>NC_064920.1:578865553-579181387 GCF_023897955.1 Schistocerca gregaria | reverse complement strand
AGTTCGGATTTCAAAAATGCCGTTCCTCTGAGACAGCGATATACAATTTCACTGCTGACATAACAGAGTCTTTAATAGTAAAATGTCACCAATAGGAATTTTCTGCAGCTTATCGAAAGTATTTGATTGCGTGCACAATGACATGTTACAGAAATAAAAATTCTGTGATATAAATGGAACAGTATGAGTGGTTCCAGTCATATCTGCAGAATAGGAATCAAAAAGTTTCTTTATGTGGTTTACGTGATTTAAGGAAATTTGCCACTTCGTCTAAGTGGGGTGAAATTACATTAGGTTTTCCACAGGGTTTGATCATGGGCCCCCTTCTGTTCTTGATATATTATGTGAATGATCTCTCTTCTTATTTGAAACAAGAAGCTAACTGACCCCGTTTGCTAATGATACAGGCATCATTACTAATCCAGCAAAAGAAACTCCAATATAAAATCATACAAATAATGTCTTTGGAAAAATTATTAATTGGTTTGCTGCAACTGGGCTTTCTCTGCACTTCGGGGTGGGGGGGACTCTATCCAATTTTCTGCTGCAAGTAGTACAGTACCGTCAATGAATATAACGCATCAACAGAATTCAGTAGCCAGAGCAGAGTATACCAAGTTTTGAGTGTACTTATACATGAGAATCTTAATTGGAAAATTCATATTTTGGATCTCCTAAAAATCGTAGAGGGAGACCAAGAGATGGATGCACTTAGAAGATTCAGAAGGATGTAGGCTGCAGTAGGTACTGGGAGATGAAGGAGCTTGCACAGGATAGATTAGCATGGAGAGCTGCATCAAACCAGTCTCAGGACTGAACACCACAACAACAACAATATAGCAATTAGGTTCAGCAACTTTTGCAATCACAATAATTGCCAATTTTCAGGATATAGAAATTAATAACCTAACATACTTTGCACCCTTTCCTCTCTGATATCATACGGAGTAATATCTCAGGGTAACTCAACACTTAGTGAAAAGTATTCACTGCTCAAAAGAAAGTGATTAGAATAATGTGTGGGGCTCTTAGTCGCACATCTTGTAGGCATAGTTTAGAAGGTTAGGAATACTTACAGCAGCCTTACAGTACATTTACTCAGTAATGAAATTTGTTATCAACAACATGGGCCAGTTTAAAAACAGTAGTGACATTCATGATTACAATAATAGAAGAAAGAGACTTACAATATCATTTACTTGACTTATCTTTGGCACATAAAGGGATAAAATATGCTGCTGTAAAACTTTTTGATAAATTACCAGATGAAATAAAATGTCTGACAGACAGCAGTAATAGTTTCAAAAATAAACTGAACTTCTTCTATGTCATAGACAAATTTAAATAAATCTAGAGGTCTAATATATGTATTTTGTGCCATTTAAGGGAATGAGGTAGGTAATAAAAATTTTAAGCTGAAAAAAAAAAAATAAAAAGAAAAAAAAAAAAAGGTTGTGTGTATTTTCCTATGCACTTGACATGTTCCACATCATAACAGTTACCATGAGATTAATCAAAGGAACATTAACTATAAAACCCTCATTAGACTAATACTTTAACGTTGCCCATGCACTGGTAACTGTACCAGATAGATTGCTAAAGGAAACAGAAAAGATCCATAGAAGATTAGCATGTTCCATTATAGGTTCATTTAGTAAGCACAAAAGCATCATGGAGCTGCTCACCCAAATCTAGTGGTAGATTGGACTGGACTGCACTGCACTGCATCATGGTGTGGTTTACTGCTAAAAATCTGAGAGCATACATACCTAGAACAGCCAACCAGTATGTTGTTGTTGTTGTTGTTGTTGTTGTTGTTGTGGTCTTCAGTCCTGAGACTGGTTTGATGCAGCTCTCCATGCTACTCTATCCTGTGCAAGCTTCTTCATCTGCCGGTACCTATTGCAGCCTACATCCTTCTGAATCTGCTTAAAGTACTCATCTCTTGGTCTCCCTCTACGATTTTTACCCTCCACGCTGCCCTCCAATACTAAATTAGTGATCCTTGATGCCTCAGAACATCTCCTACCAACCGATCCCTTCTCCTAGTCAAGTTGTGCCACAAACTCCTCTTCTCCCCAATTCTATTCAATACCTCCTCATTAGTTATGTGATCTACCCATCTAATCTTCAGCATTCTTCTGTAGCATCACATTTCGAAAGCTTGTATTCTCTTCTTGTCTAAACTATTTATCGTCCACGTTTCACTTCCATACATGGCTACACTCCATACAAATACTTTCAGAAACGACTTCCTGACACTTCAATCAATACTGGATGTTAACAAATTTCTCTTCTTCAGAAATGCTTTCCTTGCCATTGCCAGTCAACATTTTATATCCTCTCTACTTTGACCATCATCAGTTATTTTGCTCCCCAAATACCAAAACTCCTTTACTACTTTAAGTCTCTCATTTCCTAATCTAATTCCCTCAGCATCACCCGAATTAATTCGACTACATTCCATTATCCTCGTTTTGATTTTGTTGATGTTCATCTTATACCCTCCTTTCAAGACACTGTCCATTCCGTTCAACTGCTCTTCCAAGTCCTTTGCTGTTTCTGACAGAATCACAATGTCATCGGCGAACCTCAAAGTTTTTATTTCTTCTCCATGGATTTTAATACCTACTCCGAACTTTTCTCTTGTTTCCTTTACTGCTTGCTCAATATACAGATTGAATAGCATCGGGGAGAGGCTACAACCCTGTCTCACTCCCTTCCCAACAACTGCTTCCCTTTCATGCCCCTCGACTCTTATAACTGCCATCTGGTTTCTGTACAAATTGTAAATAGCCTTTCGCTCCATGTATTTTGCCCCTGTCTCTTCATAATTTGAAAGAGAGTATTCCAGTTGACATTGTCAAAAGCTTTCTCTAAGTCTACAAATGCTAGAAACATAGGTTTGCCTTTCCTTAATCTAGCTTCTAAGATAAGTCGTAGGGTCAGTATTGCCTCACGTGTTCCCACATTTCTACGGAATCCAAACTGATCTTCCCCGAGGTCGGCTTTTACCAGTTTTTCCATTCATATGTAAAGAATTCGCGTTAGTATTTTACAGCTGTGACTTATTAAACTGATAGTTCGGTAATTTTCAAATCTGTCAACACCTGCTTTCTTTGGGATTGGAATTTTATATTCTTCTTGAAGTCTGAAGGAATTTCGCCTGTCTCATACATCTTGCTCACCAGATGGTAGTTTTGTCAGGACTGGCTCTCCCAAGGCTGTCAGTAGTTCTAATGGAATGTTGTCTACTCCCGGGCCCTTGTTCGACTCAGGTATTATAGTGCTCTGTCAAACTCTTCATGCAGTATCATATCTCCCATTTCATCTTCATCTACATCCTCTTCCATTTCCATGATATTATCCTCAAGAGCATCGCCCCTGTATAGGCCCTCTATATACTCCTTCCACATTTCTGCTTTCCCTTCTTTGCTTAGAACTGGGTTTCCATCTGAGCTCTTGATATTCATGCAAGTGGTTCTCTTTTCTCCGAAGGTCTCTTTAACTTTCCTGTAGGCAGTATTTACCTTACCCCTCATGAGATAAGCCTCTACATCCTCACATTTGTCCTCTAGCCATCCCTGCTTAGCCATTTTGCATTTCCTGTCAATCTCATTTTTGAGACGTTTGTATTCCATTCTGCCTGCTTCACTTACCGCTGTATTTCCTCCTTTCATCAATGAAATTCAGTATCTCTTCTGTTACCCAAGGATTTCTACTAGCCCTCATCTTTTTACCTACTTGATCCTCTGCTGCTTTCATGGGGGGGGGGGGGGGGGGGGGGCAACCAATATATTGCATCCTTTTATGTATAACACACAAAAAGACTCACGTGGAGTTTAAGCATAAATGCTCTTCCTATGACCTGCTCTTGAATGGAACGGGATATGGGTAAAGCAACAGTGGTACAAAGCTATACATCTTCACACCATAAGATTACTTGTGGAGCACACATGTAGACATAGATAACATTAAATTTAAAGAAAGCGATAATTTTAACCAACATACTAAGCAGATAACAGCGATCTGTTCTGTATCAATTAGTAAAAACAGCCAATATCACAGAATATCTCATTTAACCAACATAGGAGGTAACAGTGATCTGTTCCTACGACCAACTGGATATTCTACAATCTTTAATGTTTTTACTAACTGATTAAAGAAACTCAGTTACTACATTATGAAAGTAGTCAAGACATCCATTTCTTCAGATACGTAACCGTTTCTTACATGTCAACTTGCATAAATTGTGGTTAAATTCTGCTTTGCTTCTGCCCAGTATCTCTGTTGCAAATAAATTTGGTGTTGGACATTTATAAAGATGAACTGTAGAAATGATGGGATAGGCAATTCCTCAGAACTGCTAAAACCTTTGGCTGAGTATCATGCCACTCATGTGTTTCTTTGCATATATGTACTTAGAGCTACAGTAGCAATAAAGTCACACTGCTCCTTATTTGTCTACAGTAACCATTCAAAACATGCTATGTATTTAAAAATCTGCCGATGTGTAATCTGTTAAGTGAAACAGTATTTAGTTAGAGACAAAATCTCAAAGCTGTATATGTAGTTTATACAAACTCAAAGAGGTAAGTGAAGGTGTGTGTCAATGGTGTGGCTCGTTTAAAAGTGGAAGGATGAATATTCATGATGATAGAAATAGCCATTCATCTGTAGTTAGCAATGAATGGTACTGAAAACACAGGTAAAATTCCGAAAAATTGAAGCTTCACAATAACTCAGTTAGCGGAGGACTTTCTGAAGGTTTCACATTATTTTTTGAGTCCAATTGTTGCTGTACAATTAGAGTACCACAGATTCTATGCCTGAGGGGTAGCAAAATTCCTTTCTGAAAGCCACAAAACTTGACGGGTGCAAGAATTTTCTGTTTTCATTAAAATGTGAAGGAGATAGCCTAAAGATAAGTAAAGCAGTCAACACAAAGATTGTTTTGAACACAACAGTCTAACATGGATTCCAAATCATGCTGTAGCTTGGCGTTTTTCACATCAACAAATATTGCCAAAGGTGACAGAAGTGATAAGTGGCAGATAAAAGTTTAACAACTGACATGAGAATGAGCTTGAGACTACAAATCAATAGTCTGGCATAATGATCGAAGCAGAGGAAATGAATTAAAATTCGTGGTGTGGCTGGAACTCGAACCCGGGTCTTCTTGCTTGCTAGGCAGAAATGCTAACCATTAAACTACCACAGCATGATAGTCAACATTGTTGCATGAACTACCTAAGCTGAGTGCCCTTCCAACAAAAACTTCAATTCATTTTTCCCTTATACAGGGTAGTCCATTGATAGTGACCAGGCCAAATCTCTCTCAAAATAAGCATCAAACAAAAAACTACAAAGAACGAAACTCGTCTAGCTTGAAGTGGGAAACCAGATGGTGCTGTGGTTGGCCCGCTAGATGGGGCTGTCATAGGTCAAACAAATATCAACTGTGTTTTTTTAAAATAGGAACCTCCATTTTTTATTACATATTCGTGTAGTACATAAAGAAATATGAATGTTTTAGTTGGACAACTTTCTTCGCTTTGTGATAGATGGCCCTGTAATAGTCACAAATGTTTAAGTACATGGTATCATGTAACTTCCGCCAGTGCGGACGATATTTGCTTCGTGATACATTACCCGTGTTAAAATGGACCGTTTACCAATTGTGGAAAAGGTCAATATCATGTTGATGTATGGCTATTATGATCAAAATGCCCAACGGACATGTGCTATGTATGCTGCTCGGTATCCTAGATGACATCGTCCAAGTGTCCGGATCGTTCTCTGGATAGTTACGTTATTTAAGGAAACAGGAAGTGTTCAGCCACATGTGAAATGTCAACCACGACCTGCAACAAATGATGATGCCCAAGTAGGTGTTTTAGCTGCTGTCACGACTAATCCGCACATCAGTAGCAGACAAATTGTGTGAAAATCGGGAATCTCGAAAATGTCGCTGTTGAGAATGCTACATCAACATCAATTGCACCCGTACCATATTTCTATGCACCAGGAATTGCATGGCGATGACTTTCAACGTCGTGTACAGTTCTGCCACTGGGCACAAGAGAAATTACAGGACGATGACAGATTTTTTGCATGTGTTCTATTTAGCAACGAAGCGTCATTCACCAACAGCGGTAATGTAAACCGTCATAATTTGCACTATTGGCCAACGGAAAATCCACGATGGCTGCGACAAGTGGAACATCAGCAACCTTGCCGAGTTAATGTATGGTGCGGCATTATGGGAGGAAGGATAATTGGCCCCCATTTTATCAATGGCAATCTAAATGGTGCAATGTATGCTGATTTCCTACGTAATCAAGATGTTTCACTGCATGACAGAATGGCAATGTACTTCCAACATGATGGATGTCCAGCACATAGCTCACGTGCGGTTGAAGTGGTATTGAATAGCATATTTCATGACAGGTGGATTGGGTGTTGAAGCACCATACCACGGCCTGCACGTTCGCCGAATCTGGTGTCCCTGGATTTCTTTCTGTGGGGGAAGTTGAAGGACATTTGCTATCGTGATCCACCGACAATGCCTGACAACATGCGTCAGCGCATTGTCAATGCGTGTGCGAACATTAGGGAAGGCAAACTACTCGCTGTTGAGAGGAATGTCGTTATATGTATTGCCAAATGCATTGAGGTTAACAGACATCATTTTGAGCATTTATTGCATTAATGTGGTATTTACAGGTAATCACGCTGTAGCAACATTCTGTATTTTAATTTAAAAAACCTACTTGTTACCAACTGTTCGTCTAAAATTGTGAGCCATCTATTTGTGACTATTACAGCAGCATCTATCACAAGGCGAAAAAAGTGGTCCAACTAAAACATTCATATTTCTTTACGTACTACAAGAATATGTAATAAAAAATGGGGGTTCCTATTTTAAAAAACGGAATTGATATCCGATTGACCTATGGCAGTGCCATCTAGCGGGTCAACCACAGCGCCATCTGGTTTCCCCCTTCAAGCAAGACAAGTTTCATTCTTTGTAGTTTTTTCATATGATGCTTATTTCGTGAGATATTTGGCCCTGTCACAATCAATGGACCACCCTGTATATTGCCACTACTGCCAGGGCTCTCCAATATTGGATACAGAGAAGTTATACATATGTGTACTGTTAAGATTTTTCTATTACATTTGCTGTAACTATTTCACTGGCTTATTAACAACCTAACGGAGGTTACTTTCTGGTTACCCTAATATTAAGAAACATTTAGCATTAATGTTAGCCTTAATGGGGGAAAACAGAACAGCATGAAACAAACACAATTTACTCACTACCATTCATGAGATTGTACTAACAAAGATATTAATGTAAGGAAAGAGACTTTAACTGAACTTGATACCTTTCCTCTCTTCTGAATTAGGCTTGTTGTTTCTCGTACACCCAACTCTATTCTGATTCCAAACAGGTGTGCCCAAATTATTGTTTATTTGGATAGGACGTTTGTTTCCTGTTCCTGCATTTCCAACTCCACTACTAGCTTTGCTAGTAGTTGCAGATGTAGCTGTTGTTGCTGTTGGACAAGCAGACACTTTATGATTGTTGAGTGTTCCTCCTTCCCATCTGTCTTCTGCATTCAACATGAAACAAACAAAACAAAATTTAAGCTTAAAATGAGAGAGAGACAAAGAGAGTGAGAATACTGTTTTGCCGAAACCTGTTGAACATAACTATATCCCTAAAACTGGAATGGCAATTTGCAAAGAACAAAGCGCTAATGGAAGAAACACAAAGTATAAGTAGAAATGTGGAGTATTTAACAATACAATATGTAATGAAGAAGGAGGAGAAGGAAGAGGAAGAGGAAGAAGAAGAAGAAGAAGAACACAGAAAAAAATAAAGGAGGAAAGCTTTTGTTTTAACTGTACCCAATCTGTCAATAACATAAAAATGTTATCTGATTGTTTCTTCACAAAAGAAAGAGCGAAAAATTTATGATTTCAGTACTCTAAGTGAAGGTAAAACTAAAAATATGATCATATTGAATGTGTCTTCTATTTTTCTTGGTAGTACACCTTACGGAACAAATACATCATTACAATTGCTGTTGTTACTGTTCGCAGCAGGTAAATATTTTTTCATGATCTCTATTCATCCATTTCAGCTAATTTCCTAGCACCTCCAGAAAATAAACTAGGGCTTCAGGCAAATCAATATTAGGAAGTAGTGGCCTAACAGAATTGATGAGCAATATCGCAGTTCTTAAATTTTTATCTGAAATCTGTGGCTGATTGCTTGAATTTTTTATGGTTTTTATTAGACTAAATTGATATCACAAAATAACGCAGCTGTCCACACACCAGTTATGGTACATCTACTACAGCCATACTCCGCAAGCCACCTGTCGGTGTGTGGCGGAGGGGTAAGGTATTATACGACCATTGACTGGCTTGTTGTATTTTGTTTCTGAGTGAATGCTGATCATCATTATGAAAAGTTGGCATTGAAGCTACTTAACAACAAGTGGAGGACTGATACATAAATTTCAGAATACCACTAAATCTCTAACTTTGGAGTTTTCACATATTTCCACATGTAACCTTCATCCCCTTTAAGTTGCTTTTCCTCATTCTCTGCTCTTGCAAATTTTAATGTATCTTTTTCCCAGCCACATTTTTCTTGAAGAAAGCATCTGAAAACAATTTAATAGCTGTAGATTCAACACTATTTCTAAATTTTTATTTCTACTGACTCTGTTGCAACTGCTTCTGCACCAGTTGCTGGTTACCACATGTTCTACATGTATCAATATAAAGTCGTTCTCAATAACTGGAACTCACGTTAATTTATATAGTCAAACTGATGCACACAAATTCTTACAATATTAATACTGTCTCTGTTTAAACATACTATTGTAATACAACTAAATCCATATAACATTCACCTCAACATGAATTAAAAAGGGGGCAGATTGAAACATACTACTGTAATACATCAAAACCCATTTAACATTTACCTCAACACTGATTAAAAAGGGGCAGATTGATCAGTAAATCTACTGCTATTCACTAGTAATTTGTTCACCAGAAGGAACTACAAACTAATACATCCACTCACTGGAGAATGTAGTGTCAGAAAGAAGAGTTTTGACAGATCACAGTGCTGTTGCCAGTTTTCAGCCGTGAAGTGCAAAAAGCTACTGGTGGTTGCAATGTCTATAGAGCTGCAGAATGCTGAGGTAGTGTCACAGAGAAATGTAAAAAATCGTGTTCTGTGATTGGTTGTAGTAGATGTGCCAAGCCATTTCAACTGTCACCGCTCTTCTTTAGCAATATGGACTGTGGTATAATGATTAAAACCAAATTACATTTATAAAACAGTTGGTCAGGGTAGCATATTAAGTCCAATAGTGTGACTGATAAACAATTACAAGTTACCCACTGGTGATATTCACGGGGGAAAAATTATCTTTACTGATATCAGAAATTTTATAATCAATGAAAAAACAAAAGGATTCATCACAGAGAAAGCAAATGAAAACCTCAATGCAGTTTACAACTGGTCAACATGCAATAAAGTTACATTGGACATAAAGAAAACAAATGTCATGAATTTCAGTTTTAAGAGGAGAAAATGAAGCTGTTAAATTAAATGTACTGGCACCTCTGCAGATTGTGTAAAACACACAAAACTTCTAGTAATGAACTGATTTTCAAATAAACTGAAGGAGTCTGAGGATCAGACAGACATACCGTCATTTGACCATTGGTCAGACTCCCTTATGGTGGACACAGTAATACCTCCAGTGTAGTGATGCAACTGAAAGAGTTGAAAACAAATAAGTGCCGGGTCCTAGTGGAATCCCAATTCCCCTTCCTCAGCTTGCATGTATCATGAATATCTCACCCAGTGCAAAATCCCAAGCAACTGGAGAAAAGTGCAGGTGACTCTTGTAAGTAACAGGGTAAAAGAATGAGCCAACAAAATTATAGGCCATATCTTTACCCTCTGTTTGCTGCACAATTCTTGAACATATTGTCAGTTCAAATACAATAAATTTCCTTGAGATAAAATAGCTCCAGTTCACGATCAGCATGGATTTAGAAAGTGACAGCCATGTGAAACTCAGCTTGCCCTTTTCTGATATATCATCTTGCAAACTACAGATGGAAGACAAGAGATAGAGTCCATATTCCTAGATTTCCAGAAAATGTTTGACATGGTGCCCCAGTGCAAACTGTTAACGAAGGTCCGAGCATACAGATTAGATTCCAAGGTAAGTGAGTGGCTCAAAGATTCCTACAGTAACAGAACGAAGTATGTTGCCCTGGATAGTGAGTGACCGAGGGAAGTGTGATAGGACTGCTCTTTTCCCTGTATACATAAATGATCTGATTAATGGGGTGAGCAGTTTGCTGAAGAACTGTAGTTTATGGGAAGGTGGTGTTGCTGAGTGACTGTAGGAGGATACAATATGATTGTCAAAATTTAGTTGCTGTGAAAATGGTAGTTTATGCTAACTATAGAAAAATGTAAATTGATGCAGATGAGTATAAAATATAATTCTGTAATGTTTGAGCATTAGTAGTGTGTTGCTTGACACAGCCATGTCAACTGAATATCTACATGTAATTTTGCAACAAGGGATTAAATGGAATGAGCACATGACGGTGGTACTAGGCAAGACAAATGGTCAACTTCAGTTTATTTGGAGAATTTTAGTAAAGTGCAGCTTTTCTATGATGGAGACTGCATATAGAACATCAATGTGACCTATTGTCGAGTACTGTTCAAATGTGTGGCATCCCCACCAGGTCAGATTAAAGGATTTGTTACCAGTAGGTTTGATCAACACATGAAGTGATTCAAATTAAAACCTTACAAGTGCTATAATATTTTAAATTGTGACAATGAACAAAAATATTTACATGTCATTTTCCAACATAGTCTCCTGACACTGAATGCACATGAATTGAGTTTTTTTAAAGGGACGTAACTCATCATTTCACCGATTTTCAGTTTTTTGTTGTTTCAGAAACCCGATAGATATGCCTATTGATTAGTTCTAAAAGGGGGTTTCTAATGCTTCACATTGAGCAATAATCCCAGACCAAAGATCGCAGTTTTTTTTTTTTTTTAAATGAGCGTATGTCAAAAAAAAAAAAGGAAAAAGAAATCTGCTGGCTGCATTGTAAACAGCTGTTTCAGTTTGCCACTTATTTTCTAACCTGTGATATATGGCCTTTCTTCCACTGCTGTTCAGTTGACAATTAGTTCACATCAAACGATAAAATGAGGGACATTGATAGCGTGTGTAGTGGTGCTTATGCTGACAAATATTGAAAAAGAAAATGTGGTGCCATCCGTCATTATATAAGGTAAACAAAGTAAAAGCAGCCCGACTCAAGGGTGAAGGTTATGTTAACCACAGAGGCACCAATGTTGAGGCTAAAAAACCTGAATTTTCCTGCAGGTAAGCCATTTTGCTTCCATTATTTTGTACCGTTTTTGTGTTAATGATTTATCAATATATTATTGTTTCAAAGCTATGCTTTATGTTTATCATTAAAATAATTAATAACAATATTACTGATAGGTAACCAAAGTTGTTTTAACTGGTAGCCTCCATCATCTTCAGAATGATCATGTACTACTTGTATTTACAGCAACAATTACTGATTTGTTTCTTTCTCTTTTTTTTTCTTCTGTTAGATGTACAAGAAAGTGTTTAGACAATCTGGGGGAAGACAACCGTTTGGATGTGTTTTCAAAATTTTACAACATTCTTAGTAAGAATGCCCAGGATTTGTATCGACAAGGTTTGATTGATGTAGGTGAAGTTAAACAGAGAAGATCAGAGTGTAGAACTAATCCCAAAGTAGTGAAAAGTGCTACTTTCTCTTACCACATTCTTGCAGGAAGTGATCGAAGGAAGGTGTGCATGAAAGCTTTTCTTTCAGTTTTTTCTGTGAGTGAAAAGCGAGTCAGAAGAATCAGAGATTTAAAAATGGCTGGATGTACTCCAGAAGATAAAAAGAGGTAGAGGTATTACCAGATGTCTCGCACCTGAAATGCATGAGGCGATTCACGACCATATTAGATCTTTCCCACTGTATGAATCGCATTATTCTTAGGACAAAATATGCTATCTGAGCTCTCAGCTATCAATAAAAACAATGTGGAAACTGTTCAGAATGAAATATCCTGAATTCAGAACTGTTTCATACTACACATACTGAAACAATTTTAACAAGAGTTTTGGCTTCAGATTTGGTAGCATTCAAGTAGGTGTATGTTGTACCTGTGAAGAACTTAACCAGAAAATTAAAGCCCCTCATCTTAATGAAGTTGCTAAAAGGACAGCTACAGCCGAATTATTAATACATAAATGCAAGAGTAGGAAGTTTTATTTTGCTCTCAAGCATGAATTATCTGTAGAGGGGCAAAAAGAAAGCCATGTTTTGTCCATCGCAATTGACCAAATGCAGAAGATTCCTGTTCAGGAGCATTTCTATTTAAGACAGCTTACTGTTAGTATATTCTGCCATCAGTGACATTAAAGAAAAGAAGAGTACATTGTATGTTTACCATGAAGGGAATGGCAGAAAATCCTCAGATGAGGTCTGTTCTTTTTTCTCAGATTTTGTAAAAGAGGTGCCTCAAAATAAGACAGTGCTCTGTTTATTTTCTGATAATTGCACAACCCAAAACAAAAATCAGACACTTTCTCAATATCTTCTCTCACTCACAGACACAGGTCGATTTAAGAAAAGACAGAAATTTTTCTCTGTGAGAGGCCACAGTTTTTTACCTTGTGACCTTGATTTGGAATCATTGCAAAACATCTAAAAAAGCTGATAGAATCTATTCAGTGCACGAGGTTGCTTGTCATATTACAGAGAGTTCTGTACCAGGAAAGTTTGTGGTGAAAGAAGTGGCAACCACAGAAATTCTAGATTTCAAAAGCTGGTGGCCATTGCACTACAAAAAGTATGCTATCTCTGAAGAGACTAAAAGCAAACCCGGAAATGAAAGAATTAAGTTTTCAATTAGTATTCTTTATCACTTTATCTATTGCCATGAAAGAAAGGGTTACATTAAGGGGTATTCAACAACAGATGATCTGGTCTGCCACACTTTCTTCATGGCTCTCAGTTCAATGACACCTGCTCTGCCATCACCACCATCATACTCTTCTGGGAAACAGCAAAGATTGAAGACCTGAAGAAAATCGAACTCTACGTTCCTCAAGAGTACATGTGTTTCTACACAGAACTATTTTCTTGGCCAACTGAACCTTAAAATGCCACAGAATAAGAAGAATGCATTTTATGTACTCTAGTTGATGACAGTACTGGTGTTATACTTTTTCAGTAATTATTGTAATTTGTATCATAAACCACTGCTCTTAATAGTATTTTGTTTACCTTTGAAAAATAATTAAACAATTTTTTTTAAAAAAAAGCAAAGTTTCCTTAATTCTGACTTGAGTTTTTTAAATTTAGGATGTATTTTTTTAAAAGAGCATAAATCAATGAAGTTTATAGTTCAATTACACATAGCATAATTACTTAAGGAGAAAATCTTCTCACATAAACTCAGATATTACTGTACTAATCACATAAAACCAAGAAAAAGCATCTACGTTTTGTAGTTTGGAGTTGACAGTTTTTTGTGTGTCCTGAAAAATTTACTCAGCATGAGATACGCCCTTTTAAAAAAAACTCGATTCACATATTCCACAGCTTCAGAAGTGGATAGAAACCATGATGAAATTCTTGTGGTTACGGGTTCAGTCAGTCATGCCCCACATTTTTCACCTCTTCATCAATTCTGAAATGCCTGCCTGCCATTGCTTCTTTGAGTGCACCAAATAGATGAAAGTCACTACAAGTGACATCTGAAGAATGAGGAGGATGTACTACACAATAAAATTCAATTTCCTGGATAGTCTCAACAGTCTTACAGGCCACATGCAATTAAGTATTGTCATGCTGTGGCAATACTTCTCTAGTCAGAAATCCTCATTGTTTACTCCTGATTGCAGGGCAAAGTTGATTTTTCAGCATGTCTGAATAAGAAGTATATAGGGAAATGTAACTCCCCTATCCATGTAATGCTCCAAAGTCACACCATTTGCGTGCCAGAAGAGAATGAGCACAACTTTTTCATAGATGGTTAAGTGTGAAACTTTTTTGGTTTGGCGATGAGCTGTAACACCATTCATTGCTTGATGTTTTCATTTCTGGTTGGTGACAGTGAATCTATGTCTCATTGCCTATAACAGTTTTCTCCAGAACTGCATCACCTTCGACACAGAAATGGTACAAAAGTTCTTCACAGGCATCGGTGCAAGTGTCTTTCAGTTCGGCAGGCAACTGATGTGGTGTCTATCTTGCAGACACCTTACTGAAGTGTAGTGCATTGTGAGCAATATTTTGTGCTGAAACAATAGTAATCTTCAAACTTGTACTCGATTGTGGCGCATGTCGACAGTAGGGCGGCCATCTTCTTGTGGATGCTGCTGCCTTCTCCTGCATTGTACCATCACTCTGCCATCTGTTGCTCACTTTCTGAATCTCAAGGAAAACTACTACCACCTACCAACTCCACCACAAAACATTTCAATATTTTAGAGAATTTTAAAGTTTTCATTTGAATCACCATTATATTACAGAGATGCTTCGTGAACTCAAATGGAAATCCCCTGGAAGGAAGACGACATCCCTTTCATGAGGCACTTCTAAGAAAATTTAGAGAACTGGCATTTGAGTCTAACAGCACAATGATTCTACAGCTGCCAAAGGACATTTTGTGTAAGGATCATAAAGATAAGATAAGAGAAATTAGGCCATGTATGGAAGCACACAGACAGTTATTTTTCCCTCACTTCACATACGAGTGGAATAGGAAAGGGAATGTCTAATAGTGGTAAAAGGTATCCCCCACCATATACCATGTGATGGCTGTGGAGTGTTATGTAGATGGAGATACTGATTTGCATACAAACTGTTACACCCAGATATTTGTATGAGTTGACTGGTTACAACCGTGACTCATTGTTACTGTAGTCATAGGGCACTTCATTTCCTCAATTTGTGAAACTGGAGTGACATCGTTGAGTTAAGAGAAGAAAGGTCTCAGTTGAGGAAAGACATCAAACACATCAGTGAGGTACTTGAAATGTTAACACTACAACTTAAGAAGGCATTTCTCAAATTAATAACTGAAAGAAAAAAACACATCTAGTGCATTTAAAGATACTGGAACCATTAAAACAAGTAACACTGAATTCTGTAAAAAAAATAAATCCATACAGGATGAATACTTCCTAGGTGTACAAACCAAAATAAGGCAGCCTATATCAAGAACTGTCGAAAATACAGCCATGTGGTGGAAAGTTTTGTCTAGAAATCGAAATCCACCAATCAAACAGATTTTCAAGTTACCAACGTGTAGGACATGTGTACCTTTTAGTCTCCCTAATAATTCTTCATGCTATCTAAGCTCTATTCTGGGATAAAAAAGTTAGAATTAAACTTGTCACAAGTTACCTTGAAACTGAAGCACTGGAATGGCGTGAACTTCATGTTAAAGACTTTAAAAAACAGAAGTTCCATGGCAATCATATTTACATCTATATCCATACTTGTGAAGTGCATAGCAGGGAGTACTTTCTGTAGTACCACATAATAGGTTTTCTTCCCACTCCAACATAGTATGACGCACAAGAAGAATGATTGCTCAAATACCTGTGTGCACGCTGGAATTCGTCTGACCTTGTCTTTGCAGACCCTATGAGAGTGATAGATGAGCAAGTGTAGTATATTCTTAAATACCTTACTCAGTAATGGTCTTTGAAACTTAGTAAGTAGGCTTTTGTAAGATAACTGATGTCCATCTTCAAGCGTACGCCAGTTCATGTTTTCCAGTATTGTCATGATGCTATCTCATGAGTCAATCAAATCTTTGGCCATTCATACTGTCCTTCTTTGCATATGTTTAATATTTCCTTTTAGTCCTCAAGCATCATTCACAAGCAGCATTACCCATCCCTGTATTGACTGACAACAATAGGCATGGAACTCCACCCCACAAAGTGACTTCAGTGGTTATGCTGGTTATTAATGTACCACTATTTCACATTTGCAATGGCTTATCTTTTGCTTACATTAAACTGTAATCTTGCAACATTAATCACTTACATATGTTACCTAAACAAATGTATCCTATAGGTTACATAGACAAATGTATCCTCAAAAATTCATTACTCTACATTAATTATTTTTTGGAGATAGGCACAGATAGGCACACCGAAAAGACAGTCACAAATAAGCTTTCGGCCAGCAAGGCCTTCATCAAAAATAGATAACAGACGCATGCGCACACACTCATGCAAATGCAACTCACACGCATGACTGCAGTCTCTGGCAACTGAAGCCACACTCAACTGTACTGAGTGTGGCTTCAGTTGCCAGAGACTGCAGTCGTGTGTGTGTTTTTGTTTTATTTCTGACGAAGGCCCTGTTGGCAGAAAGCTTATTTGTAACAGTCTTTTTGTTGTGCCTATATGCGACTCAGCATCTCCACTATATGGTGAGTAGCAACTTTCCTTTTCATAATATTGTTACATTCCATCCTGGATTTTCCATTGTTTAATTATTTTTTAGTGTTTCAATTTTTTCCATCAGTGTATTATGAAATGAATATTTTTGGAATCCTAGTCATCTGAATGATTAAACCATTGGCTGCTCCCTCTAACATGCAATGTTACATAGAGTGCAATCCATTGGTTGTCAGAGCAAGCACAGAAAAAAGCATCACACTGTGTCCTGAATATTCTACATGGAAGCAAATTAAAATGTATGAAATAAGATGGAGGGGGTGGGGGAGAAAGTTATAGATTTAACTGTGGCACTATCCCCTTTTTGTGACAAAGATAACCTTAATGTGGAGCAGTGAATGTCATTTTTCCTTCTGATATTGGAATTATATGCATTTCCGTTTCTGTTGAACTGCAGTGTATTATTTACGACAAACTTCATGAGGGAATAAATACACTGTGAAGCAATAGTCAAAATGCCCAGCTCCTAAAGCAGATATCTACAAGATGATAGTGGTTGCGCACCACATATTATAATATTCTTACAGCATGTTTTTGAGCAATGAAGACTTACTTTCTTAACAATGAGTTTATTTCATTGGCATTATTGAATGAAAAATATGTAAAATGTGACAGTTTACTTATTTGTCTCTCCCCCGAGTCTAAGAGTAAATGTGGCTGAATGAAGTTGGTTTCAGACTTACAAAATGTGCATTTTCCAGTTTAAGTTCCCATCAATATGTACACCTGAGAATTCTGAAGTTTCTGCCCTATTTATTACTTCCCCACAATATGTTATACTTGTTGCAGGCTTAAAGAAATCTAATTTATTGCAACATTTAACTATACCAGACATTACAGACCAAGCAACTTCATGCAAATAACAATGGAATACTAATAAAAGCAAAGAAAAAATGTATGTCAGAGATTACATTATTCAGTTTTATGTTGGCTCACACTTGTCACTACATTGCACAAACGCTTCACCACTCCCCACTTAGTGTCAATGGTCACTTTTGTTAAAATATACGTTACACTCAGATCTTGTAACCACAAGCTAGGTGCAAGCTGCAATCAAATCATTAGTGTGAACATCCAACGTCCGTTGTAGCTGGTACGTGATGCACGGTGGAATGGCGGGCGAATTAGTCCTGTCCGTGGGAAGTCTATCCAGTGATGTGTTTGTACCGATGCAGCAGGTGCTGAAGGCAGGTTTGATTCAGTCAATGGAGATGGTGCAGTCAAATGATGTCACCCATAACTGTCTTACGTTCCCTGCTGATAACTGGATATGGTCTCTCACCACAGTGCCTGAAGTGGCTTGCTACATCTCTGGCAGCTCTGTACTTTAAGCACCCTCTGCCATTGCAATATACAATGGCTGGTAGCACCTGCTCAGCCCTCCCGTGCTCAAGAGCCACATTGCTACATAAAGCTACACAGATGCTGCCTAGCTGCAGTTCCATCATCATTGTTGTTGGTGCTGTAATAGCTGGACTTCATTTGTTGCTGCATTATTTGTAACACATCTTTGTACATTTGGAGAAATACATGATAAGTAAATATTCTGTTTGTTAAGTCTTTCATTGATTATATCTGCTCCTGTCCAGCTTTCCTTTGACGATAGTTGCCACACCACTCCGTAGCCCACCTCTCCTTACTGTTGTGTACAAAGTTATACAATGGAAGCAATACTTTTAATTGTATGTGCATGCATTATATCAACCCATTCGCTGCTGTATGGAATGCTGTAGTCCTAATATGCTTCATTCCCAATAGGACTGCAAGTGATTTGAATAGGTATCACTTTGAGTTGTCTGCCTTGGTCATTTGTAAGACATATAAAAATTGAAAAATGGGCCATTGATCCACGGAAGAATGTGGTCGCAACTGTTTTGCCAGATGTGTCAACCTCAGAGGACACTTCAGACCAGTGAGTGAAGTGGTCAATAGCTATTAGGTAATTTGTATAGCCTCTGGACGGTGGGGCAATGTCCAAATGTGCAATGTCGCATGATCGGTTCGGGGGAACAATAGTGCCAAAGGACACATTGACATGACTGCTGATCTTATTCCACTGACATGTCTCACACTGGGGCATAAATGTATTGCAGTATTTGTCCATGTTTGGTCACTGAAAAGCATGCTTCACATGTTGTACCACATACCCCAGGATGAGACAAATTGTGTAATGATGCTACTGCCTGTTGACAAAAGTCACTGGCCACAAATAGTCTTGGTTTTATCATGGCAGGGCCATGGTGTTACTTGGATGTCATGGAGTTGCAGACCTGATAGTCATCTCAGCAAACCCTCGCTTATTGATAGCAGTGTATGCTGCATACAATTCATGATTGTAGGTTACCAGCTCTGTTGTGATGAGGATAACATTTTGCTGAGATATGCCAGGAGCTGCCAGTGTTTGCCTACTCATTGTTGCAGTATGGCAACAGCTGCAGTTGCAGATGTGTCGACCATTAGAGCGAGGGGCACCTGCAGAACTGGGTGGACTAACAGAATAGTCTGCATGTGGCAGTCTTCGCATCTGTAAATGCCAACTCAAATTCACTCGTCCACAGCAGTTGTATCATTTGGTTTTGGTGAATCTCATAGCAAGTAGTTCAATGGGGCAGCCTCCAGTGCACGGTCATACACAAAATGGTGATAAAAGTTGATTATAGCCTTAGCTCTTTCCTGTGGACATTGTGTTTCTTGGGCACTGATAGTGTAATCCAAGAATTGGATCTCAGTTGCTCCAAATACACACTTCGATAGACTGTTAAGTAATCCATGTGAATGGAAGTGAGTAAAGACTTGGCACATGTGTGTAAGGTGTTCTGTCACTGAGCTTCACAACACCAAGAATCATCATTGTCAATACAGCAAAACTCAAGGTTGCACATGACACTGCCCATGAACTGTTGAAAGATCTGTGCAGCACTTCATAGACCAAAAGGCATCCTGGTAAATACGTTAAGCTACATCATCCCGAAAAACAGATATCTGATAGAATGTATGTAACAATTGACCAATGTGGAGAAGATGCATTTGCCATGGGTATTTGCTATTAAATCTTAATTGTGTAGTACTGGTTAATGATTAGGGATAGTACTAGCATTGGGCTGTTTATAACACCCACATGGGCACTACCTTGGGACCATGTGGAGTGGAGATGCCCAACATCTGCTCAACAGGTGGCAGATTCCTTATGTGAGCATAAAAGAGAACTCCTGCTTGCTACTTTCAACTTCACTCAGTTTTAAACGGTGAGAATGAGCATGAACTGGTGGTCCTGGTATGAGTAATACATAATGCATTACCGAATGCTGAACTGGTGCTACTGTAGGTAGTTGCCAAGTGATTTCTGGGAACTGCTTTAACATTTCAACACATTTATCATTGGTGTAATACTCTTAGCTGCGCAGAAAAGAATACGTTGTGTCTTCTTCAAAATTTAGGACCGAACGATTTGCTAAAAATCAATCAATGACACTTTTGAGGACATTATTTTTGTTTCTGTATGTATGTTTGGATTGATTACAATACTAGTGCTATGTGCAGAAAAAAAAGAAAATCAAACTAATTGTGCTTCTAGTATGTTAGACAGAAAATTATGTACATATATGAAGAACCATAACGGACAAATGAACCTTAGGGAACCCCATAAGCGATTTCTCCCCAGTCAGAATACTGTCCTCAGACTACAATGCTTGAATTACTAAGTACAACTTCCTCCACTCTTTTTAATTAGATATGACATAATCAGCTAGTTGGCTATACCATCAATCCCATAAAACTTCAATTTATCTAGGAGAATACTGTGTTTCATACAATCAAATGCCTTAGACACACTGCAGAAAATACCAACCAACCCTATTTTATTATTTAATGCTTGTAAAAATTTGGTGAGTGAACGTCCTCAGTAGAGCAACTCTTCTAAAATCCAAACTCTGATTTGCTGAGCATATTATTGTTGCTCAGTTGAGAAATTATTCTAGAATATATCACCTTCTTAAAAATTTTGGAAAATGATATAAGAAACGAAACAGGTTGGTAGTTATTTTACAATATGTCTCATATCACGTTTCTCAAAGAGGGGTTTGAAAATGGCATGTTTCAGTATCTCTGGAAAATCCCTTGAGTTAGTGACGTATTACATATTTCAGATAAGACCAGGGTTATTATATACAAACAAATCTTCAGCACTATATTGGAAACACCATCAAAACCAAATGTGCTTTATTTTTGAGATAATATGTAACCTTTTCAATTTCAAAAGGAGAAGTTGATGATACATTAACAGGACTGAATTTTAAGAGCACTGCTTTTTCAACATACTGCTCCGATTTTTCAATTTAGGTTTTTGTCCCTTTACTTTCTACCATATTTAAGAAATTATTACTAAATATATTTGCTACATGTGCTTCATCACTTACAACCCTTCCCTTCTGCCCAATAGTGATGTTATTTATATTCTGTGGCTGGTTGTCCTGTCTCGTTTCACTACATTCCACATAGCCTTACGTCTGTTGTCAGAATTACTGATTTCCGACATTATGCGCATGTTCCTTGATTTTTCAATATATTTTCTTAGTATTTTTGAGAAGTTTTTTTAGAGTGCAAGTACTGCAAGATCTCTATTTTTTTCTTGCTAAAAGATACATTTCCCTGTTCCTTTCACAAGATACTTTAATCTCCTAGTGATTCATAGTTTAGTACATGGCTGTAAGATATCCTTTATTATTATCTAATGTGGAGCTATTTTAAAATAATGATATGAATTTATTATGGAATAAATTACGTTTTATATTAACATTTGGTTCATTATTAATTTCACCCAGGTTATCATTTGTAAACTATTCTTGAAAACACCTGTCCTGGAGTCATTAAATATTACTACTGATTTCCAGTAAGAAATATCCCATATGTAAGGCACTACATTATTTATTCTGACTAACTGTGCATCATAGTCAGAAGAAGCATTTATTACTGTGTAAACAGTTATTTTCTTGCTTTGAGCTTCACTAAAGAAAACATTTTCTTGTATGTTACTACTACCTTTATCAACCCGTGATGTAAAGTTAATTATTGAGCTCAAATTGTAGGGTCCAAATAAGGTTTCCAGATCATTTTTCCTGTCAGAATCCTTTAGAAAATCTACACTGAAGGCACCACAGACTTTCTGCTGCCTGATAGATAGCATAGTAAAGGATACAGATTCCTCATAAAAAGTTCAAAATTTCCCGGTGGGAATCTACACACAGTTACATTTAAACATGGACTATCAATTCACAAGCACACACTTCTATGTGCTGATCACTACAAAATTTACTTGCCTCAGTGTTTTTCAGCTTGTGTTCTGTCTTAACATCTCCTCCTTTTTCCTTATTAGTTCTGCATGAGTAAGCAGCTAGAGTGTAATCTTTAATGTGTAACTTATCGAATCTTGTGGTTATGCAGTTTCTTGAGCATCAATCACAAATAGAGTAAGAAGAGAAGAAATATGGATATCAATACATTATATACTGAAAGACATCTGACTTATGGAGAACAAATATAGATGTAGACATACAACTCTCAGCCACTTCAGCTGATCTGTTTGTCATTCAATTATTACTGTTATTAATAACCTTTAACCTCCAGCTAAAATTTTATCAATTTTAGCTGGAGGTTAAAGGTTATTAAACTGGCCAAATAAACAAGGTAGCCTACATTGATCTTACTGTTCCCCAGATGACAACTCAGTTAGTCTGGTTGAATTACAGCATTTGTTGTTATCAAGAATAATGACATCTTTCTCTGACGATATCAATGTAATTTACTGGAGGATTTGACAATTCTCCTTTGTCCTCTGTTCTTTCACATGAAAGTGTATATCAGTGATTTGCATATTCCAATACAACATTACAACTAAATCTCTGATATTTTGGAATAACATGAATTCTAAGTCTCATTTGCAAATTTTCAAATAGCCAAGTACACAAAGCAATTTATTCTCCTGGACAAATCTTCCATTTTTAGCACATACTACCCACCTTACATTTATAATCTTCTGTTCGTCTTTTCCTATATCTTGGTCCACCAACTATTGATTCCCACCCACCTTCAATTCACTAATAATTATGTCTTTCACTTCACTCTGTTCCCTGATCCATTTACCGTTTATTTATTTTATTGTCAATGTCTTCAAGTACCTAAATACAAAAACTCATCAACTGGTTACATAGATTCAGTGATAATGTGTACTAGTTTCTTTTCAATCTGTTGGTTATACATTTAGTCTAATCTTCAGGCTTATTTTCATATTAGCCTTATTAAGTTACCTTTGTCAGTTATGGAAGTTAATCAGGTAAGAGAGAAACCTCACAATGCTACCATCAAAACAAAGATGGTTCGAATATGTTTCATGAACACACATTCCTCCACCTTTTTCTTGGATTACGGAAGCAAAAATGTCCTTTACTGCCCATAAGGATAAATTTGCCAAGATGCCAGCTTCCTCTTTTTCTAAATTTCGCACTATGTAGTCAATATATGTGGTAGAGACAGACTGATATACACAGAATGTAGTGTAATGACACTGACAAACTATCAGGGATTTTATAGGATATCTTCAGAAACAAATTGGAATAGGAACTCCTATCCGGAAATGTCATTCAATGATAGTACAGAGATTCGGTGTTACCACATTGCATTAGGCCACCCCTTCAGTAGTAATTATGTGAGTGACAGACCACAATCAGAACTCCTTTAAATGGTCCTGACAGTGTTCAGGACTTAAAGATGGTGTTGAATATGTTCAAGGCTTTAATAGCAACACTGTTTTACCAAAGGGTTGTCCTACTGGCAGGCAATGACTCCTTTAACTTTGATGCTATGTGTAATAGTTGAATGATGTTTCTGTACAGGGGTTCCTACACCAATTCTCAATTGCCTGCATGTCTTTCTGCATTTCACTACAATCTTTCGGATAAGCAATCTTCCTGTAGATAAAAGCATCTTCTGTAAACTGCCTCACAGAGCTTCTGAAGTATCAGACCTACATATCATTATATACTGTAATTTGTAACAGCTCTATTCCACTGTATCATTCGTGACCAGAATTTTTTAATGAAGTGCTACATGAAAGATAATGAAATCAAACAACTCCCAGCTTTCTTTGGAATAATCTTACACTTTTCATTCAATCTCCAGAGTGGGCCGATACCTACTAGGACTGTCATTATGAGAAAGTCTCTCTAGTCCACAGTTCATCCCACATGGATGGCTCTGCTGCACACTATCAATAGGCCTAATACATATTCCAGCTCCATCCTGATAAAACTATATATAATCAATGGAGAGATGATCCAACAGAGTGCACAGGTGATTTTATCAGCTAGTTTCACCCAGTGCTTTATACATGTAACACAACACTCTGACCATTAGTCGGAATGAACGGTTACTGATTAACTGTCATACTAGTAAAACTAAATATGCTATTGCTGCAATCATACTGTCTGACAAGAAAACATGAAGTTGGGTACTTGCTCCATAATTCCTGCCATTAGAACCTCCCTACACACCACAGTACTCCCCAGCACTTGAACAGGAAACAGGATCTCTGAAACATTGCTAGCTTTCACCAACCACTTGGTTTTCATACAGTCTCCCAAACATTTAGAATATGAAATATCAATATAACAGAGGATCACAAAGTAACATGAGATAAGAAAATAATGGTCAATAATTAATATTTAGTTTTTTTAAGACAAAAAATTTACCCATTACAGTAACAACTTAAACTGATGGAAAATGTTCAAGGTGCCAATGACCAGTCTCAATGCAAGAATTACAGTGAAGTACAAAATTTTGCGGCAGTCTTTCAAATCTATCCATTGCTGTTGTGCAATGAGACATATGGAAGGCTACCAGACAGTGTCTTTCCAGTTTCTACTTGGGTTTCATACACAAATGACATCATGCAACCCCATAAGGACAAAAAATCTAGAACAGTTCTGAGATTAAACGGAGCATGAGACACACCTCTACTTAAAATTCAGCAACAACATTTATTGTTGTGCAGGTGCTCATTGACATTAATATCAAGGTGGGGCAGTGTACTGTTGCATTTAACCCACATCCTCTGCACCCATTATGGTAATACAGTTTTCATGATAGATGTGAAACTAAACAAACAATTAACCCTATAACAACTGTGAATGGTTCAGTCTACATCACTAGCAGAAACATTTTCATAAAGTAAAAAAGAGCATGCAAAATGTTATCACATTAAACTAAACTGCGATGTGTGTGGTTATATGAGTAGGTACTTGTGTCCTTCTATAAACTTATTTTAAAATATAAAGATTTATCTCCTTTGTAACAAATTAATAATGACTTTATTACCTTGAGATGCATTCTTTGACCGTTGTGATGTGTAACTTTTTCTTGACATCTGGCAATCATTACCACAGCCCTTCATGCTGCTTGTAACTGATCTAGTTCTTGTGTCAATGCTGTGGAAAGGATCACCATCCTCTTCATCATCATCATCACCATCCTCATCACCCTCATCGTCTTCTTCATCCTCCTCTTCCAATGAAGGATTTTGTTTCTCATTGTCTAAATCATCTAATGAAACCCACTTTCGTGGCAATGAACTAAATCCTACAGAATCAGCATGCTTCGTGTCACTCTCTGCTGTCCTGCGCACAACAGATGGACTTTGTACAGTTTTTAATGTACTTGAACTTCCACTAACACTTTGCTCCTCACTACCTGAAGAATGCTGACGCTTCAACACACTGTTTTTCAATTTCTTTGAATTTGATTTTTGCAAATTGCTGCCCTTCGGCTTTCCAAGAGGGGTAGTTTCAGCCTTCACTGAACTGCCGGAATTAACTGACATGTTGTTTGAAGAATGTTTTGTCAAAGACGTGCAGTTATTTGAAGTGGCTGGAGCAGACTTTGCAAGAACATCTGAATATGATGGCCTCATTGGCTTTACTTCTGCTACTATTCTGGTTTTACGAAAGCCATGGCCCATATTTTTGGCATCATTTTCAGCATCTGAACCTTCTGGAACAGTTTGTGTAGTCTGCTGATTTGTTGTGGGAGCTGGACAAATTCCTGTGTCTGTGCATCCAAAGGGGCTGTACGTTCCACTCTGATTCGGCACCCAATTCCCAACCAGATTTTCAATTAACTGTCCATGGGTACTTCCATGTGCAGGCTGGAAAGGCTGCTGTTGTGGTTGGGCCACTGGTTGTTGATGAGGCTGCTGCAATGTCTGTGCATGCGACTGCTCACTAGCACCAAACAATCCAAATTCATCAATGTGATTCTGTCCACTATTTTCCAGCACATCTTGATACGGCACAAAACTGCTCAATGCATGAGGAACAAGTTCCCTCTGGGTGTCTGAAGGAATCATGTGATAGTGTTGGGTCATTAACCTGCTTGAATTTACAGCAGGAGGCCTACTGCCATACACAACATTTACAACATTACCACCTCCCATGTCTAATACGGTGCCAATTAGTTCATGGTTATCGTGCAACATGTTTATTGGTTGCCTTGGCGGGGAATAGTAAAACCCAGATTGTTGCAACACTTCAGGCTGTTTTGATACGTGAGATGTGACATCCATCTCGTAAGGAATATGTAAATCCGTATAGTAAACAGTGTTTTCTGCAGTGTTGTGAACGACTGGTGCGTGAGGCATAAAGTGCTGCAACGATGGGCTGTTAACATTAGCTTGAGCATATTCTGGCCAGATATGGTGAGACTGCGGCGTGGATGGCGGCGTGAAGCCCAGCTGAATATACTGTCCGTCACTGTTCTGTACATCTGCAGTCATGTGTTCTATCATTTTGTCTAAAGACCGCTTTCGCGAATTATTTGCGTGGCTATCCATTACTGGCAGTCAGCAAGGTCTTTAAATGTATCTACTTTCACTGAACGTCTATGCAGCTTTTGCACAACAGGCGCCGCGCATACTTCAATATGTTAATATTAGGTTATTGGAGTCAAAACAAAGAACCAATTCACTAAGCATGTTAGCTCAGTAACATCAAATGCTCTGAAATTGACAGGGTGAATCGTGGGAACATGTTACATAAAATACAGAGTGCGGTGCACATCACACACTTCTACAAACATCAAGTGCGACTGTATGTAAACATTGCTTCACCGACTAACTACACAACACAGCCATTTTGTAAACCGGAACATCCGCCAACGTGCTACGCCAAGAAAAATCAATAACACAACGATAGTATTTCGTTTCAAACTTCACATAAATTGTAAGACATGCGGAAACTAACAAGATGTTTCTTCCTTAATATGTGTGCCTATAACGCCAGGATATGCTTGCAATAATAAACATACTAAGAATATGTATCCGTTAACATAATGCTCAGATTCACGACTTCTGTTACAGACCGTGGATATAATTATTAAACTCAGGCGTGTAACAAACTACATAGCTAAAGTTCTAAATTTGATTTACCAAGGGCAAGAATTAAAAGAAAATACACTTTTTGGAAATATCGATATTATCCAAAAAAATAGTTTAAATTTCAATTTATAAATAGATTGAGAGTTATCTTTCCCATATTTTGGCCGTTTTGCAGGAAATTTAAATCATGACCAAAATATCGATTCACATTTGACGAAACTGATCGGAACGCCGAAATATTCCCAGTACATTAAACAGCATTTACAGGGGCATCCCACAGGAAGGTAGGGAAGTTAACATTGTCTCACCAAACTTATTCATGCCATAAAATTGGATGTTGTGGTTTTGTGACCTATTGGTCTTTATTATTTGCTTTGTTTTCGTCACACATTGGGAAGGTTTTGCAAGGCCTTGTATATTTTTTTCTGTGAGCGTATTTCCACAAATGAGGCTACATGTATGTCAGCAAGAAATTTATTTACTATTCCGTAGAAACTTTCGAGTTTCATTACGCATGTTCACAGGTAAATACATATAATATTTTGTACCTGTTAAGAAAAGGGTTGGGCCAAAACGTTTGTGGGAATATCGATACCTACGACCACGACTATCCAGCCAGGATTGTATGTGACTTGATCAAAGACAGCAGTTCGTTCTGAGCTGCGCCTGTGAATGGATGTGTTTCTTGTAAAATGCATGTCAACAAATTGTGTTTCTATATCGTCATTCCCGTCTCTTTACTGATATAGTCCTACCGCCTCATAGTGAATACAACTATAGTGATGACCCCAGAACAACCATTGCAAACGATACGTAAATTTTCATCACGGACGAACTACTACACATAATTTGCAATGATATTTTGTTGTATTCTCAACTTCACCAGCTCCATACAGAGCTGCATCTGGAATAACCTCATGTGAAGTGCGCCGACAGTGTAATTACTGTGCACAAAACCACCCATTGACAAAACGCCAGAGCACCACAACGTTAAATGATACACTGATCACTGAATCTACAACCACCGGGCCACGAAAATCGCCGACAACAGACATGCTATTGCTAGACTTGGAACAAGATTATCTTGTGAATTCACATCCCTGTGGAGAGAATCAACATGTGGCAACTGTGTCTAATAACAATTTTTATTCAAAAATTCACTTGTTCTGCATCCACATCCTCGAACAATCAATTACCATCCACATCAGCACATCTAACATGCATCAGGTGGAATGCGCGACTGACTGGGATATGTTTTGTGAGTCGTCCACGACTCCCAAGTCGTGTAATGTGTTTGAATTCCTGCCCCTTTGGTGTGGCCTTGCCTAGGCTCTTCAGTCTGGAACCGTGTGCCAGCTACGGTTGCAGGTTCGAATCCTGCCTCAGGTATGGATGTGTGTGATGTCCTTAGGTTAGTTAGGTTTAAGTAGTTCTAAGTTCTTGGGGACTGATGACCACAGATGTTAAGTCCCATAGTGCTCAGAGCATTTTTTTTTCCTGCCCCTCTTGTGACTGCTGATACAAACTGCTTGGTGCGACGACACATTAAGTTACATGTTTGATACCTCACACAACCTCACATATTTTCAAGACTCAAATAACTGACTGTGACCACACCACATTTCAGACATTTGCATTTTTACAAACCTGTGTTTCAACCAACTACCACAATTCAGAACAGAATAATGAGAAAATAATATGTAATGGAGACAATAAAAGCAAAGCATTCTGGGATGTTATAAAAAAGCAACTGGGGAGAGGCAAACAAATGCACAATAACATATTGCTAAGGGAGGGGTATAAAGTAATAAATGATCCACAGCACTTAGCAAACTATGTAAACGAGAATTTTTCAAGAATTGCAGAGAAGTTACAGCAAAAATTCCCCCACACAAATATAACACCTGTAAATAATGTTGCACTAAATACTATGATGTTACTTACAACCTCTGAGAATGAAGTCAGTAAAACAATTCAAAAACAAAAAAATATTAAGTCAGTAGGCTTAGATGAAGTACCAGTGTGTGTCCTGAAACAATGCATAGGGATTATAGAAAGCCCCTTAACAAATATAATAAATGAATCCATCACATCAGGGACATTTCCAGAGAAGTTAAAACAGGCAAGAGTTGTACCTTTTCTTAAGAAAGGTAATCCAGAAGACATAGAAAATTACCGGCCCATTTCTTTGCTCTCAGCATTCTCAAAAATAATAGAAGCAATTATGAAAGACAGATTAATGTATTACCTGAATAAATACAATATTTTAAGTGAATCACAGTTTGGTTTCCGAAGTGGCAAAAATACGGAGTCAGCCATAGCAGAATTCACAAAAGTTGTACTTGATGCTCTTGAAAAAGATGAGTGTGTCACTGGCATAGTTTTGTATCTTTCTAAGGCGTTTGATACAGACGACCACAAGATTTATTAAATAAATTAGAAGCATTAGGAATAAGAGGTGTAGCTAATGACTAGTTTAGATCATACATAACAGATAGGGTAAAAAGAATAGAGATAACGCATACTTCAAATAGATCTACCATTTAGTAAAACATTTATCAGAACCAAAACACATTAATATAGGGGTTCCCTAAGGTATCATATTAGGACCAAAACTGTTCCTGATATACAGCAATGACTTTCGCAGTAGCATTGCTCATGGTGAAAAAATCCTCTTTGCTGATAAAAGCAATATTATAGTCACTGAGAAAACAAGAGAACTCCTTGCTGAGAATGCAAATGAAACTCTCAAGGAAGTTAATGATTCATCAATAAGTAATAAAGTGACACTGAACATGAAGAAAACTAATGCCATGAATTTCACTATGAAGAGGAAAAATGACAATGTTAAAGTAAATGTAGACAACACTTCTACAGACTGTGTAACAAATGCAAAATTTCTAGGAATGAATAATGATTCTCAGTTGAAATGGTGTGAACACACAAAGGTACTTGCAAACAGAATGTCATCAGCATGTTATGACCTTAGAATCCTATCATCAGTGTGTAGCATGCAGTATCTTTTAGTTACATATTATTCATATGTACACTCAATTCTTAGCTATGTCATTCTTTTTTGGGGAACAAGTACACAAAATATGAACACAGTTCTCAAACTCCAGAAAGGAGCCAAAAGAATAATAACCAAAAATACTAGTCGAGCTCATCGTAAAGATCTGTTCAGAACACTGGGGATTTTACCTGCTCCAGGTGAATACATTTACCAGTCAGCTCTACACATCAAAAATTACATTGGCAATTAATGCACAAACAGCTCTGTCCATGACCATGCAACAAGAGATAGACTCAACTTACATTTACCAAGAAAAAAATGAACATTAAACTCAAACAGCATTTTCTACCAAGAAATAAAACTGTACAATAAATTACTAAAAGAGATTAAAGAAATTGGAAAAATACACTTATTTAAAAAGGCAGCTAAAAAGTACCTGTTATGCAATACTTTTTATACACTGAAGTATTACTTATCTAAAACAGAGTAGGGGTTTGATTAAAATGTTATACAAATAAATAATAATACTAATGATTATAAAATATCCAATATTCCACATAATACCTTCACTTTATGTTTTTTTTTCCTTTCTAGAAATACTTACCGCCAAGCTATGCATGGCACAATTCTAACACCTCTTCCTCTTTCTGAGCTCAACATCTCACTCAATATGGAGGGATGCTGACTCAGTTTTTCAGGACAGCAAATGGGAAGTTGTGGCACAGAAAATGGCTCAGAGATCACCAGTGTGTCTGTGAGTGTGTGTATGTATGTATGTGTGTGTGTGTGTGTGTGTGTGTGTGTGTGTGTGTGTGTGTGTGTGTGTGTGTGTGTGTGTGTGTGTGTGCATGTAGTGAGTGAAGTGTTATGAAACAATGTGTGTATAGTGTGTGCATTATTTAATAAGTTGTTTGTAAAAAAGTAGCGTATACCAGGCATAAGTCTAGTGATTGTCTCTGTCAAGAAATGTGTAAATATATATGGATACGAATTAGTTTATTTTAAATTGATCTAAATTTGTAAATACTTTGACATGTCCTATATCCTTGTAAAAAGAGATCTATGGACTACTACTACTACTACTACCACCACTGATCCTACTAATAGCTGGCACTACTGTTCGTCACAATTGAGTGTGTGTTCAGTTTGCTAAATATCTTCGATGACAACACCAAATACGACACAGTCATCAATAATCTCACAGAATGTACCAACGTAAACATTAATGTCGGTTTGTTGGCATATGCTTAAAATAAATGCAACACAGGTAAGACAGTGCTGTTTCAAAGACTATCCAAACCACTGGAGAAACAATTTCAACGAGTCCTGTATCGCGAACAGTTCGAATACAATATTTTGCCGCAACGTTGGCATCTTCTACATTTCTCAGTTGCCTTTTTGTGGACGTTCTGGATCGTGAACAATCACAGCAATTACAACTAATGCTGATACTACCATATGAAAGAGAACTACTGAGGGACGCTTGACCCTTGCAGATGGGTTGTTAAGGCTAATGCCACAATAGGAGATTCTCTCCACTAAAGGTCAACGATTTTTGCGGCGCCGAAAATGAATCTCCATGTTGCAAACGGAAGGTGCCATTCCGGGCTGTAATTGTCGCTTCGTTAAGTTTCCGCTCGGGACTGTCGCTGTCGAATGGGCCCAGGCCTATTTTTGGCGCGGCAATAATTGTCAACATCCCTGCCACACTAGACTGTTATTATCGCCAGTCGCGCAGCAGGAACAACGACACTGCACTCATTTCTGTGCCGTCTGTGCGTGGCAATGTCCGAAAATTCCGTAAATGTCGTTCAGTGGATCATTTGGACAGTGTAATGATAATAATTCAATGGGCCAGTTGAAAAAGGTACACATTCCAAAAGCATAAACATTCGGCAAATAAAAAAAACTGTTTTTTGAGAAAACTGGTTGTTATACAGAATCATTTACTATTGTGAATGTGCACAATTAAGTGTAGCAAACACATTGCACATAGTACCTATGTATAAATACTTGTTATATACCATGTAACAGTGTAAATATGTTCAGGAATATGTACCTTTTTTCAGCTCAAAGTTTTTAAATGCACAAACTTTATCCGAATTTGTGGATTATGCTAAAAAGATTTCAGAAATAAGCAAGTCAAAATATTTAATCTTTGTAAAAAGGCCAAAAAATTATATTTGAAAACTGTTGGCCACATATATCTACAAAAAAATAATGTTTACCGATTAAACATTTTTCATTGTTCGACTTTTCATAGTAGACAGTCGTCAATCTACTTATTGTAGCCGATCAGTAGCTAAAAAAAAGTCATGTTTGAAAAACATTATAAAAAATGTTCTTTTTTATTTTTACCATCATTATTATTTTTAGTTTTATTTAGTAGGATGCGATACATAGCCCATAAATGTTACTTTAAAATATGTTTTTATTACTCTTACCTTGTATGTGGCTCAGTTAGTCTTCAACATCATCTTCATTAACGTCTCTTGTATCTCTGGTTGGCCAAGAGCGGCTCTCATAAAAAAAAGGCGATGCTCATCTGGGATGTAGTGTTTAACTTTCTGGAGATCCTGCAGTTTCTCTTTCTTTGTGGGAACCTTTCCCATTAGATATGCCTTGGTATCAGGACTTTCAACAGTGTTTGTTTTCTTCAGTTTGAAGGTCCATTTTACACGGTTGTCAATTATATTTGAAAACTGTTGGCCACATATATCTACAAAAAAATAATGTTTACCGATTAAACATTTTTCATTGTTCGACTTTTCATAGTAGACAGTCGTCAATCTACTTATTGTAGCCGATCAGTAGCTAAAAAAAAGTCATGTTTGAAAAACATTATAAAAAATGTTCTTTTTTATTTTTACCATCATTATTATTTTTAGTTTTATTTAGTAGTATGCGATACATAGCCCATAAATGTTACTTTAAAATATGTTTTTATTACTCTTACCTTGTATGTGGCTCAGTTAGTCTTCAACATCATCTTCATTAACGTCTCTTGTATCTCTGGTTGGCCAAGAGCGGCTCTCATAAAAAAAAGGCGATGCTCATCTGGGATGTAGTGTTTAACTTTCTGGAGATCCTGCAGTTTCTCTTTCTTTGTGGGAACCTTTCCCATTAGATATGCCTTGGTATCAGGACTTTCAACAGTGTTTGTTTTCTTCAGTTTGAAGGTCCATTTTACACGGTTGTCAATATCGGCAGATGTTTCAACAAACCCTTTTGCTTAATTTTTGAAGACAAAGTGTCTGTATGTGTTTATTTTGAAAGTAACTGCTCTGCTCTCTACACTTCTTGACTGTTTCACAAAGTACTGTGGCCACCAATTCTTGATTTCAAAAAATAAATCACACTGCAAAGTAGTCACTTCGAAAGTAGGCTGTGTTTTCTTTGCACTACCAATCATTGAGTTGTGCTGTTCAGGTAAGTAGACACGATCATGTTGGCAGACTTCACGCTTCACTGTGTCAAACATACAATCACGTGGCATAAAGGTATGCCCTCTAATGGGGTAATACTGATGTATAACCTTGAATCTACTGTTCATGGTCAAGGAGCACAAAAGTCTGCACAGAGCATGATTTCTATTTTAGCCTCCACATGCATCACTAAATACATGGAGATACTGCACTTCTTTGGAAATGTGATGCTTGATAAAATCCACAACCATTGAACATACAATATTTGGCCATTTGTTTCCCTCACCTTTTGGGTAGGTATAAAAATAGGCCTTGTCATTTTTTATGTCATGAACATTGAAGACATATAACCATATTTTTCTAAAGTAAAATACAGGCAGCAATGGTAGTGGCAGGTTTTGCATATAATCTAAAGCAAAACCCATGACATCAGGTCTGGTATTTGATAGTTCTTTTATTTCCTGCATCTTGTTATAAAAACGCTTAGCATGTCTGTTATGCACTATTAACTCAGCAAATGCTACACGTTTTGGATTGTCATTAAGTGTGTTTCATTTAATTTTGATCTTCAGGTCTTCACAAGTACTGCAGACATCGACCTGAGACCTGCCAAACCGGTTTTTCTTGAAATAATCCAAGTAAACCTCATACTTAGTTGCATTCTTCATGTCAGGAAATTTCTTCGAAAAGTTCATGCATTTTTGCCACATTAAGTTGAGCATCGAGATATATGACTGGTGTAGACGTATAGTGAGGAACATATTTTGGAAATGAATCAATATGTTCATGTACTTTAACTAGGCTGGAACAGCATTAGAACAGTTTTCATGTTTACCTCTCATGTCAATAGGGGATTTCCCAGAGGCCAAAATATGTGTCAACCTAATGTCAACTTTGTGTGACACCACATGTAGGCTTATGTTAGCATTATGACATACTTCAACTCTGCTTGTCCCTTTCATGGCAAAGTACTTGAAAGAGGACTCGTGTGGTTTGGAGTTTTTATTTGATGGCTTGTGCCTTGCAACCTCATACCTCTCAATTAGGCTCATTAACAATGTGTCATGCTCGTTCTTAGGTATGCCACTATATAGGGCTTTAATGATGTTCTCCTTTTCCTCAACACAGAAACTATCCATGCATTTCTTCCTACACTTACAGTTAGGTCCGGTTGTTCTGCCTGGAACATGAACGCCTGCTGAAGTTACAAACTCCTCAGCAAGACACCTTTTCCATCTCCTGTACATGTTTTTATTTGTGATGTCTTCCCTTTTTACATCTTGGTTCACCGCTGTCACTGTCTGTTGCTGACATTGTTACTTGGTTAAAGTAAACCAAAAACTAACAAAATTCACTAAACTAATTTTGGCACTGATGTTATCACTTTACACTGTAAACATAACCAACATAACCTTAAACAGCTCGCTCATCTGCTATATTACTCGCCAAACACATGATTGGGCAGCGAGCACTAGCGCTGTTGTGGGTGTTGCTGACACTAGTGTGGCTTTGAGTTGAAGAAGGAACATATTCCAGGAATATTTCCCTTCTTCAACTCACTCGTATCTAACTATTGTAGGCAAGCGCATTTGAAGTACAGGAAGATGTTTTTTATGCTCAATGGATGTCAATACATCCAAAGAGGAAATGGCTATCTCAGTTAAATTTGTGGAATGTGTACCTTTTTCAACTCACCCATTCAGTTGAGGTAGAGAAATATCCCTGTCTCTACAACTAAAAACCACAAGATATAAAGATCGTCTGCTGAAGGCAGAGGCATTGAAGAAGGTGCGTGCAGATGTTGATGGGGTTGAGAAGTGGAACTCGTTATCACTGGATACACAAAATGCAATCGGTAAGTTGATATATGTACATACTTATATATAGGTGCATGCAAAGTTTCATGACAATCAGCATTAACTTTCTCCCAACAACTACTAAAAAAGTAATTTAATTTTTATTTTTCCTTCTCCCTCTAATAGTTTGACATGCTTACATTTTAATTAATTATGTTGAAACTTTACATGATTTAATATGATGTTTTTAGAGGTATTTTCAGACTATTTTCAATATTATAAGGAAGTCCCAAAAATAAATAATCTGAATTTGTACAAACTTTTCTTACTAATATCTTAATCCAATATTAACAAAGGTAAAAAATAACACTTTTGAGGATACAATTGAAAAAAATCAAAAAATTAAGGTTTTATGGAATAAGTTATTTCAAAAGTTAAAAGGGAAGCTACAAAGGGCTTCTGAAAGAATGGTACTTTTTGAACATATTTGTAGAATTATGTATTTGTCATAAACCAAATAGCGTAACATGACAATATGAATGTGAAATGTATCAACTATAAGTACACCTAAGTAGAGTTTTGACAACAATGACATCCCCATCTGCAGACATGTAGTTATCTTTGCCGATAATGTATGCATTTTTCCAAGGAACTGATCCACCCACACAGCTGAAGTAGTAGTTCTATGTTTTCAATACATTCCAGAGAACAGGTTTAAGCATCTTCAAACCTATAGCGATCGTGCTTTCATACAAAGTTATGCAGCATGCAACGAATTTTTACAATGCTTTTAGCCAAAGTAATATTAATATCTATGGCCCTGTGGGATATTCGCCTCTTGTTAGCAAGGATGCCAAACGAACATTCTACTACACTCATTGCTCTACTCAGCCTATAATTAAGCACTCTTCTCGAGAATGTGAGTGTTTTTCTTGCAAAAGGCCACATCAAGTGTTTATCAAGAGGAAAACTTTCATCGCCTATAAGTATGAAAGGCACATTTTCATTGTTTGGCCCATTAGTCAGGGGTTTGGCGTCTGGAGAAGGTGATCTTTCATTATAAATTGCCCTTCCGAAGTTAGTTCCTTTTAAAATATTTGAATCATCATTGTGCGCATATCAATATATTGGAAGCAATAGTCACTATCCGCAACTGCCATAAGCTCTACGGAATGAAACTGTTTATGACAAAAAAATTCACTTCCACTATTCCAGGGCTACACGAACTGCACATGCTTAATGTCAATGGCACCTATGCAGTGAGGAAAACTTGTAATTTTCTGAAAATTCAGAGCTATTTTTTTAAAGTCCTTTTCTGTTGGTATTGGCATCTACTTTGGTTGTAAGCAATTCGAAATTTCTCTGTATGTGTAGTCAATTATAGATGCACTTGATGAGCATCCTAGTAAAAACTCTTAATGCAGAGACTTCATGGAGCATCCCATTCCAAGATAGCTTTTATAAATAAGTAGAGTACAAAACACAATATCAAGTTGATCGAAATCAATTAATTTCAATGAGTAGATGTAAGAATAATTATTTTTAACGTTCCTGCAGGAAAAGAAGTGCAAAAACCGTGGTTAAATTTGTGTGATGCATTCAGTTACTAAAAATAAAAATATCAGCAGCACAACGACTACAAAAAACCATATGTCTACTTTAGACTGATGTCTTTCCTGCAAAAAGCCATGGAACTGAGGCTGTAAGTAAAAACTTTCTTCTGCAATTTTGCAACATTTAAACGTGTTACCAATGGGTATTGTGTTAATTACCTACTCAGTATCGACCTACCACATACTTATGACATCACATACCTTTGCACAGTACAAAGTGGCATGTGGGTTTTTCCAAAAATGTTTCTTTTAATTTCAGGACCTCCGGAAATATGAATGATGACTCTATTCTTGAGGATGATGAAGCAGAAAAGCCTCATGAAGACAGTGCACCGCCACCTAACACTGCTAGTATTTCTTCCACTGCTAAAGCAAATAAAGGAAACTTCAGGACCCATTTGAAAGACAGTCGATAAGAGTTTTGACTCATGGTTCAACTTGAGCTGTACCACAAAAGTATCTTGATGAGCTGCTTTTCACATCTCTTTTGTCTTACTTAAAAGAAATGACTACTGAGGATAAACTAGACTTTCAAATAAAAATATTGCAGTTAATAAAATCATACAGCCGAAACACTGTAGGGAGCTCCACTACTACTCCTTCATAAATACTGTGCTGTCAGGTGCGTCGGCATCGCCAAGCGTGCAAAGCCCTACAACCGAGAGCCCAATGACTCATTTTTCAGCAATTACTGGACTGCCAGATGAAGACTTGATCTTGTCTTTTGAAGAATATTACAAGTGATAAGTTAGATTACATGAACTTGTAATATAAACTCTTTCATTGTAACCTAGTTTATGTTAACGTTATGTTAAGTTATGTTCATGTCCATAAATTACTTAATCTATTTAATTAAAAAATGTACCTCAATGTTATTGCAAGTTTTTTTTCTTGCTGCAACACAGTCACATACCTTTGTATCTTTCTTTTGTGAGTTAGTTTCTATATTCGAGGGCAGTAAATCATGTCAGGACCAGATCTTTAGCTTACAGCAAATAATGGATAAGTGTTATGAGTGGAACAGGGAACTGTATCTATGCTTTATAGATATAGAAAAGGCATATGACCGGGTTCCTAGGAGGAAGTTATTGTCTGTTCTACGAGATTATGGAATAGGAGGCAAACTTTTGCAAGCAATTAGAGGTCTTTACATGGATAGTCAGGCAGCAGTTAGAGTTGACGGTAAATTGAGTTCATGGTTCAGAGTAGTTTCAGGAGTGAGACAAGGCTGCAACCTGTCTCCACTGTTGTTCATATTATTTATGGATCATATGTTGAAAACAATAGACTGGCTGGGTGAGATCAAGATATGTGAACACAAAATAAGCAGTCTTGCATATGCAGATAACTTAGTTGTGATGGCAGATTCGATTGAAAGTTTGCAAAGTAATATTTCCGAGCTAGATCAGAAATGTAAGGACTATGGTACGAAGATTAGCATCTCCAAAACGAAAGTAATGTCAATGGGGAAGATATATAAACGGATTGAGTGCCAAATAGGAGGAACAAAGTTAGAACAGGTGGACAGTTTCAAGTACTTAGGTTGCATATTCTCACAGGATGGCAACATAGTGAAAGAACTGGAAGCGAGGTGTAGCAAAGCTAATGCAGTGAGCGCTCAGCTACAATCTACTCTCTTCCGCAAGAAGGAAGTCAGTACCAAGACTAAGTTATCTGTGCACCATTCAATCTTTCGACCAACTTTGTTGTATGGGAGCGAAAGCTGGGTGGATTCAGGTTACCTTATCAACAAGGTTGAGGTTACGGATATGAAAGTAGCTAGGATGATTGCAGGTACTAGCAGATGGGAACAATGGCAGGAGGGTGTCCACAATGAGGAAATCAAAGAAAAACTGGGAATGAACTCTATAGATGTAGCAGTCAGGATGAACAGACTTAGATTACCCAAGAGACTCATGGGTTCATCAGTAGAGGGTAGGAGGAGTCGGGGCAGACCAAGGAGAAGGTACCTGGATTCGGTTAAGAATGATTTTGAAGTAATAGGCTTAACATCAGAAGAGACACCAATGTTAGCACTGAGTAGGGGATCATGGAGGAATTTTATAAGGGGCTATGCTCCAGACTGAACGCTGAAAGGCATAATCAGTGTTAAATGATGATGATGATGAGTAAATCATAAGATGCAACAGACATGCGATAATAATCAAAGAATTTATCCGGATAACTCCTAAGTATCTTGAGTAATAACACAATCTTTCCTTCACTTGGACGATTCATAGTAATTGGATGAATCCACTACTTTCATTGCCAGTTACACCTTCTGTGACTTCGAACTACATATAATGCTACTGCAGCTAAATATTTCAGTTTTGAATGACAGGTCGTCCTGAATGGTGTCTATTGTGGTTGGTTGCAACACAACTGCAGAAGTCTGTTGGCACGAATTCATCCTCTGTGATTATAATCGTTTGAAGTGTGGCACCCTAGGCGACGATTTCAGCTGCAAATATTATCGAGGGGAGAATATTGGCTAGTGTGGTATTAGCCTTATACTATTACCGCACACTCATCATATCAGCCAGGAAGTCACCCACCGACACTCTACACATCAACAACTTGCCTTACATGCTGGACATTGTCGAGCACAACTGAATTCCATCGACAGTGACATCTCCACGAATGCACAGTGGTGGACTACACACTGCATCAACCCAGCACTAGACAACATGATAAAGGTCACAGAGGCAATTCAAAATTACTAGGTTGCTGGTACCACAACTGGTTTGGTGACAATGCTCACAACTGCTGTGCCCACTGCGGTTTTCCAAACTGCAAGCAAAGCCATTGTAGGCACACCACGTTACACAACTTTACCAAGTCACTCCCATCTTCCATGTGTGTTGCACACACACACTCATCATGGAGGCAGTTTATCATCCCCTACCACAACTCTGGCGAGTACTTCCTCATCGACACCAGTTCCAATATCAGCTCTGCACAACAGAAGCCTAGAGCATGGAGTCACTCTTAACTGCGTGCAGGCAACATCACCACAATTGGAGTGTACACACTCACAACATGCAACTTACATCTCTCAAGTCAACACCAATTCACATGGACATTCTGTATCACCAATTTCACCGAATGTGTGTTGAGTATCGATTTTCCTCGTCATTTCCGATTCTCAGTCGACATAACAACTGCGTCGCCCGTGCAGCATGGTACCGGAAAACGTAATGCCAAGACTTTTGGAACTGACCGCACCTCCACTGCTCAGTCCAGTATCTGCCCTACCTGAAGTTCAATAACAGTTCTATATAAGCCAAGGTTCTCCACAAGTGTGAAATGATGGCATACGAATTTCTTGTTCCCCATCAACATTACGACAACTGCCGCACTGATAACGAACTGCTTCATGTAGAAAATGCTTCACTACTCCAATGTATCGATGACAATTCAACTGCCTTTGAATTAGCTCCCGAACAGCTGTGACAACTATGCTCCCACATGGCAGTGACCATCGTGCGATCTGATTGCACACCCCTGGTGCCCCCACACAACATCAAAGTTAGTACCACACTCTATGCTTCACCTCACTCTGCCTCATGTGCTACTTCTACTCCGTTCTCCAAATCCCACATAATCAAGGCTAGAGCATGCACAATCTTAATACCAGCAATCCACCCATATGGCATAAAGCACACCAAAGAGCACCAGCTAAATCGCGCGCTGCTAAAGAAGTGATTGACAAGACGCTGCATGATGGCATTGTTCACCTATCTGATAGCCTGTGGGTGTCGGCTATCAAATTAGTACCAAAAATAGACAGCACCCTTTATCCCTGTGGTGATTACAGAGCTCTCAACACCAGTCCATTCCACAACAGGTACCCAATATCAAATATACAAGACTTTGCTCATGCTCTGGCAGGTACCTCCACCTTTAGTGTACTCCATTATAAAAAGGCCTATTCAAATCCGTATACACACTGTCGAAATGGTAAGAACAACAATTATCACATCCTTTGGCATTTATAATATTTTATATGCCTTAGGGGTTGAAAAACGTCGCACAGAGATAGTAATGATCTACTGGCAATATCATCTTCTACCTCGATAATTGCTATGGATACACTGACGACATCCTTATTTTTTGTGCCATCTCTGAAGAACATAAGATACACCCCAAACAAGTTCTCAGAACCTTACGAGATCAGTCGTAATAAATCTTAACTATATCGAAAAGAAGTCACTTTCCTTCGCACACTTAATAGGTGCCACCGACATTGATCCATCACCAGACAGTGCAGACGGCGTCCGAGAGCTACCACTACCATTAACTTACCACAAACTCCGACGTTTGCTCAGAATTTCGAATTTCTAAGGACGCCACCTACCATAAGCTGATGCCTTACAAACACAGCTCATAGACACTTTACCAGGTCATAACGTGGACAGAAAAAGGAAGGCTGAGTCGACTGAAGACATGTTACATGCTTTAGATCTCACAAAAGGACCTCTTAGTAACGCAATCATCCTCAACTATTCAATTCCAGATGCTCAACTGACTGTTGCCACTAACATGACTGACACTGCCATAGGCACAATGCTACAAGAGTGGGCAGAGAAGCCCAACCTCTCTGATATTTCTCTCGCAAACTGACAGCTTCCCATCCAAATGGTCAGCATTCGACAAGGAATTCCTCGTGCTTTATGAGACAGTTAAGTACTTGAGTGATGATACTGAAGGTTAGAACGTTATTCTACTCATGGCCCACAAGCCACTTGTTGACGCTATGAAATACTTATCGAAGGAAGTTGCCCCACAGCGTTTATGACAACTGGATTTCATCTCACAGTACTCAAAAGACGTAAATCACGTCGAGAGTGCAGACAACATCATTGCCAATTACCTATCAAGGATTAATATCATCTCCCTCCAATCTCACCATGAACAGCTTGATGCTGTTCAACAAACTTACACTAGCATTGCCAAATTACTACACAGCAATGAAATCAGCCTCAAAATTGAAAGACGCAACGTCCCAAGTAGTGGAACATCGAGCCTGTGCGATGTCTCTCTCAGCAAAATTCGACCGATTGTACCACTAGCAATGCGATGTGAAATCTTTAACCAACTGCATGGCCTTTAGCTCCTTGGCATCATCCCACAGTCCACCAGATCACTGTAGATTTAGTGTGGCCAATCATTAAGAGCGACTGCCACACCTGGGCACAGACATGTGAATCTTATCAACATAGCTAGGAAGGATGATATGCTCAACCACAATTTGGTCAATTCGAGACATCCACAGCTGGCTTCGCCACCACCACAATTGATCTAGTGGACCCGCTTCCTAAATAAGAAGGTTGCACATTTCTTCTCTGCATCACACAACAGAGCTTCCAAGATGCTACTCCAGGTGGGTGTAATAATGAATTTACTCAACTGAAAATACTTATCGCAGAAACGAAGATTTGGCCCTGTCTGACTACCCTCTGAAGCAGATCTTAGGATCTGTTAATTGTGATATTATTTCCTCCTTCTTGCTTTTTAACATATAAATTACAACATAAATATAAATGAATGGCTAAGGAAACAAGTAAATACAAAATGATAAATGTAGTTTCTGCTTATACATTTATTGTAGATCAAAAACCCTTTTATGTATTACAAATGATTACATATCAAGGTCCAATGGACATAAAGAGATACAAATGAATATCCTAACTAACATGATTGATCAAATTGCACCAATCTGCTCCTTTTCTTCGCTACACGATCTAATATAAATAATGCGACATGACTGACATCATCTACATACCAAACACTAGAAGACAATACGTTCAGAGATGCTCTACAGTGGTGTCCAACTTCAGTGGAAATAGAACTTACCTGACCACAGCTATTTAGCTTTATAGCTCTAATATGCCGAAGTAGTTAGCAGTAGCACCATGTGTACTGCGTCTGGTGCGTCAGAGTAATGGTTCTGGAACACGTCTGCGACGATGGAAAGATTACAGCAACAAAATATAAGTCTGTTTCAAACACTGGAACGGCAGATGGTGGTCCTGTGAGTAGCATAATCTAGTACTGTCTTCTCCTCTCTGTGTTCTACAGACAATAAACGTGCACTCCCAGGCACAAGGACGGAATTTAGATAGTTCCTGTACGTGAGTATAGACAGAAGAAGCGTTCTCAATCACTGAACACTGTGTACTCAACAACAACTCCCTACCCAGAGGTGAAGTCCAGAATAGTGTAAGTTCACAACAGTACACTGCCTATCCGTCTAACTATAAAATGTTCTGAGAGTAAAGACAGCAAGTTCGTGTGTACCAACAAATCTGATACTGAGCGACTGTCAAACACAGGTGTTCAAAACAGGAGACCCCATTCTCTCCATCGCTGGCTTCCCAGAAAGCTTGGCTGCCCTCCCTTGTAACTGCAGAAGGCGAATCATATTCTTGAAATAACGGAATATTCTCCCTCTCTACGGATTCTTCCAAACGCCAACCAACCATATTTTAGACTTTCGTCGTCCAGCGCGGAAGTTACCCGTTAATTAGGAATTCATACAATGGTATGAATGACAGCTTCACTGTATGGTTAAATGATGATGGCGCCCTCCTGGGTAAAATATTATGGAGGTAAAATAGTCCCCCATTCGGATCTCCGAGCAGGGAGTACACAAGAGGACGACGTTATCAGGAGAAATAAAATTGGCGTTCTACGGACCGGAGCGTGGAATGTCAGATTCCTTAATCTAGCAGGTAGGTTAGAAAATTTAAAAAGGGAAATGGATAGGTTACAGATAGATATAGTATGAATTAGTGAAGTTCGCTGGCAGGAGGAAAAAGACTTTTGGTGAGGTGAATACAACGTTATAAATACAAAATCAAATAGGGGTAATGCAGGAGTAGGTTTAATAATGAATAAAAAATAGGAGTGTGGGTAAGCTACTACAAACAGAATAGTGAACGGCTTATGTGGCCAAGATAGACACGAAGCCCACGCCTACTAAAGCAGTACAAGTTTATATGCCAACTAGCTCTGCAGATGACGAAGAAATTAAAGAAATGTATGATGAAATAAAAGAAATTATTTAGATAGTGAAGGGAGACGAAAATTTAATAGTCGTGGGTGACTGGAATTCGGTAGTAGGAAACGGGAGAGAAGGAAATGTAGTAGGTGAATATAGATTCGGGATAAGAAATAAAAGAGGAAGCCGCTTGGTAGAATTTTGCACAGAGCACAACTTAATCATAGCTAACAATTGGTTCAAGAATCATAAAAGAAGGCTGTATACATGGAACAACCCTGGAGATACTGACAGGTTTCAGATAGATTATATAATAGTAAGACAGAGATTTAGTAACCAGGTTTTAAATTGTAAGACATTTTCAGGGGCAGATGTGGATTCTGACCACAATCTATTGGTTATCGACTGTAGATTAAAACTGAAGAAACTGCAAAAAGGTGGGAATTTAAGGAGTCGGGACCTGGAGAAACTGACTAAACCAGAGGTTGTACAGAGTTTCAGGGAGAGCATAAGGGAGCAATTGACAGGAATGGGGGAAAGAAATACAGTAGAAGAAGAATGGTAGCATTGAGGGATGAAGTAGTGAAGGCAACAGAGGATCCAGTGGGTAAAAAGACAAGGGCTAGTAGAAATCCTTGGGTATCAAAAGAAATATTGAATTTATTTGATGAAAGGAGAAAATATAAAAATGCAGTAAACAAAGCAGGCGAAATGGAATACAAACGTCTCAAAAATGAGATCGACAGGATGTGCAAAATGGCTAAGCAGGGATGGCTAGAGGACAAATGTAAGGATGTAAAGGCTTATCTCATGAGGGGTAAGATAGTTACTGCCTACAGGACAGTTAAAGAGACCTTTGGAAAAAAAAGAGAACCACTTGTATGAATATCAAGAGCTCAGATGGAAACCAGTTCTAAACAAAGTAGGGATAGCAGAAAGGTGGAACGAGTATATAGAGGGTCTATACAAGGCCGATGTACTTGAGGACAATATTATGGTAAAGGAAGAGGATGTAGATGATGATGAAATGGGAGATACGATACTGCGTGAAGAGTTTGACAGAGTACTGAAAGACCAGAGTCGAAACAAGGCCCTGGGAGTAGATAACATTCCATTAGAACTACTGACGACCTTGGGAGAGCCAGTCCTGACAAAACTCTACCATCTGGTGAGCAAGATGTATGAGGCAGGCGAAATATCCACAGACTTCAAGAAGAAGATAATGATTCCAATCCCAAAGATAGCAGGTGTTGACAGATGATTTCCGAGGTAACACTTCCTCTTTCTTCTTCATGGCGACAAAGGTTTTGAGAGTTTCCCCAGTATTATCCGGTTATCCTTCTGTCCCATTACATCACCGACCAGCCGCTGCTGTATTTTGCTTCATCGCTCAGATGCCCCGACTGTCCGTCTTGGGATTCTTCCTGTGTTAAACAGACCAACACACCTATGTGGGCTGTACCATCCAGGGCCTGAGTTACGCCTGCCATTTCATTTCCAGTGTCATTCCAAGTTCTGCTGGTATTGGCAATCATTCATTACGCTGACAATAAAGACATTCCATCACCTTTCATGCAATAAGTGTTAACAATTATTTACATGTTGTACGTGACAATGTCAATCTCCTTTAAATATTCATATATACAATGTACAATCTATCAAATGATACCTAATTCCGACTGTGAATCAGGGCAAAGTATGTACACTCCTGGAAATTGAAATAAGAACACCGTGAATTCATTGTCCCAGGAAGGGGAAACTTTATTGACACATTCCTGGGGTCAGGTACATCACATGATCACACTGACAGAACCACAGGCACATAGACACAGGCAACAGAGCATGCACAATGGCGGCACTAGTACAGTGTATATCCACCTTTCGCAGCAATGCAGGCTGCTATTCTCCCATGGAGACGATCGTAGAGATGCTGGATGTAGTCCTGTGGAACGGCTTGCCATGCCATTTCCACCTGGCGCCTCAGTTGGACCAGCGTTCGTGCTGGACGTGCAGACCACGTGAGACGACGCTTCATCCAGTCCCAAACATGCTCAATGGGGGACAGATCCGGAGATCTTGCTGGCCAGGGTAGTTGACTTACACCTTGTAGAGCACGCAGGGTGGCACGGGATACATGCGGACGTGCATTGTCCTGTTGGAACAGCAAGTTCCCTTGCCGGTCTAGGAATGGTAGAACGATGGGTTCGATGACGGTTTGGATGTACCGTGCACTACTCAGTGTCCCCTCGACTATCACCAGAGGTGTACGGCCAGTGTAGGAGATCGCTCCCCACACCATGATGCCGGGTGTTGGCCCTGTGTGCCTCGGTCGTATGCAGTCCTGATTGTGGCGCTCACCTGCACGGCGCCAAACACGCTTACGACCATCATTGGCACCAAGGCAGAAGCGACTCGCATCGCTGAAGACGACACGTCTCCATTCGTCCCTCCATTCACGCCTGTCGCGACACCACTGGAGGCGGGCTGCACGATGTTGGGGCGTGAGCGGAAGACGGCCTAACGGTGTGCGGGACCGTAGCCCAGCTTCATGGAGATGGTTGCGAATGGTCCTCGCCGATACCCCAGGAGCAACAGTGTCCCTAATTTGCTGGGAAGTGGCAGTGCGGTCCCCTAGGGCACTGCGTAGGATCCTACGGTCTTGGCGTGCATCCGTGCGTCGCTGCGGTCCGGTCCCAGGTCGACGGGCACGTGCACCTTCCGCCGACCACTGGCGACAACATCGATGTACTGTGGAGACCTCACGCCCCACGTGTTGAGCAATTCGGCGGTACGTCCACCCGGCCTCCCGCATGCCCACTATATGCCCTCGCTCAAAGTCCGTCAACTGCACATACGGTTCACGTCCACGCTGTCGTGGCATGCTACCAGTGTTAAAGATTGCGATGGAGCTCCGTATGCCACGGCAAACTGGCTAACACTGACGGCGGCGGTGCACAAATGCTGCGCAGCTAGCGCCATTCGACGGCCAACACCGCGGTTCCTGGTGTGTCCGCTGTGCCGTGCGTGTGATCATTGCTTGTACAGCCCTCTCGCAGTGTCCGGAGCAAGTATGGTGGGTCTGACACACCGGTGTCAATGTGTTCTTTTTTCCATTTCCAGGAGTGTAGATGAGTGCTTGTAAGGCGCGGAATTATAGGCACCTTACAAGCTTCACAGTGGGTGAAACAATACCCATTCAAGACATTACAGATGAAATGGCAGCACATGCTTTTGTTTATACTTGGATATCATCTCTTTGCACACCAGAAACCATCACCACAGGCCAGCGCCATCAATTTCAATTGGCGCTCGTTATGGCACTTCGCAACTATGTGGTATTAAAAATACTTACACACCATCCACCAACTGCAGAGTAACAGCTTGGTCGAGAGATGATACATCGCTGCAGCCAGAAAAGGATCTTGCAAGAATTGAACCAACACTGACTGAAGAGAATCATTTAACATGACAGAAGTGGAACCCTTCCTTGCTGTTTTCCTTGCTGTATATTTCAATGTTAGGCCATCAACAAATATAAGCATGTGAACCATTCAACAAAACATCATCGATATAGACTTTCGGAACGGAAGGCCCACAAATGTACCCTTGATGACAGCATGACACAAAGCTTTACGCCTTGTTTGGGCCCATCAACACTGACATTGTACTGTTGATGACTAGAAACATGTTGCTTGGTCAGGCGAGTCTCCTTTCAAATTGTATCAAGCGGGTGGATGTGTATGGGTATGGTACAACCTCATGAATCCATAGACACTGCATGTCAGCAGGGGAAAGTTGAAGCTGATGGAGGCTCTGTAATGGTGTGGGGCATGTGCAGTTGGACTGATATGGGACCCCAGATACGTCTAAATACAACTCTGACAAGTGACACATCTGTATGCATTCTGTCTGATCACCTGCATACATTCATTTCCTTGTGCATTCCGACGGCCTTAGGCAATTCCAGCAGGACGAAGCGACACCCCACACATCCAGAATTGCTAGAGAGTGCCTTCAGGAACACTTTTCTTAGCTTAAACGCTTCCGCTGTCCACGAAACTCCCCAGACATGAACATCATTGAACATATCTGGGAATCATTGCAACATGCTGTTCAGAAGAGATCTCCACTCCCTCGTATTCTTACGGATTTAAGCCAGCCCTGCAGGATTTCTGGCATCAGTTCCCTCCAGCATTACTTCAGACATTAGTTGACTCCATGCCACATCGTGTTCCAGCACTTATGAGTGCTCGCAGGGGCCCTGCATGATGTTAGACAGGTGTACCAGATTTTGGCTCTTCAGTGTAGTAATTCAAACTACCTCCAGACTGCACAAGTGCTCTGCTACATTAGTAGCTCTAGTAGTGTGACAGCATGGGTTCCCGTCCAGATAACGATATAATTTGCGACTTCACTGTTGACCCCGATAGCAAGCAGTTAATTGGGATCCTATACAATTACATTCTCTGTCTAATCCAAACTCACACCTTCATTCCCCCTCTCCTACCTCCCCCTCCCACCTCATTTAATGATTGGTGACCAATAGCATTTGAGTATTGGGATATTTGTATGCCGATGGACTGTTCAACTCCGATGGCTCCCACGTGTCCGTGTGGAGTGCCAGTTCATATCAACGACTTGGTGGGCAGCACCAGCTTCAGTCATCATCCACCAGCAGCAGCAGTGGCAGCAACAGGAGCCACATAAATTCGCAAATGTCACAAAAAATATATTTTAAGTAGCAGCAGCAAGCATCCAGTAAGCATTTGTCAAGCATATTTGTGCTATTGTTGCTGCTTATAGTTTTTTTTCAGCATCCAATAGCAATTATGCTTCCAGCACCGCAACATTAGAGAGCATGGAGCAGTGGAAAAATAGCTGAGACAGTAACAAGCTGCAGTGAATGCTCGCCAGCAAGTGTACTTTAGCGTCAACACTAAGTGGCAGGGAAAAAAATTAGTTAATACTTTCCCACCTGCATAGTGTGACTGTGTCATGGGTAGGTATTAATAACACAATGTGGATGTGGTATCATTAGGTGTTCTCCACCGTAGATGTTTGTGTCAGATTGCAGTCCATCTGTTCGAAAATACTTAAGTTGTATTACATCAGTCAAGGCAGCACCAGAGATCACACACGTGCAAGTATGAAAGTACGTTCATAATTTATCCACATTTTCGTATTTAGAATTGCATCATGGCAGTGGCATATTGCTCTCCACCATTTACAATGATGGATGATCTCGATTTATTTACCATTATTCTAACAAAAAATACGCTGGTAAACATGAAGTTACACAGCAAAAAAAATTTAGGAAAAGCACAAAATACACACTTGCTATGTCAAGAATGCAATGGGAATTCCACTGTTAAATGCAGCTGAGAGTGCGGATAGATCGAAAGAGTACATTGAAGCCATCGAAGAGGGGGAAGATTTGTATGATATGACAGAAGAAGAAATAGGAGTCGATGTAGAAGGGATAGGGGATCCAGTATTAGAATCAAACTGGTAAGAGCTTAAGATCAAACAAGGCAGAAGGAATAGATAACATTTCTTCACAATTTCTAAAATCGTTGAGGGAAGTGTCAACAAAACAATTATTCACGTAGCTGTGTAGAATGTATGAATTAGGGGATATACCATCCAACTTTTGGAAAAATGTCATCCACACAGCTGGCTGGAGAGGCCGAGAGGTTCTAGGCGCTACAGTCTGGAACTGCGCGACCGCTACGGACGCAGGTTCGAATCCTGCCTCGGGCATGGATGGGTGTGATGTCCTTAGGTTAGTTAGGTTTAAGTAGTTCTAGGTTCTAGGGGACTGATGACCTCAGATGTTAAGTCCCATAGTGCTCAGAGCCATTTGAACCATTTTTTGTCATCCACACAACTCCAAAGATTGCAAGAGCTGACAATTGCGAGAATTATAGCACAATCAACTTAACAGCTCATGCATCCAACTTGCTGACAAGAATAATATACAGACTAATGGAAAAGACAATTAAAGACGTATTAGTTGACGATCAGTTTGGCTTTAGGAAAGGTAAAGGCACTAGAGAGGTAATTCTAACACTGTGGTTGATAATGGAAGCAAGACTAAAGAAGAATAAAGACACGTTCATAGGATCTGTGAAACTGGAAAAAGCGTTCGACAGTGTAAAATAGTGCAAGCTGTTCGAAATTCAGAGGAAAGTAGCGGTAAGCAATAGGAATAGATGGGGAATATGCAACAACTACAAGAGCCAAGAGGGAATAATAAGAGTGGAAGACCAAGAACGAAATGCTTAAATTAAAAATTGTGTAAGACAGGGATGTAATCTCACATCTCTTCTTTTCAGTCAGTATATCAAAGAAGCAATGACGCAAATAAAAGAAGTGTTCAAGAGTGGAATTAAAATTCATGATGAAGAGATACCAGTGATAAGATTTGCTTATGACATTGCTACCCTCAGTAAAAGGGAAGAATAATTACAGGATCTGCTTAATGGAATGAACAGTGTAATGAGTGCAGAATATGAACTGAGAGTAAATCAAAGAAAGACGAACGTAATGAGAAGTAGCAGAAATGAGAACAGGAGGAAATTTAACATCAGTACTTATGATCATGAAGTAGATGAAGTTAATCCATACAATACGAGGGGCGGGCTAGCACCCTCCTCTAACACTCAGCCAGCAACAGAGGTGTACCGGCGCACTTCCACATACCTCTTCGCAGTGACTGAGCGCTCACCACCCTTCACTTTTCTATTTACCTCGCTCCAAGACACTCGCCTGTTAAAATCCAAGTAATTTGTCAGTGATTCTGAAAGGCTTAGAGAACCATGATCATATCTTAACTTTGCAATATCTATAACAGTTCGCCAGCAGTAATTCTTCAATCTCAGGGTAAATAGAGTACATTTTTTGTGCATTCTGGTTCGGTTGTTAGGTTGAATCCTTAAATAAATCATTCTGTTTTTGGTATCTAATCAAGGCACAATCACAAGTTGTAGAAGGTTATTGGACCAAAGCGCTTTCTTAATGTATCCTTGTCTAAACATGTGTGTTATTCTGACTGATTTGACCTTTAGTAGTAATATTTTCTGTAAATATTTTTCAATCCTACTAAACAAATTTATTTTTCAGTCAGAATGGTTCTCACTAGTTCAGGTCTGGGTTTACTTCACAACGGGAGCCTTTCCAGTGAGCAGAGTGTGTGATTATTGGAGCATTGACACTACGCTCTTTGGATTACCATGATTTCATCGAGTAATGGACAGGGATAGATTTTTTTTGGGATCTTGTAAGCTTTGCATTTTGCAAAGAATCCATAACCCAAAGAACCTCTACCTGCTGACAGACTGAACCAAATTCGACAATCGTTCCACCAATGTCATAGGACAATACATAGACTCACATTACGGACCAAAAACTTGACAGTGATGAATCCATGGCTCTGTGGAGAGGTAGACTAATGTTCCAACGATCCTTATGGAACTAAATTTTGTATGTTGAATGGCTTAGTAATGAGATTCATTGTATATACAGGTGCCTATGATCAAGAGGTTGGTGGAAGAACATGCTACTTCAGTTGTCCATAAATTACGGCGTGGCTAGCATATTCAGATTAATTTGGTTCTATTATTCCTTGATGAAGCCACATCTGGTCTTGGTTGTCAAGTATTTTTTTCTCTCTTGCTGACAATCCTCTAGGTGAATTAGACGTATACCTGTTTTGCTCTCTCAGTGGTCTCCATTCTGACGCCAATGGACCTTGTCTTTGTTGGGGGTGTGATTAGTCACTAAATCTTCGATGTGTGTCTTTCTTTTATCACTAAGAAAGCTTTGACATCTAATAGTGGCTTGTGTGCTACATAGATACACAGAAGATGAGCTTCCTCTTATGGTTTCCTAACAGTAACTTAGTTCTTGTTTATTAATACTTCAGTTTGATCTAGAAAATCGTTTCCAACTACAGTTTCTAAACTCGCTGCATTTCGATAAGCAACATAAATATCTGTTTCAATTTGCGCATCATCAGTCTTAACAAAGCCTGTAAAATTCAGTTGTGGAGAGACGAAGTTGTTTTCAAATCCTGTCAACACTACATCAATTTTTTGCAAACATGGAACACAAGCACCCATTTATATATAGTTGACATTCACAGTCAATTAGCACCATCATCTCTCAATTAGTTACTTGCACATTTCTAAATTTACGGTTGTCAATACTCCTCTTAACAGTGTTTGCTTTGATAGCCGCCTTTTGGCTATCCTCCTTTGTGCATTCAGATGAGATATGTCCATATTCGTTGCAGTTGCAGCATCTCTTTCCCTTGCTCTTGTAGTTGCAGCAACTGTATGATTTGTGACCACTAATTGAATAGTTTTTGTTTGGATCCCAAGCTGTGATTTTAATATTTCTATTACTTGAGTTTAAATCTTCATTGTTCTATCTTTCGTTATTTCTCTTCGGAAATGACTTCACAGCTCTTTCGTACTGCCTCATTTTTTCCCTTAAACTCTTACACACTTCCAGCACCTTAAAGTAGAAGTATCGCACCTGTGTCTTCTTCTATTCCGTCAGTCACATACTAAAATACCGAGTCGTTTTCGAAATCAGCATCGTTGCAGTTTCCTTCATTACGAGAACATATTCTTGAACACACACTTCCCATTTCTTCTTTCCTCTAGACCGCAACTGATCGATCTCTGCAGTACTTTTTTTTCACTTCGATTTCTTTCTGCAAAGCTCAAGTTCAGCTCTTGGTGTAAGACCCTTCTCACGCTGAACAAAAATCTTACCTAGACTTCACACGACTTTTTTGCAAAAACAAGCATTTGCATTTCACTCCAACCCACTAAAAATGTGGTTTACTCGAAGTCCTGGTCCACTTTTAAACTAGATATCCATCGCCGCCACTAAATGACTTAAAAGCACCCTCGACCTCACGAAATGACAGTGGAAATTTACATTGACCTCTTGAATGGGACAGGAATCGCGTTCCATTTTACCGCCTCTTTTTAAAGCGAAATCTATCTCCATCTTTTCAAGTAAACTCCATATTTTATTGCTGCCCATGTAGATGGCGTCCTACTCTTTATCATCAGCATCATTACTATCCTCCTCATATTCTATGTTGTAATTTTCACCCCCAAGTGTGTCAGTGCTGGGTAAATAGCATCAAATATCTGCAGTGTTTTCATTTTTTGGCCCAATATCTTCACAAAATGTACTGGATATTACTCCTAACTGTGATTCAGCGATTGACGTCTTAGCTTCCAGTTCATCAGATGGTGATTGAACAGTAAAACCAGAAAATTCTCTCAAGCGTTTCCGATTTCTTCTGTCCTCTGGAACTGTTCCGAAAATTAACTTTTGTAGAGATTTAATGGTTTCAACCGGCGCAGAGTTTGTATTGTTATTTAATTTTCCGATTTCAACGAACATTGTCGTTTCTAGTCTTTTTTTCTTTTTTCATCGGCTATTTCTCCTTTCGTCATGCTTAAAATTTCCCCTTGCTGTTGCAAATCGTCGGTGAAATGTGAATCCTAGTTGTAGATCCAAATTCACCACAATTACACGTCGCTACGTTGTCGCTGGCAAAACGACGAAGAACGAAAGATTCCACCAAAATTAGTACAGGCTCCAATGAACTAGTGGCATGTACTTTATGGTATTTCGATGAAAATAACATGAATGAACTATGCAAACTGCAAAAATACCGCGCAGCATCTGATGCATAGATTGTTACAGGCTCATATGGACTTGATGGTGTTGTGGCAGAAGTAAATGCAGAGACCAAACCTGTGGCTGTGGAAGTGCGTGTAACTTCGCGCAGTTATTGTACATATTTCCAAGATGCCGTTCATACAGTATTTCACTAATTGCTTTCTTGGAATATGTCTGCTGTTCTCGAGTCATTCCGTCCTGCCACACATCATAAGCATTGACTGTCGTGAATCACGCTAATAAGCAGTGATTTTTAGTCTTAACACAATACTTTATTTTCAATTCACGGATCATACATATTTCAAAGAGTTTACAACATCTTGTGTCTTACAAAGGGTACCATTATTCAAAGATATAAATGTCTGTGGAAAGATTATCATTAATCAGAGATATAAATGTAGAAACGACTTCAATTTTCAACATCTTCCCCACCCTGGTCAACCTCTGGGGGGTGATCAGCTGAACTGGACGTACTACCTGCTGTCCTTCTGGCATGTGCAGTATTATGGTCCTTATTTTATTGACTCCTCCCTGGACACATCATTCTATTTTCCCTTTCCTCCACATGTGTCTTGGCCATCCATCCTCTTGAATCAAAGCCAGATTACCAGATCTGAATTGAATACATCTTGTAGATGTGAATCTGACTTCGTGGAAGCTCCTAAGCTTCATTAGGTAATCCTTGGTCCATCTTTTCCAAAAGTCGTCAACTAGTTTTAGCTGTAGTTTAAATTCTTTAGTCAGATTATGTGTGACAATAGTTTTTGGCCCAGTCGAGACATGTAACAGGCCTTCACCAAGCAGAAAGTGTGCTGGTGTCAGAGGTTCTTCGCAATTCCGATAATTCTTGGTTAGCAGCATGAAATGTTGTCGTTTTGCCAGTGTAGATAGTGTGCGGGAATTCACTTCTACTAGCAAATCTCTGTAAAGCCGTCAAAAATATGTTGGTGTTAATAATGTAGCAGAGCTCTAATCGTACTGCATGTGTTGCTATGCTAGTGGAGAGAATTATATAAGCCCTTTCCATGGTCAACCTTCTCTTGATGCAAAGAGGAGCAGCAAATATTTTCTCATAACAGTAAAAGTCTTAAATGGTCTCATTCGATCTGTGGATGGGGTGCATCAACTTGTTTTCATCTTGAAGTCTTCTCGATCTCACATGGTAAGCATGTTTGCAGAACTCTTTTAATGGTTTAATGACCACTAAGTACTGAAAATTCTTCCCTAAGTTTGGATAACACAATTCAGACACCAAAATGATGAAGATCAATATGTGTTTGAAATATGAGGACTCTGGTGAACAATCTAGAAATAATGAATGGCGTTCCTCACTCGTGAGGTCTGCAAACTGTAATCTTACGTTCCAGATGAATGAGTCTGTCTTCAATTAAATGATGAAAGTATCCAATTTTAGAGTCTTGTGGGATCGGTTTACCATTCTGGAGTGCATATAATTTCCATGTGAAGCATGGACTTTGGACTGTTTTGATTCAGTAAGTGTGGGCATTTGCAAGCTCAATTGATTTCAGTTCCCCAGCAAATGTATTTAGTTACGAATCTTACATATGAAGTGAAGGATCCAGCCAGTTGTACGAATTAGTCTCCAGCAGGAATTTAATTTGTAAATGTCTATGATGCTGAGAGGTATAGCAACTGCCATCACGTGTTTTACATGCCTTCTGGGAGGTCATGATGCATATTGTAAGTAACCTGTTTTTATGTTTGCATAGCTATAGACTATGTTAATATCGCTGACAAAACTCTGCGCCCTCGGCAAGAGATTCTGTGGTTGGATGGACATTTAGTTAGCAAGTGGATAGGGAAGTGTATGAACATGATATTCTCAGGGGAGACTCTGTGTTGGTCGGACTTTCATTGTAAAGTGAGATGCAATGATGTTTTTACAAGAAAATATGCACGGAAATGTATGAGGATGTATGTATGGTTGATACTGTTTGAAGAGTGGAATTATTGGCCCTGTATAATTTTTGGAACACAATGTCACAGGAATAAGATAAAACTTTCTAAATGCATTTTTTGCTCGTCAACAAAATCTTTCTTTTTGCCAACAATATGCTTCCTAGTAATTAGAGTCTATAGTAGTTAGAATCTTTTTATTTAGCTGGCCATTGTTGCTACTTGCTCCAATTGCTGTAGTTCGTGTTATGAAGATTTAATGTGATGTAAGTGACTTGTGAAAAAGAAGGGGTTTGCACTATCGGGATTCGTGATTGAAATAAGTGCAGGCAATGAACAGAGTTGGAGATAGTTTCATATTTCTTTACTTTCATATTTTTTGGATTTGTATTATTGTTAGGATTTCTTGCAATTCAGGGCCATTCTTTTGTGTTAATTATTGGAAGACTTGTTATCTATGTATAGCAGTCAGATTGCGTTCGGCTTGTATATTGTGGGTAATAAATTAATAGGTTGTGATGTCTTTGGCAGTGAATATTCTGTAGGTCAGTCTTATAAAAAATAATTCAGAAGGTAGTTTCACCTGTCGACCCTTAGCAAAAGAATACTTCACTATGATCTTCTGATTATCTCATTGTTTGAACAATTAGTGCATGATAAGAAATTAGTTATTGTTTACTGCTGGTGCATAATTGTATATATGGAATTTCCTTTGTAGTTGTAATTTCTTAGTTTTCTACCGTATTTTCATGAGCAAAGTACTTGTGGTATGCATGTGGATTTGCATTAAGTATCTTAAAGTAGCTTTAGGGTCTACTTAGATATTTACAGGGTGTGTCAAAAAAATGTATACACACTATGAAGTGTTACACAAAATTTATTTACTGTTCTACAATGTTAAATTTCTGGAAACGGAAAGCTTAAAGTTCAATTGGCAAAATAAATGTACTTTGCATGAATGGCAGGGAATATGGAGACAGCAAGCATTGTTAGGTACGTTTCTCCAGTAACAGTACATTCCAAGCGGAAAGGCCCAATGAGTCTCCTTGCAGACAAACCACACCACACATTTACACCAGTCAAATTCACAGCCATTTCAACTGTAATGTGAGGATTATGTTCAGCCCAGTACACACAATTGTGCCTATTGACAGTTCCATTGGGTTTGAATTGGGCTTCATCCGACCAAATTATACTACCCATAAATCCTGGTTCACGTCTCACCATCTCCTGAATCTGTCCACAAAATTCTAACCTTCGATCTGGATCGTCGTCACTTAGCTGTTGCACCAGCCTTGGAATGTACACACGAAACTTGCCTTTTGTCAGAATGCATAGCACACTACTAGCACTTACATTGCTCTCACGTGCCGCTTGCCTTGAAGATATTTGAGGTGAACGCTGAAACAGTTCCTAGACCACAGTTGTTGAATCATCACTTGTAGCTGTACAAGGTCGCCCTGATCGGCCTTTCTGCACATCACACACTGTTCCATGAATTTCGAATTTGTCTCGTAGACGTGTAATTGTTAACCTTGAAAGTGGTTCTGCACCATAATCACTTATCCACTGTCTTTGAACCGCAGCTTCATTCTCAAACTTCCAGTACCACTTAATTATCTGCTCCTGCGTTTCAAAGATCAAACGCCGACATGTTGCAGTTACTTCCTTGCCACTGCTGCTACCTGTTGAAGAAACATAACATTACTTTCTCACAGATATTTAACCTTGTAGAATGGGAAATAAATTGTCTATGACAGTTCAAAGTGTGTATACATTTTTTTGACGCTCCCTGTATATTTTCGGTGCTATTTTAGTGTTTCTTTTTATGCTTGCTTTTCAAAATTTTTTGTGTTTTGTGCAAAATAGTGTGATAATCATGGTGTGCGAAAAGTGTAACACTAGGCAGCAAAGCAAATTGAGAAATCACAGTGATGACGAGAGTGGCTTGTTAGCACCATCAAGTAATTAACAAATGTTCACGACAATAATTTGGTAGTGGTGCGTAGGGACATGGACCAGACGGTGAATAATGGTGTAGAAATTGAAGCAATCAGAGAGCAGGGAACTGTTGACGATCGATTGGTTGGTAACAGTTCGCCTCAGGAATGCGAACTAACAGAACAAAATCTTGCAAATAACATAGATCCAGGTTTTGCATCCATACACCTTTTGCAGTTAAGTCAAGACACACTCACTTATGCATTGTTATTGCAACGAATTCAAAAATTTGATCAACCACGCCAAAAGCTTCAAAAGTTAGACACAATGGAACAAAATCAGAAACACAGCAACAACTTCAAAAATTAGACATAATTGACGAAATTAAACTATCACTTTAACAAACACGTGAAGATTTAACCGCTGAGATACAAAAAATCGAATCGACATATCAAATCATGTCTGAATACATAAAAACACAAAACTTGTGAACATTTTCAGCCTATTTTTGTGACGTTAAGACACATTACAGAACCATGAAACAGCAATAAAAGTACTGTAGATCATTGTACATGAAAATCACGACACCTTGCAGACTAAAATTGACTCTTCCATTTACCGATATGGTTGTGGGACTCGTAAAAAATCAGGAAAACTTAAAGGACACAGTAGATACGATAGCGACACAAATGGACACTCTAAAACTTGGCTCAGGAAAACACATGGACAAAATCAGCACATTATCAAAAAAGTAGCCGAACTTTTGGATCAGGTAACAAATTTATCTACGAAGGTAGATAATGATTTGAATTATACTAGGAAGCAGCATTTACTGGCGCAGAGGGTTACGAGGAACTTAGGAAATTTAAGCAGAGTCAGAAACAAATTAACACGCAACACAAAAGAGAAACATGGAAAGTACAAGATGAGATTGGCACAGGTGATACAAGAATTACATATTTCGAAGAATGCTCGCGCTCCTACACGGGAAGAGGGATTTAGAACATGGAAAAGTCACACGGTAATAACACGTGGTATCTTGGAGATCTTGAAAGGAGTCAGCAGGATGCACCGAGCCTTCAGATGAAACTGCTGACACAACGTAACAATGACCGATTTGCGACTCGCCGACACGATGACTTTGACTATAAGCTCTTCATCACAACGCATAAATTTAAAACATTCAAAAATTCTAGTAATGACATACATCCACAATCTTGGTTTCATCAATTTTCTCATTGTTTTTCTCCTAAATGGTTATTGGAGCATAGATTAGAATTTATGTGTGGCTATTTACAAAATAAACCAGCTGTAAGAATGCAATCGGTTATTCGTGACTGTCAAAGTGAAGGAGATTTTTATCATGCCTTCCTCTCTGCATATTGGTCTTAGGCTACATAAGATCGATTAAAACACAGTACTATAATGATGAAGCATTTCCAACAGTCTGAATTTTCCAGCCCTGTAAAATATTTTGAAGATACATTACACAAGAAGCAGTATTTTGCAAACCCTTACATCCCCTCGGAACTTATTGGTAATTGCTTAATTAAACTGCCTGAACACTTAAGACATATTATTTTGGCTGGAAGTTGTAAAGATGATATCGAAGATTTTCAGGGACTTTTGCAACAAATGGAAGTCGACACGGATAATCACATGATGCGAAAACAGGAAAACAACAATTACTGGTTACATCCATTTCGTGACGACAAAAACAATAACTGTACACGAGAAGTCTACCGTTATATTTCAAATCGAGATCAAAGCAGACACCAACCGTATGACAACCACTGGCAGAATAACAATAATTACAGAGACAGATCACATTTCCAAGGTAATGACTATTACAGAGACAACCTTAGAAATAGACAATATGGGAACCAAAATAATTATTATCAAGGGAGACAAAATGACTTCAGACACAACAGTCCACTTTGTAATTACTATTCTGGGAGAAATTCTCTACCACCTAATCGTCAAGAAAGAAACTACAGAAATTACCAACAAGACGGCAGACATTATAGTCATTTCAACAGACCTGAATTTAATCAGAACTGGCGTGATTCAAATAGGGCAGGGCCCTCTCGACAAGTCGAAATTGTAGAAATTAGACCTCCAAATCCCAGTAACGACGTGCGACAAGAAAGAGATAACAATGACTCGCGCTGCAGGCAGTAGACGTACACCAACAAACAACTTCTTTTGTAAAAGCCACAGATTTATTAGGAATTTTCTTTTTGTTCCATTACTGTCGACAGAGATTATATTAGGTGTACATGTTTTGAATGAGTATAAAGCAATTTTAAACTTTCGCGACGCTGAAACATGTTTAGAGATAGAAGGTAAGTCAATAATTTTGAAATTTGAAGATTGGCTTTCAAACCACGGCCAGAAAATCAGTCGGCTTTAGCTTTTGTCAGATCACAGTTTGGAACTATCGAAGGAATTTGACATTAATGATCACTTTGCAAGTACTGCAAGGGATGATATTGATTACGGATTAGACACTGACGTTTTAATGCAGGAAAAAATTCAGACAATTGAGAACTGTAATGGCACTGATAGACAGGACCTTTTTGACACCTTACAATCACATTCCACAGCTTTTACTCACTAAACAGGAACAATTAAAGGATTTCAGTACAAATTTCGTGTTTCTGAGCATACAAAATTTTGTTTCAGACCATACATAATTCTGGCACATTATAGGGACCAAGTTAGATTGGAAATAAAACCTATGCTTGACGAGGCCATTATTGAAGCAGCGGTAAGCTCATACAAGAATCCATTGGATGTTGTTGACAAGAAAAACGGATCGATCAGGCCTGTCTTAGATTCCAGAGAAATAAATACCATAATTATTCCTGAAACAGACAGGTCACAAACGTTGGAAGGACTTCTTCAAAATTTCAATGGCGTTAAAGTGTTGTCTTCTGTTGATCTCAGGTCAGCTTTTGGCAAATTGAACTTCATCCCGAATGTAGAAAATATACAGCTTTTCTATGTTTCGGCGTTTGTTATCAATTTCCGAAACTTCCTTTTAGTTTGAACATTTCTTCGGCAGATTCATTCGTGGACTACATTCCGCATTACCTGAGTTTTTAAAACGACACATCACCTCGTATATGGACGATATTTCAATAGCACAAGTCTCTTAGGAACAATGCAATTGTATCCTCAACAGTTTGCTATGTATTTTTGATGACTCTGGACTTACAGTTAACTCAGAAAAATCTGAATTCGGTAGGACGAAGGTGAAGTTTTTGGGTCACATTATTTCTTCTGATGGCATTCAGCCGGATCCTGAAAAGTTGGAAGCAATCAGAACTATTCCTGTCCCATCCACAAAAACAGACGTTCGCATTTTTCTAGTTGTTGTGAATTTCTACCGTCGTTTCCTGAATATGAAAATTCTAGTAACTACAAAACTTTGTTCTCTCACTGGCAAAAACACTATTTCGAACTGGGAAGAACAGGCACAATTGGAATTTGATTCTCTGGAAGAAGTGCTACTTTATGCGTCAATCTTAGCTCCTGACTCAGAATTTGTTTGTTTGATAGCTACACGATTATATTAACGATGCTATTAATGAGTGACAATTTTCATTATTGCTTGACGTTGTATCTGTTTTATATCTGCACAGTTTTTCTACGTTCTTCTGTAAAGTAAAACACGTTTTGGTAATGACTTTTGTGACATGGCTACAATGAGACAGTAATTTTCGTAACACAACATTACGTTACAATACAGTATTTTTAAGGTCACGGCAATGAACGTCAAAACTACATTTATACGCATAGCGCTTTACTTTTGTATATGACAAGGTAAATACATTGATTTCTGGAGAACTTTGATTGTGAACGACGATAACTACGACAGTCGGCTCATTTTTTCCGTTAAGCGATGACAGAAATTTTCTTACAGCAAGAAGTACAGTTTAGGGCTACACACATTTGAGTGATTACTTTTTGTAATTGAAACATTAAGAGATATTTTTTAGCTGCAGTGATACAGAGAAGGTTTTCGATAATACATTTCATTCCACAGTTTTATCTGTAAGAGTTGAGGTATAATTACATTATTCCTCTCGCGGAAGGAGCCCTAGCTAATATTGTATTTGCTTATCCAGTTTTACACATTGGTACCACATTTTTTTAAACACAGAATTACATGGCTATCTGGTCATTTAACAGAGAGAAATGCACTTTTTTACTATGCCACTGACACATGTATACGTAATTACACAAATGATTAATTTTATATTTAAGAAATTGTAATTTGTCTGCATTTTGTGAACTGGTCATATATATTTTCGGAACCATTGCGATACTTCGAGAGCTTTGAGTGATTTATGTTGTATGAGATCATGATTTCAGAAATACGTTTGAGGTAGATGAGATTATTGAAACGAACAGAGAGCATTATTTTAGAGGTTTTGAGGTTGTTGTAGAAAGCTAGGGCGATTATGCGATTTTATTGATATACTATGATGATATTATTACGACGACGATGTGCATTATGACACTGAGATATGGTTATGGTCAGTAAGGTGAGGCTGTATGAGGAGTATGATTTTGCTACGCGTTTATTATGACAAAATATTGAAGAAGCAAAGAAGTCCCCATGTTAGGTAGTCTGTTGGATTATAATTTCCAGGACAATGTTACCACTGACTACAGGACGTATAGCGCCAGTGTATTACAGGTGAAAGTCTTCCATCGATTCGGATCCAGCCTAAGGGCACTGCAGCGTCCATCCACAACATTACATGAGTAATGTCACACCCTGTAGGTGTGAAAAAATATCTTAGTAATCGTCCTCCCATAAGTGTACCTAGAAGTAGCAGTGTTATCCTTTTGACAGGTGCAAGTCTGTTCTTGCTACAGGGCAAGTGAATCACTGTGTTGCCATGTAAAACCCTGCAGACCCAGCGAACGCTCCGAAGCATCACAAAATATGTGAATCTGAAGGTAGCGACCTTTGGTAGCTGATATCCATTGTGGGATACGAATGCAAGACAACGGAGGCAAATTAGACACTCAAGTATTCCACTGTGTTGCCAGACTGTTAGGTAGCAATTTTTTCAAGTCAATTCCGCTACACCAGGTTCCCTGAAATAATAATTTTGTCATGACTGACGCAGGAGGGAATAATCCTAGTGGATTGTAATAGTTTCCTTTTGATAGTAGGTTCATCTGATAATTTTCCTGTGACATCATCAGTGTTAATGTGACAGCTGTTTGTTGTTGTGTTCCAATACAGGCATAACACTTGAGTAGATGTAGTAATCCCTCGTCCTTCGGTTGTCCACATGTGCTGGAACTGGTCTGAAGTAGTGGCCCATTTCGCTAATTAAAGTTCAATAGTTTGATAAAGCCTTTAGTTCGTAATACATAGCGATAACTTCATTGTCATGATGTGCACCAAACGCGAAATCGTCCATGAAAACATTGTTTGTTATTATCTGTGCGGCGAGGAGAAATGCGGTCTCGTGTCTAGAAGCGTGTTCTTTCAGCATTGCCAAAACCAGGAATGGATTGCATGTGTGGCCAAATGAAAGTCTAGTACTTCGTTCGTCGTATGGCAGTTTCCGTGCCACAGAAACCTTGTGGCACAGAAATCTTGTGGCACAGAAATCTTGTGAAGTTTATGCCGTCTTCGTGCAAGATAATTCGCAGAAATGCTTGCATAATATCGCTAATAATAGCCATAGGGTGTATTCGGAACCGTATCAGAACTGCAAGTATTTCCGGCAGAAGGTTTGGGCCCACTTTTAAAGTGTTGTTAAGAGAGGGAGCGTTGATCTCGTGAAAAGACGCGTCAAAAACGATCCTCTACTTTATTTTACCAAGTTTCTCCTTCCTAACTGCAAGATGTTGAAGATAAAATATGGTGGTACATGGGTCTTCAGGAGAAGCGAGTTCTACATGGTTCTTTGTAATGGAGTCGAACATAATATGGTGGTTAGCGTCTTTTAAGGAATCGTTGCTATGCAGCTTTCCATGCAAACTTTAAAATCTACTTTCTGCATTCAGTCCGTTGGTTTAATATAAAAGAATACTGTGTTTCTTAGGAGGACGAACGATTCTTTATGATCCTGCACAGGATAAGATGCCTGAAATTCTTGAAGAAGGGGAGAATCATTATTAATCTTCACCGCATCATTATGCGTAGTTATGCCAATAGTATCTAGATCCCAGAATCGTCTCAGCTGGTCATCTGTGGGCATTTGAGTGTGAAGTAAAAAGTTAACAACAGCTAAATTCGCAGAGACGGCAGATCTGCAGCCATTGAGGATCCAACCGAATATTGTGGGAAACACAACAATGGATTTAGAAATATGGTTCGATAAATAATCGGTGACAATCTTCCAGTAACGATCACCACCAATTAAAAACTCGATGGACATATCTTCTTGGGAATCTGTCTGTGGATAAACTAACTGTAGCGTGCAGACATGTGTTACATTCTTAATATCGTGTGCAACTCTGGGCTGAGGTGTGAAATAGTGGTCACTTTCATACGTGTTGATCTAAGCCGTAGAATTAGTCCACACTCTTCTAATTTCGAAATTGACAAGGCTACGCTATCGTGAGGAGCTAGACTGAGATTCGAATGTGCAGACACTAAGATGCAGTTGCTTCAGGGCAGGCAATTTCAAATCTTCTATTAATAGCTTTGCTAAGAAGGATGCTTCGCTTCCATTGTCTAGCACACGTGACTTTAGTCTTGTTGGTCCTACGATGCGCACCTAAGCAGTTTGCAAGAAGGTAAAGGTCGATGTAATTTTGTCTATTTTCTATCAGAACTGACGTTGCTCTGTGTTGCTTCCTTACTCGTCGTACCTGCGATGCCTATTGTATTCTCAAGTGGTTTTTTACAGTTAGCACACAATTCCTGACCCCTCTTCGCTTGGTACTTTTCAATTTCTGTTTCCTTTCAGTGAGTTGAGGTCAGTAACTTTATTACATTCTTGGGCCCAATGACCTCATTCTTCGGAAAAGATTCAAAACGGACCGTAGTTTTTGTTGCCCTTGAGTGATGTTTGTCCCTGATTAGCACGGATATTAAGGGCTGCAGCTGTGCGAGTTTGAGTCAACGTTTTATTGTCACAGCGCAACTTCTGCGAAGCAAGCGCTGCGTCTATTACCGTTCCTATAAATTCCATCAACTGAAGTATGTACCCTTCGGAAAGACCAGTTTGCTTGACATCGATGAGCAAGCATCGGCCGGTATCTTCTAGAACAGTTCTGAGAAGTATTGGTGCCAGCATGCGACCATACGCATTTACATCTTCACCGAGCTTGCGCAAAGCTTGGATGTGGCGGTTGGACTCGATAGCAGTAGAATTAAGGGATTCTTGATTCGGAAACTGAATGGCTTTAATAGATTCTGAATAGTCCAAGTGAGCTTCTATAATTATATTTTTACCGCCATAGCATGCTGTGAAGATTCTCTTGGTTTCTTCATATGTGTCAGAGATCACAGTAATACCATCAATTAAATACTTTGGTTTATACTGGACAAACTGATATTAGGCGGTGGAACAACTGAAGTGACTATCGTAGCAGGTTGTTTATTACTGATAGTAGAATAAGCCATGGAATTCGTAAGTTTCCCCTCTATTCCTCATGATCTGTGCACAATAGAGCGCTTGGCTGCGTTTATGTATTCGTCACATTTTGACACATCAGCAACGTAATAAGCGTCGTCGCCGTCGAGAAGACCGTGTATCTTGTCATTAAGATCTGTTAGAGCACACAATAGTTACTGCAGTCGATTTTTGGAATATCCTTAATCTTCAATAGTAGTTGTGTCATTAAAGTTGTGTACTTCGTTCTAAATACGTTTAATAGCAGCTCTTGCTCTCGCCCGTACTCTTTTCAAGCGTTGTAACTGATGGTTGCTCTCAGTGTTTTCCAAATCAGACATCGTGAAGTGATTGCAACTAAGTGAGTCAAAAGAATTTGGTAAACAGTACTTTGGTAAACAGCAAACAAATGGCAGAACCAGTCGTGAACACAATGCAGGCATAGCATAAGATCTGATAACCATTAAATAGGGTGTCCATTCGTCCCGGGACAGTCCCGTTTTTTACCAAAATGTCGCGCTGTCTCGAAAGTTTTTTTGAGGACGCTCAAATGTCCAGTTTTTTTTATGATTCCGCTTGGCTAGAATATTTTACTCTACTGGTAGTTTGACTTGCTATTAACTGCGCAATTATTTACGCTAGGAAGCGTGTGATGACTTTCAGCATACCCCAAACATGTACCGAACTGTCAAAAATCGCAAGTAATCGTAAAAGCACTATAGGTTACGAATAACAACGAAGATTCTTCGCTTCTAAATCGATCAACTGAATCCGTCCTTTCCTTCCAGATATAGACTCTACACCACTGATATTTGCTCTCTGGCTTTCGTCACCACACTGTTAATGTTTTGCACTGTGCAATCACTGTTTCGTTATGCTAAAACGAAAGTGTAATTTTAACAGCAATATAAAAAGCGAGTTTCCTTTTATCGCTGGTAGCGGAGAAACTGCAGAACGTACATTGTGCAGATGAAAATTTGCTATTGGTCATGGTGGAAGGTCTGACATTGTGAATCACATTAAGACGAAGAAACATCGCATGAGTGATCAAACGAAAAGAGCAAATAAATGCGTGAGTGGCTACTATGTTAACTTAAAATCAGCAACAGAAATGGATAGGCAGTTACCAGCACAAGAAGCTACATTTGCATACCACAGTGCAATGCATAACCATAGCTTTAAGTCAATGGACTGTATTACAGCAGTTGTTAAAAAACTTTTCAATCCTAAATTCACATGTGGACGCACAAAATGTAATGCAATTATTACAAATGTTTTTGCACTGTAAGCAGCTCAGCAGGTTTTAAATGAATTGCAATGCGCTCTATTCATTTCTGTAATGATTGATACACCGAGTCATCGGGATTTGAAGTTGCTTCGTCTCCTTATCATGTATTTTCACCCTGAAAATGGCACAACAGTGAAAGTGCTCGAATTGGTTAATTCAGCTGGAGAAACTTCAGATTTACTTCGGAATTATATGCTGGAGGTTTCAAAGAAATATGATCTTAAGCAAAAGGTGATTGCAGTTTCTGTAGACAACACTAACACCAATTTTGGTGGTAAGCAGAGGAAAGGAAAAAACAATTTGTTCTATAAACTGCAATAGAACACAGTGAATAATATAGTAGTTGTTGGCTCTCCAGCACATGTAGTGTACAATTCCTTACAAACTGGCAGTAAAGTATTTGCTTATTTCAAAAGTAAAAACATTAACATGAAGAATGTGATTCATTTGGTGGAGTTTTCTCTGGCAATTCCTGGGTCAAATGCTGCTGTGGAACGTGTGTTTTCGTTAGAGAACTCTTTGTGGTCACATGAAAAAAACAGAATGAAAGTTGAAACAGTGAGGGCCTTACTCATTGTCAAAACATACTTTAATGGTGTATCATGTACTGACTTTTATGATACAATTTCAAACGAAAACGCACTTCTTGATAAAGTCCATAAAAGTGATAAGTATGGGGATAGTGTGGCAGAATAATTGTAAAAAGTGATTTGGGATCACCTGAGTGCACGTTGTAAAAGTAAATTTGTATGTGTATTAAATTTAGTCAGTACAATATTTATGTCCCGTTTTTTTCTTCATTGTCCCAGGTTTACCTCTAATTTATTTTAAATGTCCCCTTTTTCAATGAAAATGAAATGGACACCCTACCATTAAAGGATCAGTCGAACAGCTACAGTAGCAGTATAGAGGGGCAAAGATGTGATCAGTTGGCTTTACAAATGGCACTATGAAGTATATAGCGTGATAATTCAGTTGAACTTAACTGTGTATGCAGGCGATCGTCGTCAGAGAGTTTGTTGCGTCGCGTGATGAGCCATTGTAGTAAACCCCTCGTGGTAATGTCGCGTAATGTGCATCCAGAATTCATGATTCAAAACAGCAATTGTGGGGACCTGCCGGGTCTCGACACCATTTTCTTACTCCGTGAATCACATTAGCAAACAGCGATTTGTAGTCTTGACACACTTTACTCACAGGTCACAGATCACATGTATGTCAAAGAATTTACAAAATGTTATAGCTTACAAAGAGTGTCTTTAGTCAGAGATATAAATGTCCTTATAAAGAGTATCATTATTCAGAGATATAAATGTCCCGACGACTTTGTTCAATTATCAGCAATGACAATCTGCGTAGAGCCACTTTCTGTGATAAGCTGGTGCTGTCAGGCTAGGGTTAGGATCTCCTCTTGACTCTTCTTCCTTTTTACTGGAGGCCATGCACAACCTACAGTCTCAGTTTCATTGACCTACAACAGAGTTTTTCAGAAATGAGAATGATGATGAACTGAATGACTAAAAAATGTAACTTCTCTTATAAGTTATTTTAATGGCGAGGGTACAGTATATTGGGAAGATAAACCTCATTAGGAGAGCTTGAATGGCTTTTGATAGCCTGACGTGCGTATTCAGTAACCTGATATATGTTTTATCACCGACTGTTGTGCATTTCATAGGAGTGTGATTAATCAACTAATCGACTCTTCCAGCTCATCTACAAATTCCAATGTGCTGACGAAGCTCACTGCATTTTGGTTGAGAAAAAAATTTATTTGATCGAAATACTGATACTGCACCACTTTTCCTGTAATAAATCATTCTTTTCTCCTCTTTGTGAAAATTTCTCCTTAAATGATTGCATTTTTAAAACATCTCCATTGCAGCTGTGTGATACAGCTTTCTGTATTGCATTTCGTTAGTAAAACTTCATAGCGCTCCCTCCTCATGTTTCTGTTTTTGTAACTTTCGTCTTTTATCTCTCACAGTACAGACATCTTTCTGCAGAGCTCTCTGCACTGCAATGAAAACGATCTATCTTCTTATTTTGCAGTCATTTTAAATTTCACGCTCAAAGTCGATGACAACATCAAACTGCAAATACAAACGTCCCCAGACTGTAGCATGCGAAACACACTCAGTACTGTTAATACTGCCCACAGATGGTACAATATTTCCAGGAAGCGCAAAATATTTCAAACGTTTTTGATGTTATCAACATTATTGCGTAAACTCTCAATCTCAACCCTGGACGATCACTGTTTTTTATTACGTTTATGACGTCGTTTGGGGTTTGTTGTCATTCGTGTAATTATGTAATAGGCGTATTTAAACTGTTTTAGCATGTAATTATCTGAACTGTTTCTTATTTAAATTGTTTTGTTAATTAAATTGCATTGTGTATTATTGAGAAAGAGCGGGAAACCGCGCATAGATACATTTTGAGAAAGAGCGGGAAACAGCGCGCAGTAATACATCTGTAATGGTAGCAGGGATTGTCTGCACCAAAAACCATTGTTGGCGGCGAGACCGCACTTTTGTAGCATTGAGCGTTGGAAGCGAGCAGTTGCGAGTAAGATGTGAGACGAGGCAGTCGTAGCTAGCGAGACATGAGAGGAGGTCGCTGTAAGCGAGGTATGAATTAACACTTTGAAAGAAGCGGTGTGCTCGCCAGCCACTCGCTATATGTAGCGCAATGCTAGTTTTTAAGAATTTTTGTAAAGAACTATGCCCCTTGTAATTGTTTGTCAAGATCGTTCTCAGAATATAGTTATGTAATTTTGATGGAAAATTAGGTATGTAGCGCAACGCTACTTTTTAAGAATTTTTGTAAAGAACTATACCCCTTGTAATTGTTTGTCAAGATCGTTCTCAGAATATAGTTAACTTCTACCAGATTAAATGCATTAAGAATTTTCTATCCCAAAATCATTCACGTAAATGCTTTACGGAATTTATTGTTATCTTAAAAGAAAAGTCTAAACTGAGCTTCAGCTTTTATCAAATCTAAACTTCAACTTAAAGAATTCCAGTCACAAAGTATTATGAAACTCCACCAGCAGCTTATAATTATGTTAAAGAGAAGTAAGTATATTCATTCCACAGTTTGCTGTAGCAGTCAGATGGCGATCCAGTATAAATAATTAAAGGTAAGAATCAGTCTTAATAATTTCAGGTAACGACTGAGGGCCACGGCGACAACACATTTTATGTTTCGTCGTAATAATCAGCAGGTAGTCTTGACAGAGCAGCAGTTAAAAGATTTTAAGAGACGCAGCGTTCAGTCAGCAAGCAAACGTTCATCCAATATTAGACGGGAAGGTTTCATTCGTTACGTCATATACAAAAGAAACTTTACATATTATATTTTATATATTTTTATTTTTAATTTATCAGCATGCTTCTTTCTCTCAGGGATATTGTCTGTTCTTATCACTTTTAATTAGGTGCATAAGTAAATATGAAACGGGTTCTTGAAGGGCCTCAGTTATTCATGTACCAACTTTAGATTTTGAACGTGATGACTAAAATATAGTTGTTGTTAACTGTATCGTGTTTAATTTTGTTAATTTCTATTTAGTGATTGCAAAGCAAGGCTTGAGAGAATTTCGATTGTTGCCATGGAGCGGCCAGGATAAGACTTCTTGAACTCATGGAATCAGTATAGTTTAAAAACATGAACTTTAACGTAAATTAATTATCAGTTGCAATTTAAAAAGGTTCTTATAACGAAATCTCTCGCATTTACAGTTACTGTTAACACTTTGAAAAATAAATTAGTACTTCTGCGCGTAATGGCCGACCAGACGCTGCATTGGAAGATGAGCTTCTCGCAGCGCAAATCACTGAAACAATGCTTATTAAAAATAATTAGCCACTTCGAGCATTTGAGGTGACAACTATTACAAAGAAATTCATTTTGTAATAATAACAAGTTTATTTTAGCAATAAATACGAATAACTTACATAAAATATGTGTAGCCACTCAATGGCTCCCTTCCATATAGCGAAACAAAAATGTGTGTGTACCACAATATACGTCCTTCCTCCTCGGCCGCACAATCGCGTCTCTTTTGATCCTTTTTTATTTTCATAGATATTAAATAAAGATGCTATCGCCTCATATCAGTCGTTTCAAGAACATTAACTATATCTTTTACACTAATTATATTCATAAAATACTTATTCACGGTTTACAACCGATAAAAATGTCAATATTTATGTGACGTACCGTCACACGCTTCAGGAAAAATTGTGCAGATTTAGTGACCGTCTTGGAGGTACTTATAAGTCAACAACTATCAACAGCTGTAACTATGCCGACTGCAGCAGAGATAATCTTTATAGGTTCGCTCAGTTATTGTTGTGATGTGGACTAATAATATCATCACATCAGCCCCTGTCCCTTTTTTTTTTTTTAAACCTGGTGCGTCCGGTATTTCGGAGAACTTGCACTTGATTTGCCTGCTGGCTCTCGTGAAAACAGCTGGTGCAACCTAAGGCTGCTTCTGTTCTGCAGCTGTCGCTTCAGTGGCCTCTTCTGGTGCCGAGGGTTTAGTGCAAATATCTGTAGAAACGCCGGCCACCAACGTTAGAGTGCTATGTTGTGGAATGAGAAAGTGAGAAAGTAGTGCACCTCTGTTGGTGTATGTGGATTTGAGCTGCTCTATTGAGACTGTCTCTTCTCTGTCGTCCTTTTCAAACTTGAAGTGGTGAATCCCTCTTGCATTTACCCAGTAGTGTCCAGAGTACAGTAAAATGAGAGGTTAACGCAACATATCATCCTTGAGCCACACACAGTACTTAATTTTTAGATCTCTGTGAAAAAACGCCCTCCAGTCTCCATGTCTAACGGAATTGGGAGGTTGAATGTTCCTGATTCCGATGATGAGTTGTACAGACTGTGTACACAGTACAGGAACAACTAGTTGAGTGGATACTGGGAAGATTAATTCTCCTGGAATCTTCAGCTGCTAGCCATAGCACATTTGTGGGGAAAAAATTTGTATATCTACCGTCGTTCTTTATCCGAGTGGGACTAGGGGTAGTGCTTTAGACCATGATGATAATCTGTACACTATAACAGTTTTGAGCATGCAGTGAATCCGTCTACCATTTCATTGCTGGCTAAATGATAGCCTGTAATTTAGAGGTAGTTGTAACAGCACAGTAGTAAAAGTTCACTAAAAAGTTGGCTTTCAAATTGTCGCCAACGATCCGTAGTTATGTCTCACGGAATGACAAACCTGGAGAAGATGGTGTGTACTAGCAACCTCGCAGTCAATTTAGTTGATATTTTTTGTGTTATAACGACTTCTGGCCACCTGGTAAAACGATCGATGGTCGTCAGCAAATAACATTGCCCCCCCAGACTGTGTTAGCAGCCATGCAATTTCTACATGTATGTGCAGATATCTTGCCAATGGCATCAGAAAATGAGTAACAGCTGTGAAGGCATGTCTAACAATCTTATTACACTAGCATGTCAGATATACTCATGCCCATATGCAACAATCTTTTTGCACTCTCTAAAATTGTGTGACCCAGAGTGCAAAAAGATTGTCACACATTGGCATGTATATATGTGACATGCGAGCATAATAAGATTGATTACATGCACTCCAGAACAGATCCCGCAAGACTCTCAAATTGGACACTTTCAACCATTCATTTGAAGATAGACTCATTCGTCTGGGGTGTAGACTACAGTTTACAGACCTCACCATTACTTCTAGATTGTTCACCAGAGTCTTCATATTTCAAACACATATTGGTCTTCATCATCTTGGTGTCTGAATGGTGTTATCCAAATTTTGGCAAGAATTTTCGGTACTTAATGGTCGTCAAACCACTAAAAGAGTGCTGCATACACGCTTACCAAGCAAGATCATGAAGTCTGCAAGAGGAAAACAAATTGAAGCTCCCCCACCCACAGATCAAATGAGACCATCTACAACTTTTACTGTTATGAGCAAAGATTTTGCTGCTCTTTTTTACATCAAGACAGGCTTGACCATGGAAAAGGCCTATATATTACTCATCACTTGCATAACAAAATATGCAGTACATTTAATGCTCTGCTACAGTATGAACACCAACACATTTTTGATGGCTTTACAGAGCTTTGCTAACTGAAGTGGGTTGCCCCACACCATCTACACGCAAAGACTTTTCACGCTGCTAACCAAGAATTATCGGAACTGTGAAACTCAGTAACCATCTCAGAGACCCATAGCTTCCTCTTCAAACATGGAATCACTTGGAAGTTCTTTGCGCCAAATGAATCTTGGTGGGGAGTATGGTGGAGAGGAAACTGGGCACCATCAAGTAATGCTTATGGAAGGTGTTGGGACAGTCAAGTCTAACAGCAGAGCAACTCTATACCATCTTGTTTTGTTAGTAAAACCTCATAGTAATCATACTTAATGTTTCTGAATTTTTAACAATCAAAAGTTGGTGCTTCTTAAATGCGTTCATAGATAAATATGCAACCCCATATATATACACTCCTGGAAATTGAAATAAGAAGACCGTGAATTCATTGTCCCAGGAAGGGGAAACTTTATTGACACATTCCTGGGGTCAGATACATCACATGATCACACTGACAGAACCACAGGCACATAGACACAGGCAACAGAGCATGCACAATGTCGGCACTAGTACCGTGTATATCCACCTTTTGCAGCAATGCAGGCTGCTATTCTCCCATGGAGACGATCGTAGAGATGCTGGATGTAGTCCTGTGGAATGGCATGCCATGCCATTTCCACCTGGCGCCTCAGTTGGACCAGCGTTCATGCTGGACGTGCAGACCGCGTGAGACGACGCTTCATCCAGTCCCAAACATGCTCAATGGGGGACAGATCCGGAGATCTTGCTGGCCAGGGTAGTTGACTTACACCTTGTAGAGCACGTTGGGTGGCACGGGATACATGCGGACGTGCATTGTCCTGTTGGAACAGCAAGTTCCCTTGCCGGTCTAGGAATGGTAGAACGATGGGTTCGATGACGGTTTGGATGTACCATACACTATTCAGTGTCCCCTCGACGATCACCAGAGGTGTACGGCCAGTGTAGGAGATCGCTCCCCACACCATGATGCCGGGTGTTGGCCCTGTGTGCCTCGGTCGTATGCAGTCCTGATTGTGGCGCTCACCTGCACGGCGCCAAACACGCTTACGACCATCATTGGCACAAAGGCAGAAGCGACTCGCATCGCTGAAGACGACACGTCTCCATTCGTCCCTCCATTCACGCCTGTCGCGACACCACTGGAGGCGGGCTGCACGATGTTGGGGCGTGAGCGGAAGACGGCCTAACGGTGTGCGGGACCGTAGCCCAGCTTCATGGAGATGGTTGCGAATGGTCCTCGCCGATACCCCAGGAGCAACAGTGTCCCTAATTTGCTGGGAAGTGGCGGTGCGGTCCCCTAGGACACTGCGTAGGATCCTACGGTCTTGGCGTGCATCCGTGCGTCGCTGCGGTCCGGTCCCAGGTCGACGGGCACGTGCACCTTCCGCCGACCACTGGCGACAACATCGATGTACTGTGGAGACCTCACGCCCCACGTGTTGAGCAATTCGGCGGTACGTCCACCCGGCCTCCCGCATGCCCACTATATGCCCTCGCTCAAAGTCCGTCAACTGCACATACGGTTCACGTCCACGCTGTCGTGGCATGCTACCAGTGTTAAAGATTGCGATGGAGCTCCGTATGCCACGGCAAACTGGCTAACACTGACGGCGGCGGTGCACAAATGCTGCGCAGCTAGCGCCATTCGACGGCCAACACCGCGGTTCCTGGTGTGTCCGCTGTGCCGTGCGTGTGATCATTGCTTGTACAGCCCTCTCGCAGTGTCCGGAGCAAGTATGGTGGGTCTGACACACCGGTGTCAATGTGTTCTTTTTTCCATTTCCAGGAGTATATATATATATATATATATATATATATATATATATATATATATATATATATATATATATATATATATATATGTTGTGGTCTTCAGTCCTGAGACTGGTTTGATGCAGCTCTCCATGCTACTCTATCCTGTGCAAGCTTCTTCATTTACCAGTAACTACTGCAACCTACATCCTTCTGAATCTGCTTAGTGTATTCATCTCTTGATCTCCTTCCACGATTTTTACCCTCCACGCTGCCCTCCAGTACTAAATTGGTGATCCCTTGATGCCTCAGAACATGTCCTACCAACCAATCCCTTCTTCTAGCCAAGTTGTGCCACAAGCTCCTCTTCTCCCCAATTCTATTCAATACCTCCTCATTAGTTATGTGATCTACCCATCTAATCTTCAACATTCTTCTGTAACACCACATTTCAAAAGCTTCTATTCTCTTCTTGTCTAAACTATTTATCGTCCACATTTCACTTCCATACATGGCTACACTCCATACAAATACTTTCTGAAACGACTTCCTGACACTTAAATCAATACTAGATGTTAACAAATTTCTCTTCTTCAGAAACGCTTTCCTGGCCATTGCCAGTCTACATTTTATGTCCTCTCTACTTCAACCATCATCAGTTATTTTGCTCCCAAAATAGCAAGACTCCTTTACCACTTTAAGTGTCTCATTTCCTAATCTAATTCCCTCAGCATCACCTGACTTAATTCGACTACATTCCATTATCCTTGTTTTGCTTTTGTTGATGTTCATCTTATACCCTCCTTTCAAGACACTGTCCATTCAGTTCAACTGCTCTTCCAAGTCCTTTCCTGTTTCTGACAGAATTACAATGTCATCGGCAAACCTCAAAGTTTTTATTTCTTCTCCATGGATTTTAATACCTACTTTGAACATTTCTTTTGTTTCCTTTACTAATTGCTCAATATACAGATTGAATAACGTCAGGGAAAGGCTACAACCCTGTCTCACTCCCTTCCCAACAACTGCTTCCCTTTCATGTCCCTCGACTCTTATAACTGCTATCTGGTTTCAGTACAAATTGTAAAGAGCCTACGCATGCTGAAGTGTGAGTCAAACGTGACGTATGGTCCATTAGAATCGCCAAGGAGAACGTAGGATCTGCTATGGTGGAACGCAATTCTGCAGTGTCTTCACTAAACCGCAGTTAGAGTGAGGGTAGCGAGGAACGTCCCATGCACATGGCTCTGCTTGGATTGCACGCTATGTAAATAAGCCCCCGATCATTAACGGCTCCTACGTACAACATTGGCCTGTGTTCGGCTGCAGTTCGTTGTTGTGTGCCTGCCTGATCATGTTAGGACGTGTGTGTAGGTGGACATGCATTTGCATAGGAATTTCTCAGGTGTTACGTATGAATGGGACTGCTGCCACCTCATATTTGCAAAGCCGAGCAGGGACCTGTGCTTTGTTTGACAGCTGATGGGCGTGTGACTTCAAAGTGGACAGGGTGTCGTGGGGGGTGCTGCCACGCATCTGTTGCGTTATTTTGCGAGCGGTCCTGTAGGCTGTGCCATGCGTTATTTGGACTCTTTACGAGTACTGCGTGTGTCTGCACATCTGTGTGATGAATTATTTAGGAGCAGTTTGCTATTGTGTACTGAACACAAGAGTTGGTTGCATGCCTATAGACTGTGCAACATCACCCCAGGCTCATCAAGGTGGATGTTTTGTATGAGTGTGACAGATATACTCTATCCTTAAATAAGTTGTTTGAAAGTAAATAGAGTGGACTCCATCCTTACTCTCCCCAGCAGCCCATAGCAGGCTGAGTCGTTTTCCCACCATCTTCCCTCACCATCTTGGTTTACGTCACAAAAAGGATGACAGTGTCCTCTGTCGTTGGTACTGAGTACTAGGCCTTGCGGAGAACACACTGTTTGCAGCCATCTTGGTTAACTGTACTTGCATTATCAGCTGGTGTCACGGAGGCGTCCTCTGGTGGCGACGAAATTTACTAAGCCAGTTAGGGTCTGGAGCTCGTGGTGAACCCACTAGGTGGCGCCATCTTAGTTTATGGTACTTGCGTCATCACCTGATGTCACTACAGCGGCACTGAAATGAACCAAGTCAGTTGCGCTATCGACTCAGTGACGAATGCACTGGGTGGGGGTGCTGCCTCTAATTCTTTAAATAAAGAGTGGTGTATGATGTAGGAAGTTGATGATTAGCAAGCATATTTGCAGGCTCTTTTACATCGATTATTATTTACACAATTCGAGAGTTGTTTGGTTCTCTTGACATAAATGTATTGCATTGTTTAGGAGTAGTTTGGATGTCTGTATGTTGTGCATGCATTACTTTTGACGGTTTACAATTAGCAATTATGTGTGTAGGAGTAGTTTGCGGGTCTGTGTGCTGTGGGAAATGTCAGAGCGGGTGTTCTGTGATAAATATACTACATACTTAAATAAATTGCTCCAAAAGAAATAAAGTTCACTCTTTCTGCTCTCCCTCAGTCTAATGCATGCTGAGTCCTATTATCACCTACCCTAGGAAGAGGTGGCGGCTTGGTGACTTAGGTTAGTGGTGGTAATGAACTTCGTTTGCAATAATTTTCTTACAATGGTAACGAAAGCCGAAGTTACCTTTCATTACTGGCAGAATTCAAACTTGGCACCAGTTCCTAGGAGGTGCTGGCGGTCGTATGACTGTGGTTAGTACAAGTGTACTTTCTTTCCCTCAATTTTCTTCAGCTGGTAGCGAATGTGCAAGTGACCTATCTTCCTACGATTTTCTTACGTGTGACGCATTATCATGTTGGAAATTGAACTTCCCATCACTTTTTTTTAGGCAGGGGGTAGTGTTAGTGGAGGCAGCCCAATTGAGCTTCTTCCCGCCAAAATTCAAACTTCCCGCCAAAATCCGCCATCTTGGATGACGTCACAGTGGCGCTGTCTGGTAGCAAAGATGTCAACTAAGTCAGTTGCACTCTAGAGCTCGTGGCGGACACACATGCTTGAAACTGGCTGAATAATAAAGACATGTCCGTTTTTCCCGCCATTTTTCTCGGCGTGATGCATTATCATGTTGTAATTTGAAAGTTTTGTAATTTTTCTGTGGGAGGGGGGCATCCCACTTTTCCACAAAATTCAATCTTCCCGCCAAAAGCCGCCATCTTAGATGGCGTAATCACCACCATGTTGGGTGACATCATCTCCGCCATCTTGGATAATGGTACTTTGGAATGATGCCCGAGTTCCCCAATATTATCTAGTTTAAAAGTGGATCATGGACTTCGAAGAAGCCACATTTTTAGTGGGGTAGAGTGAAATGCAAATGCTTCTTTACACACTAAAGTCTGTGAAAGTCTCGCTAAGATTTTTGTTCAGCGTGAGAAGGGTCTTTCACCATGAGCTGCACTTGAGCTTTGCAGGAAGAATTCGAAGTGATAAAAAGTGCTGCAGAGATCCATCAGTTGGGGTCTAGAGGAAAGAAGAAACGGGAAGTGTCTCTTCAAGAATATGTTCTTGTAATGAAGGAAAGCGCAACCGTGCTGATTTCGAAAACGACTCGGTATTTTAGTTTATGACTGACAGGATAGAAGACGACTCAGTCACCATACTTCTACTTTAAGGGTCTGGAAGTGTGAAAAAGTTTATGGAAAAAAATGAGGCAGTACGAAAGAGCTGTGAAGTCATTGACAAAGAGATCAACGGAAGATAGAGCAATGAAAATTTAAACTCAAGTAGTAGAAATATTAAAATCACAGCTTGGGATCAAAACAAAAACTATTCAATTAGTGGTCACAAATCCTATAGTGGTTGCAACTACAAGAGCAAGGAAAATAGATGCTGCAACTGCAACGACTATGGACATATCCCATCTGAATGCATAAAGGAGAATAGCCAAAAGGCGGCTATCAATGCAAACACTGTTAAGAAGAGTATTGACAATGGTAAATTTAGAAATGTGCCAGTAAGTTACAGAGATATGACGATGCTAATTGACTGTGACTCTCAACTTAATATATTATGGATGCTTGTGCTCCAAGTTTTCAAGAAACGGATGTAGTCTTGACAGGATTTGAGAAAAACTACGTCTCTCCACAAGAGTGTTTTACAGGCATTGTTGAGAGTGATGATGCGCAAATTGAAACAAATAAGAGGAAGCTCATCTTCCGTGTATCCATGTAGCAGACAAGTCACTATTAGATATTAAAGCTTTCAAGAATATCGAAGATTTAATTATTAATCACACCCAAACAAAGTCCATTGGCATCAGAATGGAGAATGTTGTGAGAGAACAACAATTAATATACGTCTAATTTACCCAGAAGGTTGTCACCAGGAGGGAAAGAAATTGCTGCCAATCAAGTTGTCATGTGGCAACTACATTATGCAGTACTGTATAAATATACCCACTCTATTTTCCAAATTTGTTTTAAGGCTTCAATAGTAATTATAGTAATAATAATAATAATCAAACAAAAAACGAAAAAGGTTAGTTAAATCTCACAACAAGAAGCGATAGAGCAATTAGATGAAAAGAAGTAGAAATAACAAGCATTGGCCAAACGACTTAGACGATACAAAAAAAAGTGAAAATAGAAGGAAGCAAAACCAAACATTCAACACTAACCAAAAGAAATTTTACCAGACAATAGATAACACACCAAACATAACAGACATGGAACACTTCTGGAGCAACATATGGTCAAACCCGGTACAACATAACAGGAATGCACGGTGGATAGAAGCAGAAACAGACACATACAAGATGATACCACAAATGCCTGAAGTGATAATTTTGTAACATGAAGTCACCAAAGCAATTAATTCTACTCACAATTGGAAAGCCCCTGGAAAAGATAAAATACCAAATTTCTGGCTAAAGAAGTTCACCTCAACACATTCCCATCTAACTAAATTATTTAACAGTTACATTGCAGACCCATACACATTCCCTGATACACTTACACATGGAATAACTTATATGAAACCTAAAGATCAAGCAGACACAGCAAACCCAGCTAAATACCGCCCCATAACATGCCTACCAACAATATACAAAATATTAACTTCAGTCATTACACAGAAATTAATTACACATGCAACACAGAACAAAATTATAAATGAAGAACAAAAAGGCTGTTGCAAAGGAGCATGAGGATGTAAAGAGCAACTGATAATAGATGCAGAGGTAACATATCAAGCTAAAACTAAACAAAGGTCGCTACACTACGCATACATTGATTACCGAAAAGCTTTTAATAGTGTACCCCACTCATGGTTACTACAAATATTGGAAATATACGAAGTAGATCCTAAATTGATACAGTTCCTAAACATAGTAATGAAAAATTGGAAAACCACACTGAATATCCAAACAAATTCAAATAATATCACATCACAGCCAATAAAGATTAAGTGTGGAATATACCAAGGAGACTCATTAAATCCTTTCTGGTTCTGCCTTGCTCTGAACCCACTATCCAATATGCTAAATAATAAAAATTATGGATACAATGTTACTGGAACATACCCACACAAAATCACACATTTGCTATACATGGATGATCTAAAACTACTGGCAGCAACAAATCAACAACTCAACCAATTACTAAAGATAACAGAAGTATTCAGCAATGATGTAAATATGGCTTTTGGAGCAGAAAAATGTAAGAAAAATAGCATAGTCAAGGGAAAACACACTAAACAAGCAGACTACATATTGGATAACCACAGCGACTGCATAGAAGCAATGGAAAAAACAGATGCCTATAAATATCTAGGATGCAGACAAAAATAGGAATAGATAATACAAATATTAAAGAAGAACTAAAAGAAAAATGTAGACAAAGACTAACAAAAATACTGAAAACAGAATTGACAGCAAGAAACAAAACAAAAGCTATAAATACTTATGCTATACCAATATCGACCTACTCATTTGGAGTAGTGAAATGGAGTAACACAGACCTAGAAGCACTCAATACACTTACACGATCACAATGCCACAAATATAGAATACATCACATACATTCAGCAACAGAAAGATTCACATTAAGCCGAAAGGAAGGAGGAAGGGGATTTATTGACATCAAAAACCTACATTATGGACAGGTAGACAATTTTTAAAAAATCTTTCTAGAACAACCAGAAATTAGCAAAATACACAAAGCAATCACTCATATAAATACATCGGCTACACCACTGCAATTTCATAACCACTTCTACAACCCTTTAGATCACATAACATCAACAGATACGAAGAAAGTAAATTGGAAAAAGAAAACACTACATGGCAAGCACCCGTATCATCTAACACAGCCACACATCGATCAAGACACATCCAACACATGGCTAAGAAAAGGCCATATATACAGTGAGATGGAAGGATTCATGATTGCAATACAGGATCAAACAATAAACACCAGATATTACAGCAAGCATATTATTAAAGATCCCAATACCACAAAAGATAAATGCAGAGTTTGCAAACAACAAATAGAAACAGTAGATCACATCACAAGCAGATGTACGATACTAGCAAATACACAATACCCCAGAAGACATGACAATGTAGCAAAAATAATACATCAACAGCTTGCCTTACAACATAAACTTATAAAACAACACGTTCCCACGTACAAGTATACACCACAAAATGTACTGGAGAATGATGAATACAAATTATACTAGAACAGAACCATTATAACAGATAAAATAACACCACATAACAAACCTGACATCATACTCACCAATAAAAAGAAGAAATTGCTACAACTAATCGAAATATCCATACCCAATACAACAAATATACAAAGGAAAACAGGGGAAAAAATTGAAAAATACATCCAACTTGCTGAGAAAGTCAAGGATATGTATCATCAGGACAAAGTTGACATTATACCAATTATACTATCAACTACAGGAGTCATACCACACAATATCCACCAGTACATCAATGCAATACAACTACATCCAAACTTATATATACAACTACAGAAATCCGTAATTATTGATACATGTTCAATTACCCGAAAGTTCCTAAATGCAATATAACATACACCGTACAGTTAAAATGAAGTCACGCTTGATCAAGATCTGCGTCACTTTCTACTTTTGACCAGACATAATGTCTGAGATAAGAAAGAAATAATAATAATACGTAAGTGCTGCACCCAGATTTAAATCAAAGTTTAGCTCGCCACCTATAAGGCTACGTGAGTTAAAATATATTTTCGTATTTAATCAGAGTAAATGTAAATGAGCGCATGCAGAGGGCTGTGGGCTGGCATAGATCGAACGATTGGTATAGAAGGGTTTGAGTCATTTCGAGCAGTAAGGCGCGTTGGTGGATGTGGACGGATGTAGATGGGTTTGCCAATCGCGCGGGAAAATTATGAGCTTCTAGTACCTTCTTGAACAATTTCAATGTAGTAATACCGTTCTGGTTTAAGAAAGCGCGAAGGATTGTGAATACTGAGGGGAACCCCTCCTCTGTAACTTCGATAGCGATATTGCGAGATATCGGCGTAGAGAGAAAGTGGTCCCACTTGTTGTTAATCCGTCAGGTTAAGAAAAATATATTTTAAAGTTAATCTAAAGCAAGTAATTGAGGACAGAGCTTAAGAAAACGATCTCCTCCCTTACATGCTATTTTCTTTCATTAGTTTATAAAATACGTAACGACGTGATACCCGTCGGCGCCGACTTACGAATAATGTGGAAGAGAACGCTTGTTTTGGCATTGGCACTTTCGCTCTGGAAGGCCGCTCTGGGTACTTCTTGACGGACAGACCTGTATCTGATGGCTCCAATGAAATGTTATCTTTATTTGGTCAGTAAGTACTTTTACAGTTCCAAACGGCTTTCCAGGCAATGCTCCGAGTGTCTGAAACAGCAGCTGAGTAGCGACAGGTTATTCCGCAATTTAATACGCCAATAAAAGCGTACGCAAGGCATTGATTTTGATTGTGTGATACTAAGTCTTATTGGAACTCTGATGAAGTTTAGAACAACGATAGAACCGCGTATCGCAATCAAGTTGCAGTCTCATCGTCTTGGGTAAGTGATTTCTTGCATGGTTCGGCGCTGGTGTGTACTTTCGATAAGTCTTCAAGGTTTTATTGTACGCAAGATTGCCGAAGAGTCGAGTGCTGTTAAACGAATCTAAATTCATTGTGTAATGTAGTATTGTTCAGGCGAGTGAGTGTTTGTTGTAGTTGAATCATTAGAAGTCCTGTGTGGCAGTGCAAAATTAATTGCTTAACTCTGAGTGAGACTGGTATCTAAATTCTATGTACGTAAAGAGAAAACATTGTTCTAGGAGAGGCTAACGTACATTGCATTGTTCTGAAGGATAGAGCCTGATTCATTCTGAAGATAGTTTAGGAACATAAATGAGAAATGTGTCATCATAAGGCGCATAAGGGAAGACATTAACCTGATACTCTGTCATTTGCGGGCTCTCGGATTAACTACAGGTGCCAAGCAATAATGTAATAGCAATCCCTTGCACTTGTAACATGTGCTTCATTCGAGGACACTGCGCCTCTGAACTATATTTTATTTGAAACTTCCTGGCAGATTAAAACTGTGTGCCCGACCGAGACTCGAACTCGGGACCTTTGCCTTTCGTGGGCAAGTGCTCTACCAACTGAGCTACCGAAGCACGACTCACGACCGGTACTCACAGCTTTACTTCTGCCAGTATTTTGTCACGTTAGGTCAGCGTTCTTATTTGCTGCAACACTCTTTTTCATTGCAATATTACTTGATCGATTTGTTGCTTCCCAAGACTGCTTACAGTGAGTAGTATCGAGAGCGGGAGAGCAGGACTATATTTGAGAACCAAATATCTTCGTGAAATATAAAAGTAGGGGTCTGTGGAGCTTACTATAAATAACAAACGTTAGCTGGATTTAATACAAACTATGTGGCACCAAGCCTCTCAAGTGACTCACCACGGCCCCGATACATTAAAAATAGTATGCAACTCATGTTGTATCACATTCCAGCATATGGTTTAATCATAATAGTAGTCACTTGGAATAAATCTCAGAGTAATTGACTGCTCTACCAACCCTGCTAACTTCCAAAGTCTAGATCAAGGAATAACAGAACAAAGTTAGTCTGAATGTGCTAGCCACATCGTAGTTGTAAAAAGAAAAATGGGGATTGTCGTGTCTGTATAGATTACAGATACATAAAAAAAGATCGCAGTGAACGATCGTTATCCATTGCTCCTCATAGAAGATCTTTTAGGTAAATGATAAGACCCGTGCTAGACCTCAAGAATGGTTACTTTCACGTTGTGAACAAAGCCGAAAATATACCTCGTCTATGACACAGTCAGGGCAGTTTCAGTTCAGGAAAGTTCCATTTGGCTAATCAAATTCACTTACACTATTCTAGCGTTTTATGAACACTGTTTTTTGGGCACTGGTTCAAGAGAACATCAACTTTATTTACATGGACTATACTTTAATACCAACAAAGAGTGATGACGATGCAGGTAAGCGGCTTGGTTTAGCGTTAAAAACTGCAGCAGAATACAGTTTTGAAATTAATTTAACATAATGCTAGTTCTTGAAAAGACCTGTTAAGGTTCTTGAGTAAGTGATGGGGTGCGGTCAAATTCAACCTAAGAAGAAAATAGCTGTTCAAAACATTCCAGAACATAAATCTATCACAGCGATACGAAGTTTCCTAAATCTAACTCAATTACACTGCTACTGCCAAACCTCTGAGGGATTTACTGAGGAAAAATAGAGAACATAAATTTAAAGAAGAACAGAGGCAAGCGCTCGAAATTCTCAAAGGTATTTTTTCATCGGATCCAGGTCTAAAAATCTACAGCCCAAAATGTGACACTGAACTACACTCAGAAGCAAGCAAAGAGGGTTTTGGAGCCATGTTATTACAAACACCTGCAGATGATGATAAGATCCATCCAGTCTCATATATGAATAAAACTAACAACACCTCAAGAGGAAAAATACAGCAGTTATTAGGTTGAAGTTGTAACCACTATTAACGCCTTAGAGAAATTCTGGCCATATTTACTAGGAATGTGTTTTAAAATTGCAACAGATTGTGCTTCATTCCAAAAGTCTATGGATATAAAGTACTTGTCACCAAGAACAGCAAGAAGGGTTTTAGTATTGCCAATCTGGCTGTAGGATGAAACATTTAGATGCCTTACATCTTTTTGTGATTGTACTGTTTGCTGGTTCCACACACTATCCAATGTAAATTTATGAAGCTTGTGCATGAGATTGGTCATTATACAATTAAGAGAACTGAGGAGGAAGTAGAAGAAGTTTTTTATGTTGCAGATTTGACTGCCAAGGTGTAAAGAATGATCTCAAATTGTGTAAAATGTTTAATTGTGAGTAAAAAACCTGGAAATAAGGTAGGTTTCCTTCATCCCTTATTCAAAGGAAGTGAGCCTTTAGGAATATATCACAAGGATCATATTGGACCACTCAAATAAGTCAATGCACAAAGAATACAATCACATTCTCAGTATTACCGATGAATTTACCAAGTTTACCTGGCTGTATCCCACAAAGACTACAAAATCAACAGAATTAGTGAGGTGGAATTACAGAAACTACTTTTGGAAAACCGTGCAAGTAATTACAGATAGAGGGACTTGCTTTACTTTTCAAGAATTCTAGGAGTATTGCACTACAGACGAAATTGAAAACATTTTAATAACAATAGGAGTCCCTAGAATCAATGGACAGGTTAAGGACATCAATTCTACTTTGACTAAAATCGTTGCTACGCTTGGTACTGATAGCCATGATGAATGGTACAAGGTGGTACAGTCAGTTTAACATGTCATGAATTCAACTTACAACAGAAGTGGTGGAAGGACACCATTTGAACTTATGGTAGGAGTTAAGATGCACACACAGACTGATTTTTACGTCACGGAATTATTAGAAGAAGTAGAGGTTGCAAATATCGCTTCAGTTGTAAGATTCTTTTTATTTTTCAGTGAATATGGGAAAATAAAAATAACCTTACAACTGAAGCGGTAATTTCGATCTCTGCTATAATACTTAGCTGCAAATGAATCTCCAGCAGGATTGTTTTTATTAGAAAAAGAAATTACTAATTCATTTGAAAAGAGATACAATAAAATGAAGGGAGATACTAAGCTACATATGGGGCTTGGATTGGGGGGGGGGGTTAAGTGTTTCCATGCTGACGAGACTGGTGACTTGCCAGAGAAGCTGAATACTGGACAGTCCATAGTCCACAAGTATTTGTGCAATACTGTATTGTTCTTATTGTGTAGTATGTGCAGAGTTTGGAATTAATATGGGAAAGAGTTTTCTCATTGTAAATTAAATCATTACCAACAATGTGGCATGTGAAAGCAGAGCACACCGAAAACAGTTGTGTAAATATTTTTGTACTTAATCAAAATATACACGGGTGTACTGCCGGTCTATAGTGTCCAATGGGCACAATATTTCGGCGATCAAACATGTCGCCATCATCAGGTGAACTGACGGACTGAGCTCCTGTGAACGTGCCGGCACGGAGATCCGTACGCTATGGCTGCTCAGGGGGAACTGGGTTCGGTCGCGGCGGCGGCCGATATAAATACCCTCCGCCCGCGGCGCGCTCCCTCTGCCGTCAGCGCCCCGCGCCACGGTAGCGCGGTGGAACAGATTGCGCCGGCGTCTGAGATGACGTCGGTGTGATGGCTCTGTCCGCCGTGGTCGTCACAACTATGCGTTTGCTCGATTTACTCTTGATTAACCCAATCGCTGGTTCCCAAGCCTTGCTAAGATTATAGCCACAGTCACGGTTTATGAGGTCGTCATTGGTGCGAATTTCGATGGCCTCTCTAACAACGCTGTCCCAGTATCTCGACGTCTGTACCAGAATCCTCGTGCGGTCATACTCCATAGCGTGATTTTCCGACAAACAATGTTCAGCGACCGCTGACTTGCTCGGATACATCAGTCGAGTGTGCTCTGGTGTTCACGGCATCGATCCTCGACGGTACGCATCGTCTGACCAATATACGACTTGCCACATTGACACGGAATCTGGTACACGCCGGCCTTCCTCAAACCGAGGTCATCTTTGGCGCTCCCCACCAGTGCACGAGTTTTATTCGGAGGACAAAACACAGTTCTTACGCGGTGTTTCTTCAGAATGCGGGCGATTTTCCCCGAGAGTGCGCCTGTGTATGGAATAAATGCAGTGCCTACCTCCTCCCTTGTGACTTCATCCTTCTCAACAGGTTGTGCTGCAGTGGTTGGGCGGAGAGCACGTTGAATCTGCCACTCTGAGTACCCATTTTTTCGAAACACAGTTCTCAGATGTTCCAATTCCTGGGGTAGACTCTCTGTGTCAGAGATAGTGCGCGCCCTATGTACTAGAGTTTTAAGTACCCCATTCCTCTGTGAAGGGTGGTGGCAGCTGTCTGCGTGCAAATACAGATCAGTGTGTGTTGTCTTTCGATACACCCCATGACCTAGGGTGCCGTCAGCCCTTCTCCTGACCAAGACGTCAAGGAAAGGTAATTTACGCCGGGAGAAACTCAAGAATCACGTCATACACCTATACGGGGAGGAGGTGTATCGCAGCATGAAGAAATTTGAAAAGTTGCGCCACCGTAGATGTCGTTTGCTAAGTACTCTTGCTTTTCTAAAGAGATGTCGTTCCGAGTATGTTGTTCCAAATTTTGCTAATGTTATGCATCACATCGATTCTGCAGCAGCTAGGAGAATCAAGAAACGAGCCAGCCTTGCATTGGTACGTGAGAGAGTGCAATTCACCCGGCGGAGCCTTGAGTTTATCTCACAGGAATTACTCATATTACATTTGCAACTGGCTACTAAGTTCACTTCCTTTTCCTGGGATTGGATTGATGGTGTCACCTGGGTGTCAGTTGATTCCGCCCATAAGAAGGCTACGGGACGTCAAACAGCTAAGTTCTCACGTCTCCTTGACAAACCATCTCTGCAGGTTCCGTGCAAGACTGTCATCAATTTGAGTGGCATGGTGTTGAGTGATGATGCGGTCTCGGTTTTGCAGAAAGGTCTCAACTTCGCTCCCACCCCCAAGTTCACTCGGGTCGCAGAAATTGTTAGTGCTGTTGAACAGGTTGCAGCTCGACTTCCGCCAGAATCAGCCGAGGAAATACGTCGTGAAACTTGTCGTGCGTTGACGAAATCCAAGCCGATGAAGTCAAATATCAGCAGTAAAAAGAGGGCGGCCATTCGTGATCTGAGGGAACGCTCTGAAATTGTTGTCTTACCGGCTGACAAAGGCAATGCTACAGTTGTTGTCTCCCATAAGGACTACACTGATAAGATGCAGAGCCTGCTAAATGACGATTCCTACCGGAAGATCAGCGTTGACCCTACAAAGAAGGTGGAGAACAAAACGAGGGTTCTTCTCAAGGACGCAGATTTACCGGAGGGTGACGCTAAGAAATTGTTACCCCAAGATCCGGTACCGCCTAGACTATATGGACTCCCGAAGGTTCACAAAGAGGGGGTACCATTACGCCCCATTGTCAGCAACATCAGGGCACCTACATATTTGTTGGCCAAATACCTGACGGGAATATTAAGTCCTTATGTGGGTAAATGCCCTCATCACATCCGCAATTCCGTGGATTTTGTTAAACGCCTTGATAGCTTCAGGTTGGATGAGTCAGATATCATGGTGAGTTTTGACGTCGTTTCCTTGTTTACGAGGGTACCCCTGCGAGAGTCGCTAGAGTTGATTGGTCAGAGGTTTGACGAGAATACCACTGAACTTTTTAGGCATGTCTTGACTTCCACGTATTTTCTTTTTAATGGAGAATACTACGAACAAACGGAAGGAGTCGCCACGGGTAGCCCACTCTCACCGGTGGTAGCGAATTTGTACATGGAGAACTTCGAGGAGGAAGCCCTGTCGTCATCCGAATGGAAACCTACTTGCTTTTTCCGTTACGTGGACGACACGTTTGTCATCTGGCCACATGGTATGGATAAACTCCTTGACTTCCTTACACATCTAAACTCCATACACCCCAACATCAAATTTACTATGGAGACCGAAACAGAGGGTAAATTACCTTTCCTTGACGTCTTGGTCAGGAGAAGGGCTGACGGCACCCTAGGTCATGGGGTGTATCGAAAGACAACACACACTGATCTGTATTTGCACGCAGACAGCTGCCACCACCCTTCACAGAGGAATGGGGTACTTAAAACTCTAGTACATAGGGCGCGCACTATCTCTGACACAGAGAGTCTACCCCAGGAATTGGAACATCCGAGAACTGTATTTCGAAAAAAATGGGTACTCAGAGTGGCAGATCCAACGTGCTCTCCGCCCAACCACTGCAGCACAACCGGTTGAGATGGATGAAGTCACGAGGGAGGAGGTAGGCACTGCATTTATTCCATACACAGGCGCACTCTCGGGGAAAATCGCCCGCATTCTGAAGAAACACCGGGTCGGAACTGTGTTTTGTCCTCCGAATAAAACTCGTGCACTAGTGGGGAGCGCCAAAGATGACCTCGGTTTGAGGAAGGCCGGCGTGTACCAGATTCCGTGTCAATGTGGCAAGTCGTATATTGGTCAGACGATGCGTACCGTCGAGGATCGATGCCGTGAACACCAGAGGCACACTCGACTGATATATCCGAGCAAGTCGGCGGTCGCTGAACATTGTTTGTCGGAAAATCACGCTATGGAGTATGACCGCACGAGGATTCTGGTACAGACGTCGAGATACTGGGACAGCGTTGTTAGAGAGGCCATCGAAATTCGCGCCAATGACGACCTCATAAACCGTGACTGTGGCTATAATCTTAGCAAGGCTTGGGAACCAGCGATTGGGTTAATCAAGAGTAAATCGAGCAAACGCATAGTTGTGACGACCACGGCGGACAGAGCCATCACACCGACGTCATCTCAGACGCCGTCGCAATCTGTTCCACCGCGCTACCGTGGCGCGGGGCGCGGACGGCAGAGGGAGCGCGCCGCGGGCGGAGGGTATTTATATCGGCCGCCGCCGCGACCGAACCCAGTTCCCCCTGAGCAGCCATAGCGTACGGATCTCCGTGCCGGCACGTTCACAGGAGCTCAGTCCGTTTGACATGTTTGATCGCTGAAATATTGTGCCCGTTGGACACTATAGACCGGCAGTACACCCGTGGATATTTTGATTATTAAATACGCCGGGAGAAACTCAAGAATCACATTTTTGTACTTGATTTATTATTTTCATGTAAAATACACTTCAGTCAATAATAATACATGCAAAATAAATATTAAGGTGGATGTGATAACTGAATACTGTGTGTCAGGTTACCATAATTCTTTTCAATACAAATATTAAACTTTAAATGTGATCTGAGGCTTTTTTCGCACATATACTGTTTGAAAGATTCTTGGGTGTCCAAACACATACAATTGTCGAATGCCCACGACATTTCGGCGAATAACTGTTCCATCTGTCGCTAATAAATAAATCCAGGTGCTATCCCGTGCGCCGACGGCGCGTGACGTGTCTGATGGTGGAGGAGCGGAGGTTACAGTATGTGGTTGGAGGGGGGGGGGGGGAGGGGGCACAGTATCACTTCGGTGGCCGTGGTGGAATGATCTCGTGTTCACTTGCACCATTCATCTTTGATAGAGCTTGTTGGTAAATAGTTTCCCTGTGGAGGACTGTTGATGAGATTGTCTGCCACACGGGTTTCTATGGTCTCTTTGAAGATACAGTCCCAGTAGTTATTTGTGGAGGCCAGTACTTCGTCTTGTCATAATTTCCTGTGTGTCCAGTGGATGTACAATGTTCTGCTAGGGCAGATTGGTTTGGTTGGCCTAGGTGGGTGTAGCATTAGCGTTCTTTGCATCGTTCTTCCACCATACAAACTGTTTAGCTGGCCCAGGATTTGCCACAGCCACACGGAATTTTTATATGCCACCTTTCTTCAGGCCGACATCGTCTTTCACCAGTCTTAGTAAGGTCGCTTCTTAGCTGCTGGTCGGAAGACTGTGTCGATCTTTTGTTGCCTCAATAGTCTCCCTATTTTGGACGACACGTCGCCTGCAAAAGGTAGAAACGCCAGGCCTTTTTACTCTTCTTCTGTTTGTTCTTCATCTTGGTCTCTGCTGTGCTTCTGTTGTCGGTAGACTCTTTGCATTTGGCGGTTGCAGTATCCGTTCTTGCGGAATACAGTCTCAAATTGTTTGAGTTCCGTTGATAGGTTCTGTACGCCCGAGATCGTATGTGCACTGGGTATCAAGGAGTTAAGCACTCAGTTTAGCTGAGCCAGATGGTGGCTGCTATAAGTATGTAGGTACAGGTCCGTGAATGTGGACTTGCAGTAGCCACTGTGACCTAGGAAGCCATCTAACCTGCGCTACACTGAGACATCAAGAAAGAGAAGTTGTCCACTTTCCTCGATTTACATAGTGAACTCCTTGTTATTAAGGATGGAATTTAGATGTAGAAATATTTGTAGTTGATCCTTTCCCTATGGCCAGATTACAAATGTGTCGTTCACATGTCGGAAGAAACATACAGGCTTCAGTTCAGTGGTTTCCAGGGATATTTCTTTGAAACTCTCCATGAATAGGTTGGCTGCCACTGGAGACAGAGGGCTCCCCATGACCACTCCATCAGTCTGCTTGTCTTATTGGTCGTTGAAGACAAAGCAGGTCGATCTTAACGCATGTCTGAAAAGTTGTGTCAGTTCTGCCCTGAATTTCTCACTGATTAAGTTGATAGAATCTTCCAGGGGGACTTGTGTAAATAGTGACAAGACATCAAAGCTAACCATGATGTCGGATTCTTGTAACGTTAGCTCCTTTAGGTAGCCAATGAAGTCCGTCGAATTCCAGTATTGGTGCACACATTTGTCCATGAAGGGTTATAGCAGCCTGCCAGATGCTATGCGAGGGGGTACTTCGGTGCCCCTATGTTGCTAACTATCGATCACATTCCACCTTTGTGCATCATTGGAAGGCCATATATCCTCGATGATACTGCCGAGCATTGGTAGAGTCTCTCGACGTCCTTATCCTCGAGCATGCCATTTTTCAGCATGTCGGAGGTGCTCTATTGTATCTTCTCAGTCGGGTCTGTTTTAATTTTCCGATATGCTGGATGATCTAGTAATTGGAGAATCTTATGTTCATAGTCGCATCTCTCTAGAATAACCCCCTTGCCGGTAGAGAGCATGACTAACTCTGTATTGTCTCTGAGGCGGCGTAGACCTGTCTTTCCACTATGGAGATATTTCTTCTAGCCAGCGTTGTTTTCGAAATAATCCGGCAGGTTTCCCTCCTGATTGCTTCAGCTTTGTCGTCATGTAGCCCTTTCTACTGAAGATATTATTTCAGTGAATGGGAGAGTTGCAGGTGTTGGCGCGAAGTTGAGCCCCTTTTCAAGTACAGCTATAGCTGTATCATCAATTGGTTTTCCATTGACGTTGATAACGATGTGTCATGTAGTCTCTGTTTCTTCTAATGGTTTGCCAGGTAGTCGTGGAAACTTAGTAATCTGCTTCTCCGTGGATTTCGAGTACGTCCATTTTGCTTGGGTCCCGATGACACCATCCACCCATTCCCAGGTGTATCCTTGGAGCACGAAGGATAATTGCAGGTGAAGGTGCAGCAGCTTCTTGGCATTCTTATCGAGTTGTTGTCAGGTGTAGCGAATCCTTACCCTGTCCAGGGCCAGGCTGGCTCTTCACTTCATACGAGTCACTGCAGGTGTGCATAGGTTATGAACGACTTTGGCGAAAGTAGGTATGATGTGTTTTTCCCTGCAACTTAACAAGAAGGCGAGAGAACTTGGCAGACGTCCTTCCTGTTTTCGAAGCTTATCCAGTTTCTTCATCATGTGGTAGTTGTTGTGGTCTTCAGTCCTGAGACTGGTTTGATGCAGCTCTCCATGCTACTCTATCCTGTGCAAGCTTCTTCATCTCCCAGTACCTACTGCAGCCTACATCCTTCTGAATCTGCTTAGTGTATTCATCTCTTGGTCTCCCTCTACGATTTTTACCCTTCACGCTGCGCTCCAATACTAAATTGGTGATCCATCGATGTCTCAGAACATGTACTATAAAACGATCCCTTCTTCTAGTCAAGTTGTTCCACAAGCTCTTCTTCTCCCCAATTCTATTAAATACCTCCTCATTAGTTATGTGATCTACCCACCTAATCTTCGGCATTCTTCTGTAGCACCGCATTTCAAAAGCTTCTATTCTCATCTTGCCTAAACTATTTATCATCCATGTTTCACTTCCACACATGGCTACACTCCATACAAATACTTTAAGAAACGACGTCCTAACATTTAAATCTATACTCGATGTTAAGAAATTTTTCTTCTTCAGAAACGCTTTCCTTGCCATAGCCAGTGTACATTTTATATCCTCTCTACTTCGACCATCATCAGTTATTTTGCTCCCCAAATAGCAAAACTCCTTTACTACTTTAAGTGTCTCATTTCCTAATCTAATTCCCTCAGCATCATCCGACTTAATTCGACTACATTCCATTATCCTCGTTTTGCTTTTGTTGATGTACATTCAAGACGTTGTCCATTCCGTTCAACTGCTCTTCCAAGTCCCTTGCTGTCTCTGACAGAATTACGATGACATCAGCAAACCACAAAGTTTTTATTTCTTCTCCATGGGTTTTAATACCTACTTCGAACTTTTCTTTTGTTTCCTTTACTGCTTGCTCAGTATGCAGATTGAATAACATCGAGGATAGGATACAAGCCTGTCTCACTCCCTTCCCAACCACGGCTTCCCTTTCATGCCCCTCGACTCTTGTAACTGCCATCTGCTTTCTGTACAAATTGTAAATAGCCTTTCGCTCCCTGTATTTTGCCCCTGCCTCTTCACAATTTGAAAGAGAATATTCCAGTTGACATTGTTAAAAGCTTTCTCTAAGTCTACAAATGCTAGAAACATAGGTTTGCCTTTCCTTAATCTAGGTTCTAAGATAAGTCGTAGGGTTAGTATTGCCTCACGTGTTCCAACATTTCTACGGAATCCAAACTGATCTTCCCCGAGGTCGGCTTATACCAGTTTTTCCATTCGTCTGTAAATAATTCGCGTCAGTATTTTGCAGCTGTGACTTATTAAACTGATGGTTCGGTAATTTTCACATCTGTCAACACCTGCTTTCTTTGTGATTGGAATTATTATATTCTTCTTGAAGTGTGAGGGAATTTCGCCTGTCTCATACATCTTGCTCACCAGATGGTAGTTTTGTCAGGACTTGCTTGCGCAAGGCTGTCAGTAGTTCTAATGGAGTGTTGTCTACTTCCGGGCCCTTGTTTGACTTAAGTCTTTCAGTGCTCTGTCAAACTCTTCATGCAGTATCATATCTCCCATTTCATCTTCATCTACATCTTCAGAATTTGAAAGAGAGTATTCCAATCCGCATTGTCAAAAGCTTTCTCTAAGTCTACAAATGCTAGAAGCGTAGGTTTGCCTTTCCTTAATCTTTCTTCTAAGATAAATCGTAGGGTCAGTATTGCCTCACGAGTTCCAACATTTCTAATGAATCCAAACTGATCTTCCCCAAGGTCGGCCTCTACCAGTTTTTCTATTCGTCTGTAAAGGATTCGCGTTAGTGTTTTGTAGCCATGACTTATTAAACTGATAGTTCGGTAATTTTCACATCTCTCAACACCTGCTTTCTTTGGGATTGGAATTATTATATTCTTCTTGAAGTCTGAGGGTATTTCACCTGTCTCATACATCTTGCTCACCACGCGGTAGAGTTTTGTCAGTAGTTCTAATGGAATGTTGTCTACTCCCAGGGCCTTGTTTCGACTCAGGTCTTTCAGTGTTCTGTCAGGCTCTCCACGCAGAATAATGTCTCCCATTTCATCTTTATCCTCATCCTCTTCCATTTCCATAGTATTGTCCTCAAGTACATCGCCCTTCTATAGACCCTTTATATACTCCTTCCACCTTTCTGCTTTCCCTTCTTTGCTTAGAACTGGGTTTTCATCTGAGCTCTTGATAGTCATACAAGTGGTTCTCTTTTTTCAAAGGTCTTTTCAATTTTCCTGTAGGCAGTATCTACACTCCTGGAAATTGAAATAAGAACACCGTGAATTCATTGTCCCAGGAAGGGGAAACTTTATTGACACATTCCTGGGGTCAGATACATCACATGATCACACTGACAGAACCACAGGCACATAGACACAGGCAACAGAGCATGCACAATGTCGGCACTAGTACAGTGTATATCCACCTTTCGCAGCAATGCAGGCTGCTATTCTCCCATGGAGACGATCGTAGAGATGCTGGATGTAGTCCTGTGGAACGGCTTGCCATGCCATTTCCACCTGGCGCCTCAGTTGGACCAGCGTTCGTGCTGGACGTGCAGACCGCGTGAGACGACGCTTCATCCAGTCCCAAACATGCTCGATGGGGGACAGATCCGGAGATCTTGCTGGCCAGGGTAGTTGACTTACACCTTCTAGAGCACGTTGGGTGGCACGGAATACATGCGGACGTGCATTGTCCTGTTGGAACAGCAAGTTCCCTTGCCGGTCTAGGAATGGTAGAACGATGGGTTCGATGACGGTTTGGATGTACCGTACACTATTCAGTGTCCCCTCGACGATCACCAGAGGTGTACGGCCAGTGTAGGAGATCGCTCCCCACACCATGATGCCGGGTGTTGGCCCAGTGTGCCTCGGTCGTATGCAGTCCTGATTGTGGCGCTCACATGCACGGCGCCAAACACGCATACGACCATCAGTGGCACCAAGGCAGAAGCGACTCTCATCGCTGAAGACGACACGTCTCCATTCGTCCCTCCACTCACGCCTGTCGCGACACCACTGGAGGCGGGCTGCACGATGTTGGGGCGTGAGCGGAAGACGGCCTAACGGTGTGCGGGACCGTAGCCCAGCTTCATGGAGACGGTTGCGAATGGTCCTCGCCGATACCCCAGGAGCAACAGTGTCCCTAATTTGCTGGGAAGTGGCGGTGCGGTCCCCTACGGCACTGCGTAGGATCCTACGGTCTTGGCTTGCATCCGTGCGTCGCTGCGGTCCGGTCCCAGGTCGACGGGCACGTGCACCTTCCGCCGACCACTGGCGACAACATCGATGTACTGTGGAGACCACACGCCCCACGTGTTGAGTAATTCGGCGGTACATCCACTCGGCCTCCCGCATGCCCACTATACGCCCTCGCTCAAAGTCCGTCAACTGCACGTACGGTTCACGTCCACGCTGTCGCGGCATGCTACCAGTGTTAAAGACTGTAATGGAGCTCCGTATGCCACGGAAAACTGGCTGACACTGAAGGCGGCGGTGCACAAATGCTGTGCAGCTAGTGCCATTCAACGGCCAACACCGCGGTTCCTGGTGTGTCCGCTGTGCCGTGCGTGTGATCATTGCTTGTACAGCCCTCTCGCAGTGTCCGGAGCAAGTATGGTGGGTCTGACACACCGGTGTCAATGTGTTCTTTTTTCCATTTCCAGGAGTGTATTTTACCCCTAGTGAGATAAACCTCTACATCCTTACATTTGTTCTCTAGCCATCCCTGCTTAGCCATTTTGCACTTCCTGTCGATCTCATTTTTGAGACATTTGTATTCCTTCTTGCCTGCTTCATTTACTGCATTTTTATATTTTCTCCCTTCATCAATTAAATTCAATATTTTATTCTGTTAACCAAGGGTTTCTACTAGCCCTCGACTTTTTACCTATTTGCTCCTCTGCTGCCTTCACTATTTCATCCCTCAAAGATACCCATTCTTCTTCTACTGTATTTCTTTCCCCCATTCCTGTGAATTGTTCTCTTATGCTCTCCCTGAAACTCTGTAAATCTCTGATTCTTTCAGTTTATCCAGGTCCCATCTCCTTAAATTCCCACCTTTTTGCAGTTTATTAAGTTATAATCTACAGTTCATAACCAATAGATCGTGCTCAGAGTCCAAATCTGCCCCTGAAAATGTCTTACAATTTAAAACCTGGTTCCTAAATCTCTGTCTTACTATTATATAATCTATCTGATACCTTTTAGTATCTCCAGGGTTCTTCCATGTATACAACCTTCCTTCATGATTCTTGAACCAAGTGTTAGCAGTGATTAAGTTATGCTCTGCACAAAATTCTACCAAGCGACTTCCTCTTTCATTTCTTCTCCCCAATCCGTATTCACCTACTACGTTTCCTTCTCTCCCTTTTCCTACTACCGAATTCCAGTCACCCACGACTACTAAATTCTCGTTTCCCTTCACTATCTGAATAATTTCTTTTATTTCATCATACATTTCTTTAATTTCTTCGTCATCTGCAGAGGTAGTTGGCATATAAACTTGTACTACTGTAGTAGGTGTAGGCTTTGTGTCTATCTTGGTCACAATAATGCGTTCACTATGCTGTTTGTAGTAGCTTACCCACACTCCTATTTTTTATTCATTATTAAACCTACTCCTCCATTACCCCTATTTGATTTTGTGTTTATAACCCTGTATTCACCTGACCAAAAGTCTTGTTCCTCCTGCCACCGAACTTCACTAATTCCCACTATATCTAACTTTAACCTATCCATTTCCCTTTTTAAATTTTCTAACTTACCTGCCTGATTAAGGTGTCTGACATTCCACGGTCTGATCCATAGAACGCCAGTTTTTTTTCTCCTGATAACGACGTCCTCTTGAGTAGTACCCACCCGGAGATCCAAATGGAGGACTATTTTACCTCCGGAATATTTTACCCAAGAGGACGCCATCATCATTTAATCATACAGTAAAGCTGCATGCCCTCGGGAAAAATTGCGGCTATAGTTTACCCTTGCTTTCAGCCATTTGCAGTACCAGAACAGCAAGGCCATTTTGGTTAGTGTTACAAGGCCAGATCTGACAATCGTCCAGACTATTGCCTCTGCAACTGCTGAAAAGGCTGCTGCCCCTCTTAAGGAACCACACGTTTGTCTGGCCTCTCAACAGATACCCCTCCGTTGTGGCTGCACCTATGGTTCGGCTATCTGTATCGTTCAGGCAAACAAGCCTCCCCACCAACAGAAAGGTCCATGATTCATGGGGGGAGGGGTCCATGGTTCTTGGGGGGAGGTACATATAGCCCTGCAGAGGTTGATAATATTTGATCTGAGGCTTTTCTGGCGTATATGCTGTTTGAAGGGTTATCGGGTGTACAGCCGTGTACGATCGTCGAATGTCCATGATATTTTGGTGAATAACCATTCTGATTCTGCCTTCATCAGATGGTGCTGATGAAATGTTCCATCCGCTCTCTGCCACTACTATTCATCCCTTGCGGGTCCAGGCGTGATTCTGTGCTCTGACGGCACGCGGAGTTTTTGGTGGTGGGGGAAGTGCAGGCTGTGGTGGTAGGGACAACAGTACCTCTTCAGTGGCTGTGGTGGATGATCACGTGTCTGCTTGCAGCTCTTTGACAGAGCTTAGTATTAGTTCCACAGCCCTTACTGAGTTGGTGAACAGTGTCCCCAGTGACGAGTTTGTCTGCTACGCGAATTTCTATGGCCTCTTTGAAGGAGCACGTATGATCTCAGATGAACAGAACCTATCGATGGAACTCAGATACCTGGAGACTGTGTTTTGCAAGAATGGATATGACAACCACCAAATCCCAAGGGCCTTCTACATTTACATATTCGTGATTTCTCTGCTATTCACAGTAAAGTGCCTGGCAGACGGTTGAATGACCACCTTCAATCTGTCTCTCTACCGTTCCACTCTCGAACGCCGGCCGGGAAAAACGAGAACTCAAATTTTTCTGTGTGGGCCCTTATTTTATCATTATGATAATTTCTCCGTATGTAGGTTAGGTGGCTGCCAACAGAATGTTTTCGCAGTTGGAGGAGAAAACTGGTGATTGAAATTTCATGAGAAGATTCCATCGTATCGAAAAACACCTTTGTTTTAATGATTGCCACTCCAATTGACGTATCATGTCTGTGGCACTATCTCCCCTACTTCGCTATAATACAAAACGAGCTGCCTTTCTTTGTACTTTTTCGATGTCATCTGTCAGTTCCATCTGATGCGGATTTCACACCGCACAGCAATATTCCAGAACTGGGCGGACAAGCGTAGTGTACGCAGTCTCTTTAGTAGGCCTTAGTAGACCTGTTGCACCTTCTAAGTGTTCTGTCAATGAATCACAGTCTTTGGTTGGCTCTACCCACAACATTATCTACGTGATCGTTCCAATTTAGTGTATTTGTAATTGTAATTCCTAAGTATTTAGTTGAATTTACAGCCTTCAGATTTGTGTAACTTATCGCGTAAGCGAAATTTAGCCGATTTCTCTTAGGACTCATGTGAATAACTTCACACTTTTCTTTACTCAGGGCCAACTGCCACTTTTCGCACCATAAAGATATCTTATCTCAAGCACTTTGCAAGTCGTTTTGGTCATCTGATGACTTTATGAGAGCATCATCTGCAAACAATTTAAGACGGCTGCTGATTTTGTCTCCTATGTTGTTAATATAGATCAGGAACAATAGAGGGCCTACAAAACGTCCTTAGGGAACACGAGATATTATTCTTCTGACAACAGAAGCACAGGAGGGCGCAAGATTAGGAACAAATGGAAAAAGAGAAAAAGAGAAAAAAGGCCTGGCATTTCCACCTGCTGCAGGCAATATGTTGTCCAAAGTAGGAAGACTATTGAGGCAACACAAGATCGATACTGTCTTCTGCGCAGTGGCTAAGACACGCACCTTACTAGGTACAGTGGAAGACGCTATACGCCTCAAGAAAGTGAACATATAAAAAATTCCATGCAGCTGTCACACCAAAAAAATCATATGGTGGAGGCCAAACAATTCATATGGTGGAGGTTTGATGCAAAGAACACCAACGCTACAACCGCCTGGGCCAACAGAGCCAATCTGCCCTTGCATAACATTGTATAACCTCTCGGCACACAGGGAATTATGATGAGACAAAAGTATTAGTCTCCACAAATAACTACTGTGACTGCAGCTTCAAAGAGACTATAGAAATTAGCGTAATAGACAAATTCATTAACAGGAACACGGGTTACCAATTCAGTAAGCCCTGGGAATCAGTATTAAACTATATCAAGGAGTGACAATGCAAGCAGACACGAGATCATTCCGCCATGGCCGCAGAAGAGATACTGCGCCCCCTCTCCCTCAACCCAACCACCTACCGCAGTCTACGCTCCCCTCACCACTGGACGCGCTACACGTTGTTGGAGCATGTAATCGCACCTGGATCCGCGAAGGATAAATACTAGCGGCACAGAGCGGATGGACCATTTGACGTTGGCAGAACGGTTATTTGCCAAAATATAGTGGGCATTCGACGATCGTATCCAGCTGGACACCTGAGAACCATTCAAACAACAAACTTTATCTTGCCAAGAGATTTTGAAATTGCTATAGGGAAGGAAAGTAATGATCTATTCCTCTAGAATCTAGCTACAGACCGGTAACGATAAATGGTAAAACTTGGCTCCATTGCGTCTTCCTCTGATGTGCTCATTTGTGCATTTAAGTAAATTTCCTTTTCAGTTTTGTTTCAGTATTTCCTTATATTGTTGCTTTCCAAATTTCCTTCTGGGCTATTGTTAGTGTTCTTTTCTGACTATCTTGTATCATGCAACAAAGAAAATTTACATCAGTGTTGTATGAACACTGAAGTTCTTCACAATGGTATGAACAATAGCAGTTATAACGTCCGATTGGCACAGTCCCTGTGAGGTCGCCAGTCTAATGAACAAAAAACATATTGATGTCATCGTATTCTAGTGGCACCAGAGTTTAAGATAGGAAAGTTAGATTTGGTGCAACATTTCTGAGCACACAAGTTACAGCCAGGCGTGGGCCAGTTGACAGTAAGTTATGCTGACCAGCAGTTGCGAAGTAGAATGGAGGCTAGAGAGCCGTTGAACTGAAGAAAACAGTAAATGCAGGGGTATGCATGGCGCAAGTTACAGACAGAAGGGACCCACTGGCGCAACCCAGATGTGGTGAGTATGTGACACGGAGTGGTGTGTTACCAAAACAGGGGCGCACAGCAAAGTATAAATATGTGCCATTTTGTAACGAGAGTCAATCAAATGTGGCAGCTCTCCTTGATGGTAGGACGTGATCTCAGTCAGCGAGGTAGGATGCAGTGGACCGGTCGGTGGCCCCCAACCGAGCATTGCTGAGTCAATGGGGAAGAAGACAGCTGATCCGGCTGCTGACGCAGCCCTAATGACGCGGTCCTATGAGGCGGACACACAGCAGTGCATTGCACTGGTTCGTTGGGGTGGTGGCCTCAGCACTGCAGGACCCTGTGACTTAGACCAAGGTGTATGGGGCACTGTGGTGGAAACAAATAAATCACGTGGAAAGTTCTTGGACGAGTCTCAATATGGTGCCTTCCACCTCATTCCGCTACATTTGGTGTCAGAATAGCGGATGTCGTCTGTACAGTACGATGTTCGAGCATACCGCCTGCATTACATTCACAAGATGTGGTGAGTTTTGACCAGTTTTCTTCTGAGTATTGGACGTTTTCTTGCCTTTTTTTTTTTGTTTTTTCGAGTATGGGTCCTGGCAAGCCACATTTTAGATGTTTTGCTTGGGCATAGCATTTTTTGTTGTCAAAGTAAGTGTTAGTGTATTTGGGGCAGTAAATTTTTTTGTGGCATTTAATTACTTTTGTGTTGGTTTGAGTATGATGTTACCGAGTGTGATGACATGGCGCTGTAGGAAGTCAGGTTGTTCTTGTACTTAAATGTATTTTTTTCGGAACTAACTGGGAATGAAAGCAACACAAGATGTGTCTCAACCACAAGCAGTATGGATTTTGTTGGAAAAAGTAGCACAATTGACAGCAGACAATATGCAGTTGAGAAATGAATTAACATCTGGAAGTGAGCGGGAAACTGCAACTGATCAGTCGTTGTTGCCTAGGGTGCAGGAGATTGATCCAGCTGCTGCGAGTTTGATTATTCCGTTTTCTGGCAAAACATCTGAGGAAGTGCGTTCGTTTGTGGAGGACTTGGAAATTTCAGCTGTGATGAATGGTTGGTGTGATGAACAGTTGTTACGAAAAGCCAAGATTAGATTAACAGGTGAAGCGAAAACGTATGTAAGAGGTAAGGTGTTCTGAGGAATTAAGGAAAGCACGACAGTTTAAGCAGTTAAACGAAGGGCTTTTACAAAAGTACAAGAAACAGAATAGCGCTCAATACTTTAGAGAGAGGATAAGTACAGTGACAAAGAGACAGGGGGAGACAATGGAGAAATTTGCGGACAGGATAAGGGAAATTAACGAGTATACTTACGAGTTGGGTCAGAGCGCTGAGGCTAATGGTATTCTGTTGCAGTAGGCCGAGCAAAGGGTACTTAATGTATTTTGGAGGGGGTTACCGATCCATATGTCACGGAAAGTGCGTGAAGGGACTCCAAATGATTTGTATTCGGCCATTCAGCTAGCAATTCAATGTGAGTAAATGTGGGTACATGGTGGTCAAACAGTGTTTACAGTAGGTATAAAATGTTATAAGTGTGGTTGTACGGGACATGTGCAGAGGCAATGTAGCCAGTCACCAAGGAGTAGAGGAAGGGGTGGAAATCAGCAGCGGGGAGGATGGAGAAGTGGAGATAGGAGAGGTGGACAAGCGTAAAGCGGCAGAGGGGGCCCAAGACCAACCTAAGGGAGCTCCCATTTCAATGCTACGAATACATATGCAGAGGTGGAATGTTCAGTGGTTGGATCCATAGGAACTAAAAAGTTGAAGATTTTGTTGGACACAGGGGCGAAAGTGCCAGTGACTACTAGCAATATAACGGGACGAAGAAAGCTAGAACCAGCACGTTATAGGTTGCGTGGAGTGGGGCATAAGGAGGTCACGCCTTTGGGGTCGGTGACAGCTGACTTACGAATACAGAAAGTCCGATTTAATGCATGCATGGAGGTAGTACTATGGGTAAGCGAGGGCTACGAATGATCTTAGGAGTAGATTTCTTCCATCATCATGCCAAAAATTGACCTTGGATAACGAACTGTGGAACTTGGTGGAATGTTATTTCAGCTAGGGGAAACTGTTGTCAGTGCAGAGCTGTCGTGAGGGGCGTTCAACGTAATGAACTAACCAAGTGAACCGCGTAAATTAGCATTAAGGCTTAATTCGCATGAGTGTGTGTCTAGTGGCACCAGGAAGTCGCTTTGGGTAAGTATGGAGTCGAATCTACCTGTGGGTACATTATGTGTTATTGAACCATTGGAAGATAATGAAGTTTTGGGTCCACTGGGTTGTTTTGTGAAAGGTAGTGTTGTACGTGTACAGGAGGGGAACAACGGGTGAATAGTTCCCTTGGACGTGGATAATTTTAGCGCTGTAGACGCAAATTTGAGGAAAGGAATTTTAGAAGCAAATTTAGATGTTCCAGATGACGAAAACTGGTGTTCGAGAGGTAGGCGAAGCGAACAACCACTAACTGCCGATAGAACTGCATTGCGTGACAAAATTAAGCATTTGAAAGGATGAGAAAGAGAGTATATTGAAGAATTATTGTGGGAATTTAAGGTATTGCTTTTTCCTCAAGCGCTGTTGCCAGCAACTCCATTAATTCAACATAGGATACCTACCAACAGGGAATGAAGCCTCTGTTTACAGTAAACCATACGGAATACCTAGGTATTTGCAGCCGATTGTGGAGGATTTCATTGATCAGCAGCTTGTGGACTGTGTTATAGAGCATAGTAATAGTTGCTCGCGAGCGGGCATTGCGTTGTGCCTAAAAAATCGACGGATGGAACTAAGAAATAAAGGTTCTGTTGTGGCTACTGATACCTCAATAATAAGACGGTAAAGGACGCATACCCCATTCCAAACATATCAGAAACTTTGGATCACTTAGGACAGTGCCAGTACTTTTCTACGACGGATTTGACAAGTGGTTATCATCAGTTATGGGTGGCTCCAGAGGATCGTCCAAAAACTGCTTTCTCTACACCTGGAGGCCGTTACCATTACATTAGAATACCATTCGGTTTGAAAAACGTTCCAGCAACATTTCAGAGGTTGCTGGACAGTATCTTGAAGGGTTTGAAACCACGGCAGTGTCTGGTCTATTTCGATGACATTATAGTGTTTTCAAGTAGTATGGAGCAACATAGACAGTTCCTGAAGTATTTTGAATATTTCGCACAGTCGTCGACGCGATTGTTACAGAAGGATGTGAAATTTGAGTGGACAGAAGAGTGTCAGAAAGCGTTTGACAAACTGAAAGAAGTGTTAACATCAAGTCCGGTTCTTGTGTTTCCAGATTTTGAAAAGAAGTTTATATTAGCATGCGATGCATTGAATCAAGCATTAGGGTGTGTTCTTAGTCAGGAAATTGATGGGAAAGAACATCCTGTAGCCTAAGCGTCTAGTCAGTTGAATGCAGCAGAGAGGAATTACTCAACAATGGAGAGGGAGATGCTTAGCGTAATCTATGGAATCACCTATTTTAAATGTTATTCATATGGGAGAAGATTTCGAGTAGTGACAGACTGTGCTACGTTGAAGTGATTGTTGGGGTTGAAGTATTCGTCCACTAGACTCGCTCGATGGGCTGTGAGGCTTAGTGAGTTCGACTACGAGGTGGTGCACAAGCCTGGGAAGAAGGACGGTAATGCGGATGCACTAAGTAGGAAGGTAGCAAAAGTAGAAATCATAGGTTATGACCAAGCAGTATGGCAAGAATTACAGGACGCGGACAACGGTTGTAAATTGTATCGGACTCAGCCACTTTAATATGTACGACAGTCTTCTGTGCAGGTAAACGAAGTGAGGGCAAAGGGTAGCAGTGCCAGCGAAGTTGAGAGATGAGGTTTTAAAGGAAGCACATGATCATGTGTTATCTGGTCATGGAGGGTGCAGAGTGACGAATAGGAGAGTGGCGGAGAGGTATTGGTGGAGAGGTAGGAAATGAGATGTGAATCAGTATGTCAAGAGTTGTATACCATGTGCGCAGAGAGCAGATTTGAGTCGGAAACAGATACAGCTACAACGATTACAGGAAGCGACATGTCCACTGTCTTTGTTGGGGACTGATGTCTTGGGACCTCTTAGGCGAACACCATTGGGGAACAGTTTCGTTCCAACAATAATAGACCATTTCCGAGACATGTGGAGATGGCAGCTATACCAAATCAGAAGGCAGCAATGCTCGTGCAAGCGTTTGTAAACAACTGCATTTTGAAGTTTGGTGTACCAGAGACAATAATTACTGACCAAGGGACCAATTTCATGCCAGATTTAATGAAGGAACTGTGTAAATTGTTGAATGTAAAGAAGTTGAGGATGAGGCCATTGCATCCACTGGCTGAATGGAAGGACAGAACAGGCACACAGAACAATCGGGATGATGCTGAGATTTTATGTGGATTCTCATCACCATCAGTGGGACGAGTATTTGAGGCATATTATATGCGCATACAATGCAAAAGTCCATACAAATACTGTTTTGTCTTCATATGAGGTAGTGTATGGGCGAAAAATGCCGTCATCGTTTGATTTAGTGAGGCTACAGAAAGGAAGGGCTGGTGAATCTGTACGTCAATTTGCAAGGATAATTCGGGATGTTTGTAAACGGGTACGAAAGGCGAATGCAAAGGCTCTGGAAAGGCAGGAAGATGCAGTAAAGCGGAAAAGAAGTTTACTGCAGTATAGAGTGGGGCAATAGGTAATGCTGTCCAGCCCCTATACCGTACGCAAAAGGGGAAAACGAAAAAGTTCCTCACGAGATACCAAGGATTGCAGGCGTGTCACAGAAAGGAAAGAGGAAGAGAGACTGAAGAGAGGTGCTAAGCACAGAGAAAACCAGGAAGATAGGGTATAGCATGAAGTACCGTATGCTTTACGATCCAGAAAGTAGTAGAGTGTTTGTAGTTTTTGTTGTTTTTCTGGTTATATATCATTGGGTTTGCATAGATTAATAAGGCATTGTATTTTATATGTGTTTTCGAGTATTGTGAGGCTGCTAGGGGCAGCCGTCTATTTGAAGAGGGAGGGAGGGTGATGGTCATGCCTGTCCTCAGGTCACTGAAAAGGGAAGTGTAGCGTCTGACATATGTGGAGTGTTGTTAGAGGAGAAATCAAACGCATTTCTGTAGAGATAAATGTTTCGGAGTAAATTTTGCTGCAAACCCGTAATAAATACGTTTGAACGATGTCAGAGTCGTACGATTTCCTGTTTAAATTTTTAGTTATCGACGATGCTGCGTCAGGAAAGTCATGTTTATTGCACCAGTTCAAATAATGTAATTTAAGGATGAAAGTAGTCACACAATCGGTGTTGTGTTTGGATAAAAAATAGTGAATGTTGGAAAACCTGTGAAGCTACAAATACGGAACACGTGCACGGTGCAGTTATTTTTATCCAGGGGGAAAGGAATAGACTGTCCAAGGGACATCGTGAAACCAAAATTGAGCTTGCAACAGGTCGGGATGCATTGGATCTTCTCCACCTATGAGAATTTGTTAGTAGTAGCAAATTGTTTTGAGTGGGGAGTATGCGGAAGCAAAACGTATAGAGCTCGATGGGAGCAGAATTTTAATCAATGGAATTAAGTGTAACATAATAGGACCAACCTTCCATCTGCCAGCATCAATTTGAAGAGTCACACAATTGAATGTTACACGGCCACAGTTGTACTGGCCAGAAGCAACTTTAGAGGTTTTGCCAAGACAGAAATTGAACTTGTTAAATCAAACTCTGGAGTCAGGTCTGTTGAGATCCATAAACCAGTTCATTTTAGAGTAAGAGTAGGAGGGGTTTGTGCAACATGTAGCTCAGTATAGGGAAAGGCAACGCCAAATAACGATCATTTTGAGGACATCTGTGCCAAGTGTCATTGCAGCCTTAAGGGGTTGATCGAGCAGTGGTCATGCAGTAAGATATTTTTACGTTTTGTTTCATGTCATGGTTTCAAGGGGCACTAGACCACATTTAAGTTTTCTAATAGTAAGGAAATATACCATAGGTGCTGACCCAAATAAATTAAGAGCTAGTTAAGGGTCGAACCGGGGACCGGGTCGGGGGGGATAATGTAGCGGAACCACAGTTTAAGATAGGAAAGTTAGATTCGGTGCAACATTTCTGAGCACACAAGTTACAGCTAGGTGTGGGGCACTTGACATTAAGTTGCGCTGACCAGCAGTTGTGAAGTAGAATGGAGGCTACAGGGCCATTGATCCGCTGAAACGACTAACTGCAGTGGTATGCATCGCGCAAGTTACAGACAGAAAGGGCCCACTGGCACAACCCAAGGGTGGTGAGTACGTGACTGAGAGTGGCGTGTTACCAAAACAGAGGTGCACAGCTGAGTATAAATAGGTGTTGTTTTCTAACGAGAGTCAATCAAGTGTGGCAGCTCTCCTGGATGGTGAGGCTTGTCACACCACCAGCTACACGGACCAGCACATGGGGCACCAGCCTTCCAGTCCATGGCAGGTTGCTGCTTCGACCCTATGAGGCCAATGCGGGGTCCGTAGCCAGCCAGCCAGCCAGTGGTGGGTCACTCCATGGCTCGCTACTGCCGGCAGGTGTCCTGGCTTCCAACACACGCCGGAAGCATCCCTAGGTAAGGGCCAAAGATTCGGATGCCGGATCGCAGGCACTTGTGGTCGCCACGATCTCAGCTACGCCATCGAGGAAGAACGCAATGGGCAGTTCCGCTGCTCCCAGCAGAGCAGCGCTGAGTCAACGGGGCAGAAGACCGCTGACCCAGCTGCTGGCGCAGCTCTGACTATGTGGTCCTACAAGGCTGACACACAGCAGCGCGTTGCACAAGGTCGCTGGGGTGGTCCCATCAGCATTGTGGGACCCTGTGAGGCGGACCGAGGTGAAGGGGGCACTGCGGTGGAAACAAATAAATCATGTGGAAAGTTCTAGCTGAGTTTTAATATGGCACATCCTGACAACCAACCACTACAATAATAGAAAGTGAAAGAAATATTTGGTACAAGTTTATACAATGACATTTTCTAGAGAAAATGTTAACATATGTGTATTTTCCTCCCCCCATGAACCATGGACCTTGCCGTTGGTGGAGAGGCTTGCGTGCCTCTTCGATACAGATAGCCGTGCCATAGGTGCAACCACAACGGATGGGTATCTGTTGAGAGGCCAGACAAACGTGTGGTTTGTGAAGAGGGGCAGCAGCCTTTTCAGTAGTTTCAGGGTCAACAGTCTGGATGATTGACTGATCTGGCCTTGTAACATTAACCAAAACAGCCTTGCTGCGCTGGTACTGCGAACGGCTGAAAGCAAGGGGAAACTACAGCCGTAATTTTTCCCGGGGCATGCAGCTTTACTTTATGATTAAATGATGTTGGCGTCCTCTTGGGTCAAATATTCCGGAGGTAAAATAGTCCCCCATTCGGATCTCTGGGCGGGGAGTACTCAAGAGGATGTTAATATCAGGAGAAAGAAAACTGGCGTTCTATCGATCGGAGTGTGGAATGTCAGATCCATTAATCGGGAAGGTAGGTTAGAAAATTTAAAAAGGGAAATGGATAGGTTAAAAGTAGATATAGTGGGAATTAGTGAAGTTCGGTGGCAGGAGGAACAAGACTTTTGGTCAGGTGAGTACAGGGTTCTAAACACAAAATCAAATAGGGGTAATGCAGGAGTAGGTTTAATAATGAATAGGAAAATAGGAATGCGGGTAAGCTACTACAAACAGCATAGTGAACGCATTATTGTGGCCAAGATAGATACGAAGCCCACACCTACTACAGTAGTACAAGTTTATATGCCAACTAGCTCTGCAGATGACGAAGAAATTGAAGAAATGTATGTTGAAATACAAGAAATTATTCAGATAGTGAAGGGAGACCAAGATTTAATAGTCATGGGTAACTGGAATTCGGTAGTAGGTAAAGGGAGAGAAGGAAACATAGGTGAATATGGACTGGGAGAAAGAAATGAAAGAGGAAGCCGCCTGGTATAATTTTGCACAGAGCACAAATTAATCATAGCTAACACTTGGTCCAAGAATCATAAAAGAAGGCTGTATACATGGAATAAGCCTGGAGGTACTAAAAGATATCAGATAGATTATATAATGATAAGAGAGAGATTTAGGAACCAGGTTTTAAATTGTAAGACATTTCGAGGGGCAGATGTGGACTCTGACCACAATCTATTGGTTGTGACCTGTAGGTTAAAACTGAAGAAACTGCAAAAAGGTGGGAGTTTAAGGAGATAGGACATGGATAAACTGAAAGAACCAGAGGTTGTACAAAGTTTCAAGGAGAGCATAAGAGAACAAATGACAGGAATGGGGGAAAGAAATGCAGTAGAAAAAGAATGGGTAGCTTTGAGGGATGAAGTAGTGAAGGCAGCAGAGGATCAAGTAGGTAAAAAGACGAGGGCTAGTAGAAATCCTTGGGTAATAGAAGAAATATTGAATTTAATTGATGAAAGGAGAAAATATAAAAATGCAGTAAATGAAGCAGGCGAAAAGGAATACAGACATCTCAAAAATGAGATCGACCGGAAGTGCAAAATGGCTAAGCAGGGATGGCTAGAGGTCAAATGTAAGGATGTGGAGGCTTATCTCACTAGGGGTAATATAGATACTACCTACAAGAAAATTAAAGAGACCTTTGGAGATAAGGGAACCATTTGTATGAACATCAAGAGCTCAGATGGAAACCCAGTTCTAAGCAAAGAAGGGAAAGCAGAAAGGTGGAAGGAGTATATAGAGGGCCTACACAAGGGGGATGTACTTGAGGACAATATTATGGAAATGGAAGAGGATGTAGATGAAGAGGAAATGGGAGATACGATACTGCGTGTAGAGTTTGACAGAGCACTGAAAGACCTGAGTCGAAACAAGGCCCCCGGAGTAGACAACATTCCATTGGAACTACTGACGGCCTTGGGAGAGCCAGTCCTGACAAAACTTTACCATCTGGTGAGCAAGATGTATGAGACAGGCGAAATACCCTCAGACTTCAAGAAGAATATAATTATTCCAATCCCAAAGAAAGCAGGTGTTGACAGATGTGAAAATTGCCGAACTATCAGTTTAATAAGTCACAGCTGCAAAATATTAACGTGAATTCTTTACAGACGAATGGAAAAACTAGTAGAAGCCGACCTCGGGGAAAATCAATTTGGATTCCGTAGAAATGTTGGAACACGTGAGGCAATACTGACCCTACGACTTATCTTAGAAGCTAGATTAAGGAAGGGCAAACCTACGTTTCTAGCATTTGTAGACTTAGAGAAAGCTTTTGACAATGTTGACTGGAATACTCTCTTACAAATTATAAAGGTGGCAGGGGTAAAATACAGGGAGCGAAAGGCTACTTACAATTTGTACAGAAACCAAATGGCAGTAATAAGAGTCGAGGGACATGAAAGGGAAGCAATGGTTGGGAAGGGAGTGAGACAGGATTGTAACCTCTCCCTGATGTTATTCAATCTGTATATTGAGCAAGCAACAAAGGAAACAAAAGAAAAATTTGGAGTAGGTATTAAAATCCATGGAGAAGAAATAAAAACTTTGAGGTTCGCCGATGTCATCGTAATTCTGTCAGAGACAGCAAAGGACTTGGAAGAGCAGTTGAATGGCATGGATAGTGTCTTGAAAAGAGGATATAAGATGAACATCAAAAAAGCAAAACAAGGATAATGGAATGTAGTCGAATTAAGTCGGGTGATGCTGAGGGATTAGATTAGGAAATGAGACACTTAAAGTAGTAAAGGATTTTTGCTATTTGGGGGGCAAAATAACTGATGATGGTCGAAGTAGAGAGGATATAAAATGTAGACTGGCAATGGCAAGGAAAGCGTTTCTGAAGAAGAGAAATTTGTTAACATTGAGTATAGATTTAAGTGTCAGGAATTCATTTCTGAAAGTATTTGTATGGAGTGTAGCCATGTATGGAAGTGAAACGTGGACGATAAATAGTTTGGACAAGAAGAGAATAGAAGCTTTCGAAATGTGGTGCTACAGAAGAATGCTTAAGATTAGATGGGTAGATCACATAACTAATGAGGAAGTATTGAATAGGATTGGGGAGAAGAGAAGTTTGTGGCACAACTTGACCAGATGAAGGGATCGGTTGGTAGGACATGTTCTGAGGCATCAAGGAATCACCAATGTAGTATTGGAGGGCACCGTAGAGGTAAAAAATCGTAGAGGGAGACCAAGAGATGACTACACTAAGCATATTCAGAAGGATGTGTGTTGCAGTGGGTACTGAGAGATGAAGAAGCTTGCACAGGATAGAGTAGCATGGAGAGCTGCATCAAATCAGTCTCAGGACTGAAGACTGCAACAACAACAACATGTGTGTTTTGTCTTTTCTTGATAAATTTTGGTTAAGATTGGCTTTTACCTCAACATTTTGTAGTATCTTGGTTCCTGTATATTAGCTGTGGTCCGCCCAACACATCTAATATTGTTTTCATGTAGCCTGGATAAAGCAGTTGGAAGTGATTTTGTGTTCTGCTTTCCTTTGGCTTTTGTACACCAATAATTCTTCCTTCATATTTTCAAAGAGAAATAAAAATGCTTTTGCTTTCAAAAATGTTGCCGATTATATTTTGCACTTAAGCATGGCAGTACAAAAGTTGTGCACTGAGAGTGCATAGCACATAAACAGTCCAAAGAGATCACAGTCAAAGATAGGGTGCTCTATGCCAGAGTAGCCACAGAGCCCCCCCTCCCCCCCCCTCCCCCCCTCCCCCCCCCTCCCCCCAGAAGTGTATAACATTGCGGAGGGAAGCTACCTCACACGAACTCATGCCACTGCGGCGGTTGAAGATGGCGGCTGGCGCAAGAAGTAGGAGCATTGAAAACTGTGTTGCAAGAGTCCCATGCTGCTGCGTAGGCGGTGGGATGTCACTAAAAGTCAAACCCGCAGCATCAGGAGACAGAGTGGCAGCAAAAGCAGGCAGATCATAAGTGTTGGAATGCAGGTTGGAGAGGGACCATGCCGACTTCAAGTGGTTAACAGATGCAGTCTGTGGTCGTCCATTTAGATGAATTATGAATGTATTCACCCCTCGAAATAACATGCGGTGAAGGCCCGAATAAAGTGGTTGCAAGGATGGTCTCACGGAGTTGTCATGCAGCAGCACAAATTCACATGATGCAAGGTCCTTGCGGACAGACACCAGTGGGGCGGAACGAGGGTGTGGTTGGGGGGGGGGGGGGCAGGGGTGCACAGGTGTGTGACTTGCATATGAACTCATTCAAGGGCCAGAATATCCACAGTATCATATGATGGTGTGTCCTCCACGAACTCTGCTGGAAGGAGGAGGAGCTCTCCATATAGGATGTCAGCCAGTGATGCATTCAAGTCTTCTTTATGGGCTGCCCGGATGCCAAGCAAGACCGATAAGAGGGCCTTGGACCATAACCCACTGTGGCACATCAGCGCGGCCTTGAGGGTTCTGTGCCACCATTCTACAAGGCTGTCCACCTGTGGGTCGTAGACAGTGGCGTGGAATTCAGCGACACCGCAGAGCTCACACAGTTGAGCACAGATTCGAACTGTTATCCCTGATCAGTCGTGAGGGAAGGGGACAGCCGAACCGCACGATCCATACAGATAGGAAAGAGTGAGCAATGCTCTCGACTGTTATGCCAACGAGAGGGACCACCTAGACCCCGCAGGTCACGTGGTCGATGATTGATAATATGTATCTGTACCCCTCAGAAGGGGCAAGCAGACCAACCCCATTGATGTGGATGTGCCGAAGGCGACCTCTTGGAATGCTGACCTTTCCTAATGAAGGTTGGCCATGGGATGCACATGCTGGTCCAAGTGCGGCAATCGTGCTTCACGCCGGAGCAGACAAAGTGTTCAGTAACCAGTCTCACCGTGACCTGTGTTCCTGGGTCGGTCAAGTTGTGCAAAGCATTAAAGACCCCATGCCAAAGACCCGAAGGTACCAAGGGGTGGGGAGTGGCCATAGAGATGTCCCAAAGGACCTGGTCATCGATCTGAGCAGGACATGAGATTGCACAGTGAGCAATGACTCGTTGTCTGAAACAAATCACTGTATATCGATGTCTTCGGTCTGAAGTCAGGCGAGCTTAATCAAGTTCAATGGTGCGGTTAGCATGCAGATGCAAATAGGTAGTCTGTCCAACATTCTCCATGCTGCAGATATAGCATGCATCAGAAGAGTGTTAACAGATGTAGTCCTTATGGCGGAAACATCTAGGTAGAAGGTCCTTAGATTATGAATGGCATCCCCAAGAGGCTTGTGATCAGAGTAGATGATTGAAGGTTGCCCCTCAAGATCACTATGGATGTGTTTAATCGCCTTGTACACTATGAGAAGTTTGAATTCGAAAGTCGACCACTTACACTGGCTCTTAGTCAGTTTCTTGGAAAAGAAATGGAGCAGTAGGGTGGAGTAGGCGGTGTGCTACTGTAAAACAGCACTCACAGCTGAGTCACTGGCATCAGTCGTGATCGAAACACGGGCCTCAGGGTCAGGGTGGGAGAGAGTAACGGCTTTGGCGAGTGCAATTTTAACGATACCAAATGTGTCGAGCATGAGTTTGGTCCAGTCCAACTTCTGTTTCTCCATGGTGTTTTTGCTGGAGAGGGCGTCGGTGAGGGCCAATTAAACGGAGGCAGCCTGAGGGATATGGCGGCGGTCAAAGTTTGCCATAACCAGAAAACTATGGGGTTAAGCATAGGCTTCATGAAGAGGGAGATTAAGTATGGTTCCGACACGAGAATACGTCGGTCGGAAGGCCATCAGCAGAGACAGTATGGCCTAGGAACATAACTGATGTGGAACAGAGTTGAAATTTATAATGGTTGATCACCACGCCATTGGCAACGAGGGCCGAGCAGACTGCACTGAAGTGGGCTTGATGCTCCTCAGCAGAGGAGGAAAAGATCAGTATGTCATCTAAGTAAGCATAAGCAAATGGCAGAGGTAGCAAAATGGAATGATGAACCACTGCCACATCTGTGCAGCATTTTTCAATCTATAAGGCATGTAACAGTATTCAAACAGGCCAAAGGGTGCGATGATGGCCATATTCAAAATATCCAGCGGATGCATAGGGAAATGATGGTACACCTTCGAACAATCTAAAACAGAGAAGAACTGAGAACATGTAGTCATTGCTTGAAATCTTAGATATGAGGAAAGGGATAGTTATTGATAATTGTACAAGCATTAAGTGACCTGTAGTTCCTGCACATGCATAAGGAGCCATTCTTTTTAGGAACAAGGTGGATAGGTGAAGACCAGTTGCTATCGGAGGGGCAGAGCATGCTTGAAGCTAACAAATCCTGAACAATTTCTTTTGTGCACAGAAGTTTGGGAGCGTTAAGGTGCCCAGCCTTATAATGTACAGGTGGACTGTCTGTGGTGCGAATCCTATGACGAGTGCCATTACTGATGGCAGATACCTGTGGAGGGAGACCAGCAAGAGGGGGAGGAGCGGGGTTAGGAGGAGTCCACATGCAATGACGGTACACTGACCTTGCTGGGGTGGGGCAGCATGGGTCGGGCGTCAGCTGTAGTCAATGAAGGAAGGCGTGGCGCAGTAGCCACGTGGTGCAAGGAATCCTGAGTAGTGTGAACAGGTGTGTCTTGGACATTTGTGTGCGGCGATGTGGAAATGATAGCAGTCAGTGGAATGCTCAATGCAGGAGCAATGTGGTGAGGAGACGCAGTAGAAGCATGTGTTGGTTCACCTTGCTGCAGTTCTGCAGATACACAATGTATTGTACACCATGTGTGTGACAATTCAGCAGAGGCAGAGGCATTGTGGGTATGTAATACATCGTTCTGGGTGCGGAGTTCGTCGATTTGTGTGCGAACGTCCAACAAATTAGAGAGCTGTGTAGTAATATGCTCAAGCAGAGAAGCACATGTGGAAAACATAAGCAAGGAGGCATAGAGCAAAGTCAGGCTGCACTCGTTCGAGCATGGAACAGTAGAACCAGATGTGTGGCAGAGCATGGCGGCCTGCAGGTCTGGTGAAAGTTCATAATGGTGTAGAAAGTCCAACCCAGTCACAGGTTTATCCACGTCAGTGATGTGGAAAGTCTAAGGCAAGGTGTGGACTGATGATAGGCGAAGTGCCATCTTGATGGAGCCAAGGACCACGATAGGAGAACGATTAGCAGCGATCGAAGCGAGGTTAGGAGGTGAAAGCATGTTGCCTGCGTGCTTGGCCAGGATAACACTGACGTCGGCGCCAGAGTCAACGAGAAAGGGAATGCCCGATGACCAGTCAGTGATGTAGAGGTTTCGCACCACTGGAGCGAGTGGTGCAGCATCAGACAGTAGGTTCCGTGAAGGAGTGTGATGGGACGTGGTGCTTAAATGTGACCACCAGAATCGTTTTGGTAGGTGCAAGGCAGCAGACAGTTGTGTGCAGCATCCCCGTAAGTAGCATGGTACCAGCATAGCAGTTAAGCTTGGAGGCGAGGTGATGTGGAGTGAGCGGGGGCCGCAGCTGGCTGTGTCATTGCTGGTGGCTGCTCAGGCATTTGTTCAGGTGAGGTCAGCTGCTGTCAGGAGACTACATTCACTACCTCCTGTAGGCCACTAAATGGCAGCTCCTGACGTGCAGCTGAAGTGCTGAGGCGGGTGCACTAGTCTCTGCATGCAGAGAGCAGAACCAAAGGTGCAGGCGTGCTAACTGAGGGTGGTGGTGATGTCCATGACAGGCGGTGTCAGTGACGAATTAAAGAGTAACCTCGGTAGGGCATGTGTAAGTGAACCTTGAGAGGGTCAGCAACGTGTGATAGCAGGTGAAGTTGTAGATCCGAAGTCAGTTTGGCCATCCACTTGTGTGAAGCAGGCAGTAAGAGGAGCAGATCGCTGATGAGGTCGGGATGAGCATGGATGTGACTCACCAGGTAGAAGGAATGTGCGTCGTCATATGAAATACCGTGGATATCCAGTAGGTGATCCAATAACGCGAACCAAGTGTTTGGGTTATTTTTTTGCGAAGCAGGCAGCCTAGGAAACCTGCTGGGTAACACATGTTGATGGAGCACTGGCAGATGTAGATCCATGTGTGCTGCACAGGAAGTCCCTGACACCAAAAGTGCAGTAGCAGTGGACGGTGCATTGCCCAAGGTCTGTGTCGGTGGGTGGCTGCATGTCGAACACGGTGTGGTGGCGGCAGGTACAAAAGTTGGCACGGTGTGTCCCAACTGCAGGCCCAACGATGAACACAATGCTGGTGAAACAGCCGGTGCCGTTGCAACAGTGGGCTAAATGCAGTCGCGGTGCATCCACGGATGGCTGACCCAGTAACCGGCGCGAGCGGAATGGCTGGTGCCGTTACCAAAGCGGGCAGTAGGTGATCATGGTGTAACCACAGAACGATGGTCGCGGAAACAGGCGTGGTCGATGCGACCAGCGTCTCCAAGATGACGTGTAGGGGGTTTCCACACTAAGTATATAAGAAGGCGCAACACTGTGCATAGGAATGCTGGAATCACAGTTCTGGAACTTCGTCGGCACATCAAACCAAACCGAAGGTGACTGCGTAGGTGAGGGGTAAACCACAATGTCCTTAACTGGATCATGGTCCACGACGTCATTAGGCTGCGTGCACTGTCCATGTTGTGGCTATTGTTGAGCTGCTACACTTGAAAGTGGCCATGTTGAGCCGGTTAAGGTTAGGTGACTGGGCGTAAATAATTGTTCACTTTTAACCAAACCCGCAGTACGTACATGTGTATATACGCAAGCACAGTTAATAGGGTGCACGGCACTAGCACAGAAAGACACTGGCAGATCCATTGTTCCAAAGACAATGTGGGCTGGCACAGGAAGTCCATTAATGATGAAAAGAAGAACAAAATAACTCGCGATCATAAGACGACGATGTCGGGGTCACGCTGTTGTTATCACGTATCGCAGGTCGGTAATAACACACTGTAGATACCGTAAATGCATTTATTAGACACTGAAGCTAGCGTGGATACACATAGCAGTACAAAAGTTGCACGCCGGGAGATCATAGCACACAAGCTGTCCAAACAGATCATATTCAAAGATAGGGCGCTCTACGTCAGAGGCGCCACAAGTTTACCACTGTTATTTTCTCGGTTCCGATACTATAGTATGAATTTTTGTATCGCGCAAGTTAACACATAACTTCATTTTCACCTTTCGGTAGTGGGCAGTGGTCTCTGAGCTATAGAGGTCACTGGTACTGGGTTAAATGAATCGATGTGACGTGACGCTGCGCTACTGTCGTTTGAAGTGACAACCACTGTTAGCTGGGCTTAAAGTCTTCTCCACTGATGACAGTACGGCAACTTACATGCTAGTGTACTTATGTTGCCCTTAAAGTTTTCGGCTACATCTGAGATTATCAGTGGTCGTTAGAGTTGAGATTCCATTCCGTTAAAGGTCTGTTTGAATGTCGCTATTTTCAGTGTAACGTTGAATGTTTTGATGTACCCTTCACGTCGAGTGTAAATCGACCTAAATAGTCCACCTGCTAGAATAGTCCTTCACTGTATAGTCTTCACTAATGCTGAAGATCTTTGTATTGAGGCAAAGTGCCCTCATATTGTTCAAAATGTAAATATGTGTGTTGACGTGCGAAAATCGTTGCAAATAATAACTTATAAAATGTAACAAAAACAAATTATTAACTTCTTCTGTCGCCTGCTGCTTGGCGTGTTAAAAAATAACAGTGCAGAATCATATGGAAACTGACTAATTCTCATTTTAAAAACTGAATTATAGTGCTGTAAATATGACTTCAGTTTTTCGGAAACTCGCTGCTGTTAAGATAAAAAATGGGACATTTAATAAAGTTGGCGTTCAGAAAGTCAGCACGTGGTCACCCCTTGCTACAGCTTTCAACAGTAGACCAGCAAGAAAATTAAACTTCAGCATTTCACAAGATGATGTGGTGAGTGTTATGCTTTCTGTTTACCTTTCTGTTTATAGCTGTGCCATTAGTTGAAGATGTCATGTCACACCGAAATATGGATCTCGAGAACAAGATTAGACTAATTACAGCGCACACAGAGACGTATAAACAATCATTTTTCCCGCTCACCGTACGTGAATGGAAGCTTTTAATATCTGATACACTAAGAGCACCGTCTGCCATGCAGTTCGCAATGGTTTGCACAGTATGGGTGTATAAGTAACTGTATATTCTGCAACCATGTGTTGACTAATTCGCAGCACACTTTTGGTTAAATCGGCTTTGTTCATACATCGAATATTTCCTTTTTACCAAAGTGCCAATACACGGCTTCCAAGTCTCGTTTTTCGAACCAACTGTTTTCAATGCCACATTAACGAATCATTGTAAAAAGTACTATGATGTCGGTAAGTTTGTAAACAACGTCAGATTTAGTAGCACAGAACTATTTTATTTGCTACCACACTCACATTCGTTAGCTTCGACAACTCGCAACCAAACTGTTAGCTTTCAACCTAAACGAGACACAATCAAGATTTCAGAACGCAGGGGGAGGGATGTCATTCCAGTTCCATACTCTAACCTCGTCCTGTGTGTATTTGACGCCAGTATTAAACGCTTCTTCGAATATACCTCTTGCCATTCATAAACATATGATTAAAAATTCACACAACTTATTTCTTAATTTTTGTAACACAAAAAAATGGGTGGTTTTGTCAGTATAACAGGATGTCGAGCCGTAAACTTTTTATTTCCAAGGTATATCTTTTTTGTAAGACTTGTAGCTATGGAGTTCTTCAGAACGGTTATTTTATTTTTAAGTTATTATTTATAAAGCAGATTCTACCAGACACTTTCTTTACTCCATGATTCTGTAGAATAGAAGACCCATCCCCACCGAAATTTTGGTAGGTCCTCTATTTACTGTAACTTCTCAAGTCTAGTGATGAATAGTTTGATGTTATCTAGTTCCATTTCTCTGTGTTTTCCTACTTATGCCGACTTGATGCAGCCTGATACAGAAGGATCAGTCATGTCATCATGCTCCATAATATTTTACTCTTATAGAATTTAATACAGGTGCCGAAGTAGCTAGGAATGCTTTTCGTTTCAGACATACTGATCAAATTTAGCTGCTGCAGAATGCTTTCAGTAAGGCTGATATATTGACAGCCCACTACCTCTCACATCACAGTAGGGCACCTGACTGACTAAAAGTGTGGTATACAAACCTACCAATGAATGTATAGCTAGTACTAAATCTTGGCAAGCAGTGCTCAAACATGTCACAGGGCCTTCTCTGACTGTTTCATTGTGACAGAGCTCAGTGCCTACACAGACAATTGACATGCGGAATATATACCAGAATGATATTGTGTGATTATGGTTAGTGACTGTATCAGTTTTCATGTGTAGAGCACCTGCACAGCTAATTGACATGTTGAATAGCTATCAGAATGAGATTGTGTGATTATATTTAGTGAATATGCCAATTTTCATTTCTAGAAGGTAACACGCTCTTCCCAGAAGATTGCAGACGTTTGACTTTGTACTATGTCCAATTCTTTAAGGAGAGTGCCTCTTTCATATTGAAAGGATAATGGATTGACCTGGTAATGACATTGTTGCATAGGTAATTTGTAATTTGATACCAGAGATGACAAAGGATGCAATCAAATGGAGCTAATCACAAATCCAGTTTTATTGAATAAGGTAATTTTAGCATAAAGTAAAACTAATAAACAAAAATATGAAAGATGACATTATAAGTTCATTACATGGCAAGTGATGAAGAGAAGGATAGATAGAATGGTACTCAATAACAGAAGAATTATTAAATAGGCTATTGGTGAAAAGAAGAAGAACAACGGAAATACGGAAGCGTCCGATCCCGCCCGTCTGCTTTCACACATGACGTCACAAATATGGCGGAAACGACCATAAACCACGATTCCAATATAACACATATAAAGTAATTACGTACACATTATGAGGACGAAGATATATCGAAAAACGAACCCACACACTTTCCACAAAGTGCCTAATGACACTAACGGGACAAGCGCGGGAAATCGGGTGTATTTGGATGGGGGGCAAACTAAATATAAACAAATTTAGACACCCACCCCCATACAAAATCACACAAAACGACGAAAAAACCAACATCACAAAACTCCCCAAATACCACCAAACTATCATCTGGAATTGGACACTTCCCTTTGACCTATATAGCTCAACAGCAGCTCCCGATCCCATAAATTAGGATCAAACACTTCCCTTGGCCTACATAGCTCAAAAACATATACCGATACCAATACCAACATACACAGCCACACATTGGGATCAAACACTTCCCTTGCTTGCACACTTGTTTTTGTTCAGGAATGGATATGACGGATAAAATTAACAACCGATTAATTTTACTAAAATTACCACATTATGTACAGCGAACAACACTAAATTAACCTTCACACAAAATCGTTAAAACTCACTGAAACGAATTCCACTATAAACACAGCCGACACTAACAATTCTGGATAATGAGCAAAAGCAAACTGAGACCATTACACCACACAAACGAAAACCCTGAACATACCACCAGAGAGCACAACAAACCACAACACGATGACATCTACAAACATGCCACACTCACAAACCAAACTCCGCGCCGTCATGGCGTCACACACAACACCCTTACGTCACGGGTCAAAGCCGATGCTTGGGGTCGGAAGCTTCTGTCGAGCCGAACAACCACATCTTAAAATCGATATTTTTATGCTGTATAATGATTTTCAATTGGTCAGCTAAGATCTTGGATTGAACCATCAAGACCAGCTATGTGTCATAAAAACTGCCTAAAATATTTCTTATAAGTTCTTAATAGATGATGAAACAAAATGCAAAGGCAACTGAGGGCGAGAATAGATGCAGCCATGAAATACATACATCCATTTAACATGTACAAAAAGGAAATACACTTGTAATTGATGTGTTACCAATAAATAATGGAGGTGATAAAAAGTGACTGCTTACCATATAATTGAGGTGCTGACTAATCGAGAGGCAGGCAAATAAGACTGAGAATGTTGGTAATGTTTTGTATGGATACCTCCTCACAGCTAATAGAAAACCTCCACCTTCTCAGAACAGTATACTCATGTGTACGCTGGCATGGTTTTAATTGTGCAAGTGTGCTTGTTCGAATTACCTCTGAAGAAGGATCGGTCTGAAAGCCTAGGATTATTCCGTCTTACAAAATTGTTGAGGCTTTTGTGACTGACTGTTGACTTATTGCCGGTTGGCTTTTGTCTTGTGATCTTCAACTGTCATTTATTTAATGATATTTCTGGTGTTTTGTCACTGTGACATCTAGAGATTACATGTACCTGTTGTGCTAGTGTCTTGAGATCTTTCCCTTGGTCATTACCATTGTGGTTCTCCTCGTTGTCATCTGCAACATGTGGAAAAGTGTATGTTGGAATGACCGGACACTCCATCAGTATAACTGAACATAATGTTATTAGATATTGGCACAGCTGGGGAAATTAGTCATTGTGGAACAAGCACTGTGTTCGGGTGACTATTTGATAAAATTCACTGACACGCAGCTTCTTACCGTGGAGAAGAGCGATCTTGGCTGTTTGTTCAGGGAGGCCATTGAAATTCATAAACAATGCCACAGTTTTAAGAAGAAAGACTCAACCCAAACGGGTCCTGGATTCTCGTGCGGCAGTGAGTGATTGTTACAGGTAACAAGGGGCGAACCAAAATGTCCAGGGGAAGGATCCCAGATGTGGTGTGGCACATCCATAACCTTTAACTATATGCTCACCCCTAGTCTGTTACCAGCGATGTGGTGCCAAACATCAGTCAAAGATCATGAGACGAAAGCCAACAGCCAGTATGAGAGGGTGCCCAAAAGAAACCAAACTTTTTTATATTATTTATTAAGATTTTAAGCACAAACCTTCAGTCCCTGTCAAGTACTCCGCACTTGCAGTTTTTACTATTTTTTAAACATTGTTTAAATTCGTTTTTTGCATTCCTTAACAGTGCCTCCACAATTTTTTTCTTCTCCTCAGTAATATCAGCAAAATGCTTTTCCATTATGTGTCTTTATCATTCTTGGAAACAAAAAAAAAAAGTTGGACAGGGCAAGATCGGGTAAGTATGGGGGGTGAAGAACAGAGGTCATACCATTTTTGGTGAATAATTGTACAGACAGAGCTGTGTGAGTGGGGACATTGCCATGTTAGAAAAATCAGTCACCTGACTGCTACAAATCAGGCCACTTCCGTTGCACATTGTTGCACAATCTTTACAAACCTTCAAAGTGGAAGACCTGGTTATCTGCCAGACCTTTTAGTAGAAACTATTGATAGCCTTTGCACATTGAAAAAACAAATAAGCACTTTTAATGTTTGATTTCACCTTTTGAGCATTCTTGGGGCGAGGGGAATTTGACGTCTTCCACCGGCTTGACTATTGCTTTGGTTCAGGATTGTAAGAATGGCATCAGTTTCATCATCTGTGATAATTTTTGGATCATTTCAGAGCACAGAGAGCTTCCATGTTTTTTTTGCCAATCATGGCACAGATTTGCAACCAGCCTTTTCATTCCCAAAGGGTGTGTCACAATTTCCTGCACTGAACTGCTTGTCACTACCTACAGCTCCATAATTACAGTAGTCTATATTCGCTCTTTGTTGGTGATTGCATGAATGTTTCCAACACTTCCGAACACTTGACCTGTGCCCAGATCATTGTCTTTATAAGCCGTTTTTAAAATTCCAAGAGTTTCTGTTCCACTTTTTCGAAGCAAAAAGCAAAAGTTCACTGCCACACACCGTTAATGAAAATCAGCCTTTACAAAAACAGTTGTCACTGTAAACTCTGTCGAAACTAATCCTGACCTCTTTCAGTGACGACACGTGGCTTACTGACTCTGAAATGTGTGCTGTATGTGCCTCTAGTGGCCAATCAAGGTACTACAAAAAATTAGTTCAGTTCCTTTTGGGTACACCCTCCCCCCCCCCCCCCCCCCACTTCCATTATTTATAATCCACCAAGAATTTTAGTTAAAGTTTATAACAGTGGAGATGAATGATGAAATTGAAACTTTCAGAATTATTTACAGGTTTCCTATGTATGAAATCATAGCTGAATAATTCCTACAAGGTAATAATAATTTTGATTTAAAAGTTAGGGCACAAAGAAAATTTAAGGAACTGTAAAAGCCCATTCCCCATGAATGTTACTGCGATGGAGTGGTTTGCATGCCTCAACTATACAAATAGCTGTACTGTAGGTGCAAGCACATTGGAAAGGTATCTGTGAGAGGTCAGACTAAGAGGAGGCAACAACCTAATGAGTAGATACAGCGGTAATTGACTGATGTGGCCTTGGAACTTAAGCCTGTTGGTCTTGTTGTGCTGGTACTGTGAATAGCTGAGAAGAATGGGAAACTACAGCTGTTGTTTTCCCAAGGGCATGCAGCTATACTGTATGGCTTGATGATGGTGATGGTGTCCTCTTGGGTAAAATATTGCAAGGGTTTTGTGGAGGGGGCAGGGGAAAAAGAAATGGCATTCTAAGAGTTAGAATGTGCAATGCTAGGCCTCTTAATTGGGACAGGCAGTTACAGAATTTAAAAAGAAATGTATGTAAGTTGAAGAAGTTATAGTGAGGATTAATGAAGTGCAGTGGCAGAATGTTAAGCAGACAAATGTAAACAGATGTCTAAAAAAAGTGAGGCTGACAAAAAGAAATGGGAAAGCAGAAATAGTTATTGGAGAAATGCAAAGCTGTAGAAGCAGACATGGGCATGGGAAAGGGGAAAGATAAAATAGATACCACCTATACAAAAATTAAAGAACCCTTTGGAGAAAAGAAGTATCTATATGAAAGTTAAGACTTCAGCTGGCAAGCCAATGCCAAGCAAAGAAGGAAAGGTCAAAAGACAGAAGGAAAATATATAAAGGCACTACAAGGAAAATTAAATTGGAGTCAGTATTATAGACTAGCAAGATGGAGTAATTAAGATGACATGGACAATATACTGTGCAAAGAATTTGACAGATGACTGCAAGACTTAATCCAACATAAGGCCTGTGGACTGGATAGCATTCTCTTAGAACTATTGTCGTTCTTGGGAGAGCTAGTCTTGACAAAACTATTCCACCTGATGTAAGAGACAGTAAAAAGTACCACCTGTCTTCAAGCAGAATTTAATAATTCCAGCCCCCACCCCAAAAGAGGTCCTGACAGTTACGAGTATTAGTGAACCACGATGTTAATAAGTCATTGCAAAATATTAAAATGAATTATTTATAGATGAATGGGAAGACTAGGAGTTGCTGACCTTGGGGAAGGTCAGTCTGGGTTTTGGAGAAATGTAGGAACACATGATGCAATGTTGACCATGTGGCTTACTATAGAAGACAGGAGGAAGGAAGGCCAACCTATGTTACATCATTTATGGATTTAGAGAAAGCTTTGGACAATATTGACTCAAATACACCCTTTGAAATCCTGAAAGTAGCAGGAATAAAATACAGGTAGCAGAATGTTATCTACAGGTTTTAACCAGGTGGTAGTTGTAGGAGTCAAAGTACATGAAAGGGGGGCAGTAGTTGAGAAAGGAATGGCACAGAGTTGTACCCTATTTGTTGTGAATGTTGAGAAAACTTTGAAAGAAGCAAAGAATAAATTAGGAAAGGGAATTAACGTTCATGGAGGAGATGTTACAATTTTGAGGCTTGCTAATGACATTGGAATTCTGTCAAAGATGGTAAAAGATGTAGAACAGCAGTTGGATGGAATGAACAGTGTCTTGAAAAGAGGTTTTAAGATGAATGTTATCATAAATAAAACAAGGGTAGCAGAATAAAATCAAATCAAATCGGCCAATTCCAAGGGCCATGCAAAGACTGCCAAGCAAAGCAGATGGTATTGTTTTCAGGAGAATGGCTCAGAATATGACATTTGTGGACAACATACACTGTGTGATCAAAAGTTTTTCATATTAGGTGCATTGTGCATCACCTACTGCCAGGTACTCCATATCAGTGACCTCAGTAAGCATTAGAATTTGTGAGAGAGCAGAACGGGGCACTCCGCAGAACTCACGGACTTCGAACGTGGTAAGGTGATTGGGCGTCACTTGTGTCATACTCCTATATGTGAGATTTCTGCACTCCTAAAAATTCCTAGGTTCACTGTTTTCGATGTGATAGTGAAGTGGAAACGTGAAGGAAGACATACAGCACAAATATGTACAGACTGATTGCATCTATTAATTGACAGAGACCGCATAGAGTTGAAGAGGGCCATTATGTGTAATAGGCAGACATCTATTCACACCATCACACAGGAATTCCAAACTGCATCAGGATCCACTGCAACTACTGTGACAGCTAGGCGGGAGGTGAGAAAACTTGAATTTCATGGTCGAGCAGCTGCTCATAAGCCACACATCACGCTGGTAAATGACAAACTACACCTCGCTGGGTGTAAGGAGCGTAAACATTGGACGATTGAACAGTGGAAAAATGTTGTGTGGAGTGACGAATTGTGGTACACAATGTGGTGATCCGATGTCAGAGTGTGGGTATGGCAAATGCCCGGTGAATGTTATCTGCCAGTGTGTGTACTGACAACAGTAAAATTCAGAGGTGGTGGTGTTCTGGCATGATCGTGTTTTTCATGGAGGGGGCTTGCACCCCTTGTTGTTTTGCATTGAACTATCACAGCACAGGCCTAAATTGATGTTTCAAGCACCTTCTTGCTTCCCACTGCTGAAGAGCAATTCGGGGATGGCGACTGCATCTTTCAACACTATCGAGCACCTGTTCGTAATCCATGGCCTGTGGCGGAGTGGTTGCATGATGATAACATCCCTGTAATGGACTGGCCTGTGTAGAGTCCTGATCTGAATCCTATAGAACACCTTTGGGATGTTTTGGAATGCCAGGCCTCACCGACTAACATCGATACCTCTCCTCAGTGCAGCACTCCTTGAAGCATGGGATGACATTCCCCAAAAAACCTTCCAGCACCTGATTGAACATATGCCTGCAAGAGTGGAAGCTGTCATCAAGGCTAAGGGTGGGCCAACACTGTAATGAATTCCAGCATTACCGATGGAGGTCTCCATGAACTTGTAAGTCATTTTCAGCCAGGTGTCCGATTGCTTTTTATCACGTAGTGTAACATGCTTGGGTGAAATAGTGTGTATTTGCTGGAAAACTATGTAGTTTTTCAAATGTGAAGTAGCTGTACTTGGCCTGGTCATACGTAAGGGAAAAAAAATGCAAAATATATGGTCAATGCCAGAAAAAATCAAGGTGGATAGGTGCTGACCAGTTTGAAGGGTCTTAAAGAGTTGACCACTTCAAGCATTTGAGAGGAATAGTTATTGAAGATAATATGGTATCATCAGAGATAAAGGCAGGAAGCTGTAGGTAACAGGTGCTGTTACAGCTTCTTCAACTCATTGAACTCCTTTAAAATTTCAAGATAGTTGAAGATGCCAGTTTACGAAATAATTATTAAACCAATTGTAATGTATGTATCCGAAATGTGGACCATAACACAGCAGGTCAGAAATGCCTTGGATGGGTGGGGACAGAAAGTACAGTGCAAGATATATGAGACAGTATTTGAAACTGGTATCTGGAGAATTATTACCTGTGCAGAACTATACGAAATCTAAAAAAATCCACTGTCACCATAGATGTAAAGGCACAGCGATTACTGTGGTTTGGGCACGTGCAAAGAATGGAAGAACAGCAAGTGCCAAAGAAAGTGCTAACGGCAAAGCCAGAGGGTAGCCACTCAATGGGGAGACCTAGATTGTGATGGCTGGATGACATAGAAATGAATGTGAGAAAGTTGGGAATACATAACAGGAGAAGCCTGCTAAAGTATAGAGAAGACTGGAGGAGACTGGTGGTTGACAAAGCATCGGCCCTTCATGGACAGTAGTGGTTGGAAAAGGAGGAGGAGGATGTTCTGAAGGTATGACATTAGGAAAAGAAGAAATAAAACTGAACTGGGCAGCAAAATACATCTACATCTACATTTATACTCCGCAAGCCACCCAACGGTGTGTGGCGGAGGGCACGTTACATGCCACTGCCATTACCTCCCTTTCCTGTTCCAGTCGCGTATGGTTCGCGGGAAGAACGACTGACTGAAAGCCTCCATGCGCGCTCTAATCTCTCTAATTTAACAATCGTAATTTCCTCGGGAGGTATAAGTAGGGGGAAGCAATATATTCGATACCTCATCCAGAAACGCACCCTCTCGAAACCTGGCGAGCAAGCTACACCGCAATGCAGAGTGCCTCTCTTGCAGAGTCTGCCACTTGAGTTTGCTAAACATCTCCGTAACGCTATCACGGTTACCAAATAACCCTGTGACGAAACACGCTGCTCTTCTTTGGATCTTCTCTATCTCCTCCGTCAACCCGATCTGGTACGGATCCCACACTGACGAGCAATACTCAAGTATAGGTCGAACGAGTGTTTTGTAAGCCACCTCCTTTGATGGACTACAGTTTCTAAGGACTCTTCCAATGAATCTCAACCTGGTACCCACCTTACCAACAATTAATTTTATACGATCATTCAAATTCAAATCGTTCCGCACGCATACTCCCAGATATTTTACAGAAGTAACTGCTACCAGTGTTTGTTCCGCTATCATGTAATCATACAATAAAGGATGTATTCGCAATACATTACATTTGTCTATGTTAAGGGTCTGTTGCCACTCCCTGCACCAAGTGCCTATCCGCTGCAGATCTTCCTGCATTTCGTTGCAATTTTCTAATGCTGCAACTTCTCTGTATACTACAGCATCATCCGCTAAAAGCCACATGGATCTTCCGACACTAACTACTAGGTCATTTATATATATTGTGAAAGGTAATGGTCCCATAACACTCCCCTGTGGCACGCCAGAGGTTACTTTAACGTCTGTAGACGTCTCTCCATTGATAACAACATGCTGTGTTCTGTGTGCTAACAACTCTTCAATCCAGCCACACAGCTGGTCTGATATTCCGTAGGCTCTTACTTTGTTTATCAGGCGACAGTGCGGAACTGTATCGAACGCCTTCCGGAAGTCAAGGAAAATAGCATCTACCTGGGAGCCTGTATCTAATATTTTCTGGGTCTCATGAACAAATAAAGCGAGTTGGGTCTCACACGATCGCTGTTTCCGGAATCCATGCTGATTCCTACAGAGTAGATTCCGGGTTTCCAAAAACGACATGATACTCGAGCAAAAAACATGTTCTAAAATTCTACAACAGATCGACGTCAGAGATATAGGTCTATAGTTTTGCGCATCTGCTCGACGACCCTTCTTGAAGGCTGGGACTACCTGTGCTCTTTTCCAATCATTTGAAACCTTCTGTTCCTCTAGAGACTTGTTGTACACGGCTGTTAGAGGGGGGGGGGGGGCAAATTCTTTCGCGTACTCTGCGTAGAATCGAATTGGTATCCCATCAGGTCCAGTGGACTTTCCTCTGTTGAGTGATTCCAGTTGCTTTTCTATTCCTTGGTCACTTATTTCGATGTCACCCATTTTTTCGTTTGTGCAAGGATTTAGAGAAGGAATTGCAGTGCGGTCTTCCTCTGTGAAACAGCTTTGGAAAAAGGTGTTAAGTATTTCAGCTTTACACGTGTCATCCTCTGTTTCAATGCCATTATCATCCCGGAGTGTCTGGATACGCTGTTTCGAGCCACTTACTGATTTAACTTGAGACCAGAACTTCCTACGATTTTCTGTCCATTCGGTACATAGAATTTTACTTTCGAATTCACTGAATGCTTCATGCATAGCTCTCCTTACGCTAACTTTGACATTGTTATGCTTCTGTTTGTCTGAGAGGTTTTGGCTGCGTTTAAACTTGAAGTGAAGCTCTCTTTGCTTTCGCAGTAGTTTCCTAACTTTGTTGTTGTACCACGGTGGGTTTTTCCCAACCCTCACAGTTTTACTCGGCACATACCTGTCTAAAACGCATTTTACGATTGCCTTGAACTTTTTCCATAAACACTCAACATTGTCAGTGTTGGAACAGAAATTCGTTTTGAATTGTTAGGTAGTCTGAAATCTGCATTCTATTACTCTTGCTAAACAGATAAACCTTCCTCCCTTTATTTATATACCTGTTAACTTCCATATTCAGCGATTCTGCAACGGCCTTATGATCACTGATTCCCTGTTCTGCACATACAGAGTCAAAAAGTTCGGGTCTGTTTGTTATCAGTAGGTCCAAGATGTTATCTCCACGAATCGGTTCTCTGTTTAATTGCTCGAGGTAATTTTCGGATAGTGCACTCAGTATAATGTCACTCGATGCTCTGTCCCTACCACCCATCCTAAACATTTGAGTGTCGCAGTTGTTACATTACAGAACATATTGGGACATATTGAAGTATTCGATACTGTAGACTTTTAGGGGATGTCGATACAGATTTGCAAAATGTAAAGGGAAACTTTGGTGATGTTTAAATTTTGTACTGTGTCAATATTAGGACTTTTTCACAGAAAGAACAAAAATAGAATTAATGTAAATATATGTTAGTGTTAGTAACCTATTTTCATTCAATTTTGTAATTATATTTCATTTTGTAAAAGAAAGACTCACTGTTTGCTGTAGCTCTGATTAATTGTATAAATTATCAGTTTTGAGCTAAATTATTTCGTATAATATGGACAAGATACTTTTAAAAACTCACCAGCTAAAGAGAAAGTCTGTAAATGAACGTTTAATGCACACTTCTGGAACTTTCTATGGAGAAATTCTATATTATGGTCGCGAAAATATGAAAACTTGTGAAAACTGTTTCATGGCCTAGTTTTGAAAGACGATTTGTATCAAGAAATATTGCTAAAAAGATTTATTTATGTTTTGAAACACGATTTAAATCATTTTACATATAAATAGTTGTTCTAAATCACTCAAGAAATATCCAGAATCAAATGTCAAGATATTTCTGGAAACATCGGTACAAATCTGGTGAAGGTTATCCAGAAGCTGGTAGAAAAATGTTATAAAATCTATTTGGAAATTATGCTTGTAAGAATTTATATGTACTGATCCTTTCACTTACTTTAATCTGTACTAAAATTCTGTAATGTCTAATTTGGTTTTAAGCCGTGAATTGCTGTCGTATTGTAAGCAAAACATTGTCAAAGACTCTCATTGTTTGGAAAGATATTAATACACCTAGGAGTTGTCAGTTGCCAGTTGGGATATGCAGTGCGGTTAGCTCGGAGAGTCAGTTGTTGAGTCTGTGAAGTCTGTCAGCTCTGTTTGTAAATAAACGTCTGTAATGAAGAATTACTTGTTGTCGTCAGTATGAACTCAAGACCTTTTGCACGAAGCAGACACCTCCTAATGCAACATTTTATTTGGTTGAGGAAGCTGGGATCACTATAAGTGCAAACAAATTGAAGTGGAACGTTTTAATTTTGTGTTGAGGAGCTGAAATGTTAGAGTCTATATCTGGTAAATTGAAATCTCCACCTATGACTATAACATGCTGAGAAAATTTATGTGAAATGTATTCCAGATTTTCTCTCAGTTGTTCTGCCACTAATGCTGCTGAGTCGGGAGGTCGGTAAAAGGAGCCAATTATTAACCTAGTTCGGTTGTTGAGTGTAACCTCCACCCATAATAATTCACAGGAACTATCCACTTCTACTTCACTACAGGATAAACTACTACTAACAGCGACGAACACTCCACCACCGGTTGCATGCAATCTATCCTTTCTAAACACCGTCTGTACCTTTGTAAAAATTTTGGCAGAATTTATCTCTGGCTTCAGCCAGCTTTCTGTACCTATAACGATTTCAGTTTCGGTGCTTTCTATCAGCGCTTGAAGTTCCGGTACTTTTTCAATGCAGCTTCGACAATTTACAATTACAATACTGATTGCTGCTTGGCCCCCGCATGTCCTGACTTTGCCCCGCACCATTTGAGGCTGTTGCCCTTTCTGTACTTGCCCGAGGCCATCTAACCTAAAAACCGCCCAGCCCATGCCACACAACCCCTGCTACCCGTGTAGCTGCTTACTGCGTGTAGTGGACTCCTGACCTATCCAGCGGAACCCGAAACCCCACCACCCTATGGCGCAAGTCGAGGAATCTGCAGCCCACATGGTCGCAGAACCGTCTCAGCCTCTGATTCAGACCCTCCACTCGGCTCTGTACCAAAGGTCCACAGTCAGTCCTGTCGACGGTGCTGCAGATGGTGAGCTCTGCTTTGATCCCGCTAGCGAGACTGGCAGTCTTCACCAAATCAGATAGCCGCCGGAAGCCAGAGAGGATTTCCTCCGATACATACCGACACACATCATTGGTGCCGACACGAGCGACCACCTGCAGATGGGTGCACCCTGTATCCCTATCAAATAATTGATGATGGTTGAAGTATAGACTATGTAAAATGTGGACCGGCAAGAAAAGAATTTATGAAAAACAGGAATTTGTGAACATTGTACATTAGTGGTTCCCTTTCTTAGGCCATTAGCCCTGAGTGCAATCAGACATTAGCTAGTACCCCAGGCCCCCTCCCCCGCATTATCACTTAACTAAACTGTAGATTGAAAGACTTTTCTTGGAACACTTTTATTTTTAAAAGAATTAAAGATGAATGATATTTAATTTTTGTGTGTGTGTTTTTTTTAGAATGAATGATGGAGGAATTCATGGTGCATCGAAACTGCTGCCCACAAGTCCTCCTCAGAAAAGAAAGCTAACTGTGCATAGTGAGGGTAAACAAGTTCAGATGTGTGCACTACACGTACTGTTTGTAAATCACTTCTTTGCCATACTCCTTACTTCTGGACTGGCAGAAACTGGACAACTTCAGTCTGTTAATGCTTTGTGCCTAACCACTCATATAATAATAATAATAATAATAATAATAATAATAATAATAAAACTGTGTACAGCACTATAGTAGCCCTTATGTAGATAGTGCTGTGTTGTACTGCTCATTAATTCATTTATCTGAATCAATTTCTGGACTATTGTAGGTACTACCTACAACTTCGAAAAGACATTTTCTGGAAATATTTAGCATTTGTTATGTATATGTCTCACTTTTATTATCAGCAATGTATGGGACAAAGCTCAACATATGTGTGTAGTGGCTGAACTATGTGAGGAATCTATAACCTCCACCTCATTAATGTTACTAATTGAGAAAAAGTAATTATTTATAATGTATATAATCAATATTAGTCTTACAGAATTGTGAAAATCGGGGGGTAATTACCCCCAGGTTGGGAACCACTGTTGTACATGAATATAAGTAATGGAATATTTTGGATAGAATAACAACATAATGGAAAGAATAGGACCCCTAACGTAGTATATGAATTATAATAACTGATGATGGCAGAATTAGAGATGATATGAGATGCACACTAGCTATAGCAAGAAAAGCATTTCTGAAAAAAAGAGGATTTTTTAACAACAGTACTACAAAAAATGTAGATTGCTAATCACCAAGTAGAAGAGATGTTGAGTTGCGGACAGGCACAGAAAAAGATTGCTGTACATGTGAGCTTTTGGCCAAACGACCTACTTCTAACATAGAGAACACACATGCACATTCACGTCAGCACAACTCACCCACACATGACCAATGTTTCTGCCCACAGAGGCCAAAATTAAGAATCAGACGAAGACTAAGGTTAAAGTATAATATTACAGCTCTGCTGATGGCAATAATCAAAATGTTGTAATAAATGAAAATATATTAGGCTAAGTGATCTAGATGGCTTTGTTCTCAAAAGTCCACAAATATTGTAGACTCTTTTAAGGAATTTATTTCTTTTATTAATAATTGCTGCATATTGACATTAATAATATGCGCGTCCTGAATGAGGGGCTTGGTGGCCTTTGAATAGCACAGCAAGGCTGCATACTTAAGATGTGATAAGGGGCAGGAGGGTATAGTCCAATATAGCAAAGACAAGCTTGATCCTTACAAAAAATTTATACAAATAGAGAAACACAAGGATTGCAGAGATCAGCTTTCAGTTCCAATAAGCCTCAGCTTGTGTTTCAACTTTTTAATTTTGTGATAGTTTGTTTCCAAGTTATACATACAGTATTTACTGCTGATCTCATTTACAGCTACTACACTTCGCTTAAAACAACACTGTGATTGGCATTTCAGTGAGCCAGGTGAAAGAGGTCTGGTGCCAGTCAACTGCAGCTCTATTGCAGACTGTATGATGCACTAGCTATTTTTTTTTTAAAGCGATGAGCCTTGCCAAGTTAGGCAGTTACATAGGGTGGATGGGAAGACCCAAATATACTGTAATTAGTAATAGTTGTAGACCACATGGTTTGCTGCTAATGCTGGGAAACACTGCCACCTACTACTTACATCTACCAGTTACATAGTTATTTTATTTAAGCTACACTGCTGTTTCTTTAACAGCATGTAGCTGCACAGGATGTGACACTCCTTTAGAGCTTTATGATTGAGATAGTTCCATATGAAACAAATGTGTAGCAAACAGAACGTGTTCTATGTAATTTCATCTGTATTGTCATGTTGCTTTTCTATGACGTTGTACCACTGCTTTCAACTAAATGTTTTTATCTGAATGCTTATTTTCCTTTTCTGAAAGGGTCTGTTTGGACTGCCAGAACTACGAACCTATGACGGGTTTTATTCCATGAAAGAGAATGCTGTTTTGGAAACAGACAAACTAATAGCTGAGTCATGTGATCCAAACAGGTAAATATATTTTGAAGTATATTATGTAGGTGTGGAGAATACTTTTTATGAATGTATACAGAGTTTCAGGAAGAAAGGTACTTGCTTTGAGGGATGATAATCTTGGTGGATCTAAACAAAAAACATAATATAGACATGTGCCCTCTTCTGAATGGTTTCTGAGATAGAACACCTTTAATGTCAGTTTTGTACGTTTATCTAACTTAAAAACTGCAACCTGCAGTGAGAACCTGTCACTGCACAAATTTAAAGTACCATAAATTTCGTATAAAAAAGACCCATTCATTTTTTTCTCTAGGGCTAATAGTTTGAGGTAGTTTCCTGACTTAATAGACCACAAGTAACCTATATCAAATTGTTCATTTTGAATTTGTTCACACTACTGTGGTACATTGTAAACAGTGATAATGTGCTGGATAGCGTAGAAAGTAAATAACAATGTCCATTAAACTTGTTCTATCTTGGAAACCATTCAGAACAGGGCATATGTCTATATGAAGTTTTGGTGTTCAGAATCACCGATACTGTCATCCCTGAAAGTATGTAGCCTTCCTTCTGACCATTGTGTATGAAACTGCTCAGCATTTTTTATTGGAAATTTAAAATTTAAGTTATAAATTCATACTGAAATTAGTAATTCAGAATTGTATGAACCAAGGGCACCTGTATATGACAATTTGGGGACGGGTCGGGGAGGCAAGACCTAGGGTTAGGGGCATTTTTAATATTTTGGAATACAAATGATGACTTGTAAGTACACATAAAAATATCCCCTTTCTGACGCTATTAAAAACCTGCGTAATATCAACTTTTAAATCATTTTCTTGACATAATAACACCTGACTGTACCATATTTCCTTCTTTTCCACGAGAGGTGTGGCGGGAGTGGGGTGTATGGACTCCCTTGCCCCTCCGGTATGGGCACCTTCGATATCTACATTTTTTGTATGACATGTAGTTTATGGATTGGTTAGTTCTGTAAGTAAAACAAAAGTTTTCTGTTTTAGCGTTGCTGTGTCTAATTAAAGGGGTGTTATGTCATAAACTGCAGTAGTAACTATACATTCGTTTAAATTATGGGCATTCTTTAAAATAGTAAGAGGGTTGTATATTCAAACATCGATGCCACATAAAATGAGCATGAAATGCACAACCATAAAACTGTGAGTACGGAGTAAGGATGTATAGACTCAATCAGTTTATAAGTTTTTAGTAATTTCCCTGAATTACATCTTGTAAATGCTGAGTTGGTTTCTCTACTGAGATGACATCTTAAGTTACTGGTGCACCTTAAGTGACGTGACTATTAACAGGATGCTGGTAACACTGCAGTAAAATTTTATTTTGTGTAGAATGTTTTTAAGCCAAGTTTTTGCTTGTATCACAAAATGATAATTCTTATGGACTTACTATTTAAACAAACATCTTTGGTGTGAAATGTGGCTTGACTATGCATGGGGGAAATGCTAGCGAATTTATATAGACTCAATTTCCTTGTATAAACTACTACATTATTGATTTGTAGAGCATGGCTATCTGGGAGTCAAAGACAAGGATCATATTTTGAATCAAGCTGCCATAGTCACTTGTCACATTTCAAGCCGGAGCAAATGATATTTATAGCAGATGACTTGTTGAGAGCTTGAGGGTATTGAACATTCATTTCAGCAGACATCTCAGAAATGTCTGTAACCTTAAATTATTGTTTGGAGAGTGCTATTATTTCTTATGTTTATAACTTAGCATCACAGTATTAAAACATAAAAGAAACTGTTGTCCCAGAATGAAGCAAGAAAAGTGGTTCACCATTTTGTAGTAGTAAGTGACAATGGTATTCTCCTGAAGTAATAAGTCTTGAATACAGTAAAATCTGCCTTAATCAGATTATGTAATTTTCTCAAATCCAACACATTAATATGGTTTCTAACATTGAGCAGTAAGTAATAAAAGTACTAAAACACCTGAGTGGGCTGGAAATGCAGTGAATGGACAAAAATATGGAAATGCCAAAAATACAACACATTACCTAATATGGTATAGCAAAACTATTGGCATTCGAAACAGGTTTCAGTTGTCTTGAAATGGGTAACTACAAGTCTGGTATGGTTTTCAATGGAATCTTATACATTCTTCCTGAAAAATAGTGGCAAGTTCTGGTAATGGATGATGGAGGTGGATAACAATCGCACACGCTTCTCTCCAAAGTAGACTGCAGAGACTCCATAATATTGAGATCTTGTGACTGTCGTGACAAGGGAAGGTGGCACAATTCATCCTTGTACTCGCAAAACCAGTTTTGGATGATGCATGCTATGTGAAGAGGGGCATGTTGCCTTGGAACACAGTATCACTATTGGGGAACAAACACATCACCATGGGGTGGATTTGATCAGCCAAAATAGTCACATAATTTTTGGTGGTAATGTGACCTTGCAGAGTAGCCATGGGCCCAAGGAATACCATGATATGACTGCCCGAATCATAAGTAAATCACCAAATCTCCACAGTATTTCACTCTTGGGGTGTATATTCAGCTAGATGTTGATTACAGTGACTTTCTTCACTTGCACCATAGGTTTTGTGGTTTCAGCACCACATTTTCCTGTTCAGGCATTTGCATCACTGATGAGTAGTTTTGGAATCTAGCTTGCCTTTAGTTCCCAGTTTGGAGAGCCCCCTTTGTTTTGTTTTAGTGCAGACAGCACCCACAAGTGTGACACTCAGTTCTGCAGTGACCTTCACAGCTCTTGTCACAATCCTTTTCAGTGACTACGTGTCATAATCACTCAACACACACTTTTGTCCATGATGTGACTTAGAGGCTAATGTATTTCTGCTTTCTCTGTATGTGGTAAAAATCTTTGATATGCTGGTTCTTGAAACACCAAACACTTCTGCTACCTTGGTAGAAAGACCGAGAGTGCCAAGCACCGGCTAGTGAGATACAACTCAGGAGACTTGGTATGAATTTTTACACCTGTGCAGAACGTGGTAGTACTGGTTGGAAAAGTTACCAAAGTGCTACTGTGGGCTGTATTGTATCCATTTTCACTTGTTGAACAGCAAATGCAAAGTCATGACATATGGCATTTCACAAAGAAGAAAAAAGAATATTCCACATATGAAGCCCTACTACAATCCTGAGATGCCAATTGACAATGTGGGCTTCTTGTTCCACAAAACTGAAACCTGCTCAATTGCAAGGGGCTACCTTCGATAGTCGCCATAACAAAGATGATGTGACTAACACAGCCAGAATGTCAGGACCCACCTGTACTGCCATAAAGTCTGCCATTGACAAGATTTGGATCAGGGATGACTAAGAATTTTGCATGTGTGCGGAGTTCTGTCTCCTGGCTGTACACTTCCCCCGATTTCACGCTGTGCTGTCTGTGTGGGCACAGGGCTAAACTGTGAATGTGGCATCATTTAGAAGGCAGTGCAACTTCACAAGAAATACTTAATGTCTCGTAAGATGCTTGATTTCGTATTTCATAATAATGTGTATCACGAACACTAAATTTTCAGTATTATGTAATTATTTTTAGCATACTGAAGACATAAAATTTATATCTCATACAATCTGTCTTCATACTAACAGTTTATCACTAAGGTTGCCATGTAATTTTGACTCAATTAGTTTCATAGTCAAAAATAGCCTTCTGCATACATTTGTTGACCAAAACATTGTACCATGTTTGCAACGTCATTATGGAAATGATGGAAATGTGGACGCTCCTTCTGAGGAAAACAATGTAGAACTCCTAGGCAGTTTTATTGGAAAAGAATTGCTGTTTTAAACAGCAATTGCATTGCAGATCGATCGGTTCCATCTGTGCTCGTATAGGTCCACTTTCAACCAAAACACTACCTAAAACAGCTGGGAAATAGATATGAGGCAGCAGCCAGCTGAGACAGATGCAGCAACAGGGAGGTAACCGATTTTGTTAATTTTATGGGTTCCTAACAAGGAGTAAATTTCATAATATCATCTATGTGCTTTAGTTTCTCTAGTTTCTGCATGTCAATTTAATATCTAATAGGCAAAGTTTTCACATTTTCTTTTGCATCAGAAAAGTAAACTAATTTTGTGACATATTACAAGTTCGTAATCAAGGGCGAATTATTTAGTTTCACCTGAGTGCTTCAGTACTTAGGTTTTTCAATCTCTCCGTATTAATCTAATTTATTAGACACAGCTCCTGGGTTTGCGCTAGTGTCTAGAGTTCCACAGCAGATGCAGATAGTCCGCTTATCTGGATAGTTTAGTTTTCCAAATGATTTAGTATGGGCAGGGACTGTGATTGTTGTGTGCAGATGCGAGCCGAGTTGGTAAAACTTTGCTCTCAACTCCGGTTATGATGGCATTGGTTAAGCAGCTTGAGGCTGCAGTGGATGGGCACCATTGTTGTGGGCCGGCCATGGGCATCCAGTGGATGTCCAGCACGTCTTGAGTTCTCCAACCGGTCCTCACTGGTGGACAGCCCAGTTACTACTCCCATTGAGATTGACCCCTCACCTGTGGTCGAGTGGGAGGTTGCCCTGGGGCACAGCAGGGAGCGAAAGACTTCCAGGTGGCCACATGTAGGGCTCCCCGGTTTGTCTTAGAAACAGGTTCCAGGTGGTGTCTGTGGCCGACATTGTCGCTGAGCCAAATGCCGTCCCCTATCCTGGTTCAGAGGAAACCTTTCAGCCTGCAAGATCCGGATAGTCACAGAGGGTGGGATTATTGGTAGTTGGGAACCCCAAAGTTAGGCGCCTTATGGGGCACCTTAGGGACATGGCTGCCAAAAAGGGAAAGGAAACCAATTTACACTCTCTGTGCATACTGATGGAATCATTCCATGAAGAGCACAGGATACAGCATAGTCGACAGGACCGATTGCGGACCTCTGGTACAGAGCAGAGTGGAGGGTTTGAATCAGAGGCTCAGACAGTTCTATGACCGTGTAGGCTGCAGGGTGGCTGGGTTTTGGGTTCTGCTGAGTAGGTCAGGCGTCCACTATATGCAAGAGGCAGCTACACAGGTAGCAGAGGCTGTGTGGTGTGGACTGGGCGGTTTTTTAGATTATCGGGTTTCGGGAAAACACAAGAAGGGCTTCAGTCACAAAGGGTGCAGGCCGAACACAGGAAGAACGTAGATACAGGAACCATTGGTATAACAGTTGTAAATTGTCGTAGCTGTGTTGAGAATGTACCAGAGCTTCAAGTGCTAATAGAAAGCACTGATGCTTGTATTGTTATAGGCACTGAAAGCTGGTTAAAGCCAGAGATAAGCTCAGCTGAAATTTTTGTGAAGAACCTAATGGTGTTTCGAAAGGATGGGCTAAACACAGTTGGCAGTGATGTGTGCTGTTAGGAGTAGTTTATCTTGTTGCGAAATTGAAGCAGATAGTTCCTGTGAGTTAGTATGGGCAGAGGTCATTGTTGGCAACCAGAATAAAATAATAATTGGATCCTTTTACAGGCCTCCCAATTCAGATGATACAATTGCTGAAAGGTTCAAAGAACTATGAGTTTGATTTCAAACACATACTGCTTATACGGTTATAGTTGGTGGTGACTTTAATTTACCCTCGATATGCTGGTGAAAATACATGTTTAATTCTGGAGGTATTCATAAAACATCATCCAAAATTGTGCTAAACATATTTTCTGAAAATTATTTCGAGCAGTTAGTTCATGAGCCCATGTGAATAGTAAATGGCTGTGAAAACATGCTTGATCTCTTAGTAATAAATCATCCCAAGTTAATAACTAGCCTCAATATGAATACAGGGATTAGTGAACAAGGAGTTGTAGTGAGACTGAATATTGTAACCCCCAAATCCTCCAAAAATAAATGAAAAATATACCTATTCGAAATAACAGATAAAAATTCACTTGATTCCTTCCTGAGAGACAATCTCCACCCCTTCCAAATTAGTAATATAAGTGTGGACCAGCTGTGGTTTGAATTTAAAGAAATAGTGTCAGCAGCAATTGAGAGATTTGTACCAAATAAATTAACAAACGACAGAGCTGATCCTCCTTGGTACACAAAATGAGTGAGAATACTGTTGCAGTGACAATGAAACAAAAATGCCAAATTTAAATAGACGCAAAATCCCCGAGATTGGCCACCTTTTCCTGAAGCTCAAAATTTAGTGCGGACTTCAATGTGAGATGCTTATAATAGTTTCCACAGCGGAACTTTGTCTCAAAACTGGCAAAAAATCCAGAGAGATTATGGTTGTATGTGAAGTATGTCAGTAGCAAGAAACAATCGATGCCTTCTCTGCGTGATAAGAGCTGCCAAAGCAGTGTTACAAAACACAGCCTTCCGAAATGCCTTCACAAAAGAAGACAAAGAATTTGATTCCACATGAGTAACATAGAAGTAAATATCCTCGGAGTAGTGAAGCAACTTAAATCACTTGATAAAGGCAATCTCCTGGTCCATACTGTATACGAATTACGTTCCTTTCAGAGTATGCTGATGCATGAACTCCATAATTAACAATCATATATAACCGTTCACTTGATGAAAGATCCATACCCAAAGACTGGAAAGTTGCACAGGTCACAACAATATTCAAGAAAGATAGTAGGTGTAATCCACTAAATTACAGGCCCATATCATTATCGTTGATATGCATTGATATTGTGTTTGAACATTATGAATTACCTCAAGGAAAATGGACTATTGACACAAAGTCAACGTGGATTTAGAAAACATTGTTCTTGTGAGACACAGCTAGCTCTTTATTTGCATGAAGTGTTGAGTGCTATTGACAAGGGATTTCAGATTGATTCTGTATTCCTGGATTTCCGGAAGGGTTTTGTCACTGTACCACACAAGTTGCTTGTAGTGAAATTGCATGCTTATGGAATGTTGTCTCAGTTATGTGACTGGATTTGGATTTCCTGTTAGAAAGGTCGCAGTTCGTAATAATTGATGGAAAGTCATTGAGTAAAACAGAAACGATATCTGATGTTCCCCAAGGTAGTGTTACAGGCCCTTTGCTGTTCTTTATTTATATAAACGATTTTGTAGACAATCTAAGCAGCTGTCTTAGGTTGTGTGCAGATGATGCTGTTGTTTATCGACTAATAAAGTCATCAGAAGATCAAAACAAATTGCAGAAAGATTTAGAAAAGATGTCTGCGTGGTGTGAAAATTGGCAGTTGATCCTAAAAACAGAAAGTGTCAGGTCATTCACATGAGTGCTAAAAGGAGTATGTTAAACTTCAGTTACACAATAAATCAGTCAACTCTAAAGGCCGTAATTTCAACTAAATACCTAGGAACTACAATTATGAACAAATTAAATTGGAAGGAACACACAAAAAATGTTGTGGGGAAGGGTAACCAAAGGCTGTGTTTTATTGGCAGGACACTAAGAAAATGTAACAGTTCTACTAAGGAGACTGCCTAGACTACGCTTGTCCATCATCTTTTAGAATGTTGCTGCACGGTGTGGGATCCGTACCAGGTAGGATTGATGGAGAACACTGAAAAAGTTCAAAGAATAGCAGCATGTTTTGTATTACTGCGAAATTTGGAAGAGGGTGTCAGTGAAATAATACGGGATTTGGGCTGGGCATCATTAAAACAAAGGCGTTTTTCATTGCGACAGAATCTTCTCACGAAATTCCAATCACCAGCTTCCTCCTCCTGAATGCGAAATATTTTGTTGACACCAACCTACATAGGGAGGAACGATCACCACGATAAAATAATGGAAATCAGAGCTCGTACGGAAAGATATAGGTGTTCGTTCTTTCGGTGCGTTATAAAAGATTGGATAATTGTGAAGGTAGTTCGAGGAACCCTCTGCCAGGCACTTCAATGTGATTTGCATAGTATCCATGTATATGTAGATGAGATTGGCAGTGTGTTCAAAACGTTTAGAAAATTATTCCTCTAATTCTTTCAACGTGACAATGAATTCTTTAAGATTTGTGTTTCATTCAATGCCAGTGAGCACAGGGAAATGAATGGTTTGTTTGTCAGTAGTTTCCCCTTTCACAATGTGATTGCGTTAATGCATCCCCACCAAATAAGAAATGAGATCTTTCTCAACTTGCAAGGTCTTACTGTGGATCGTGTGCACTCAAGTGCACTTGAAGTGAGATGTCTGCAATCCATTCTGGATGTTCTAATTTCCAGTCCTGCTATCCTCTTTCCTTTAGAAACTCATCAGTTGAGGATCTAAAATCGAAAAATCATTAAAGGCATTCCCCTTGACTTAACCAGCATTCTTTACAGTAGTATAAAATGTCACCATACCCTTCACTCATTTCCATCAAAAACTGTTGCAACTGACTATGTAAAATTTACTGTTTGCACCACCATTTTCATCACGCTCTCTGTACCTGCTAATTTAGTATGAAATGCTTATTGATGTACAGACGAATGAATCTCATACAAATCATCTGTTGATTGTTGTAATGTTTTGCTCTTTTATTGTCTACTAAATCTTTGAATTCCTCCTGCATAGTGTTGTAATGTGTTGCATAGTGAATTTGTGGCATCCGTCGATTGTGTGACTGCGTAATAGATATTGAGAATCCTCATTCTTCCCTTCTGTGATTTCCATTCATATTAAAAGTTGGGATGATGATTTACTAGAATGCCTATTTTGTGCAAAAAACCACTGGACCTGTGAATGTCTTTTACATCACAAATAAATAGCCAAGGATAAACAGTGCTGACACCATGATTCTGCAGAAGTGAAGAAAGTCATGCCAACTGCAAAATGCCACACCAAATGCTGGAAGAAACAAGTGCTGCATTGCGCTGCTAAATGAAGTATTGTGCTGTACTGAGTAGTTCAGAGGACTGAGCTAGATGTGTTGGGTGGATGTGTGGTGTAGCAGTTAACGTCTCTAGCTGGCATGCTTAGAGTTACCAGTTCAAATCCAACCACCAGCAATTATTTGTTATTTCGTATTTATTGTCTCTGGAATATTTTGAAACATGGGGCTAATGCAGGAGTAGGTTTAATAATGAATAGGAAAATAGGAGTGCGTGTAAGCTACTACAAACAGCATAGTGAACGCATTATTATGGCCAAGATAGATACAAAGCCCACACCTACTACAGTAGTACAAGTTTATATGCCAACTAGCTCTGCAGATGATGAAGAAATTGAAGAAATGTATGATTAAATAAAAGAAATTATTCAGATAGTGAAGGGAGACGAAAATTTAATAGTCGTGGGTGACTGGAATTCGGTAGTAGGAAAAGGGAGAGCAGGAAACATAGTAGGTGAATATGGACTGGGGCAAAGAAATGAAAGAGGAAGCCGCCTGGTAGAATTTTGCACAGAGCACAACTTAATCATAGCTAACACTTGGTTCAAGAATCATAAAAGAAGGCCGTGTACATGGAAGAAGCCTGGAGATACTAAAAGGTATCAGATAGATTATATAATGGTAAGACAGAGATTTAGGAACCAGGTTTTAAATTGTAAGACACTTCCAGGGGCAGATGTGAACTCTGACCTGCAGATTAAAACTGAAGAAACTGCAAAAAGGTGGGAATTTAAGGAGATGGGGCTTGGATAAACTAAAAGAACCAGCAGTTGTACAGAGTTTCAGGGAGAGCATAAGGGAGCAATTGACAGGAATGGGGGAAAGAAATGCAGTAGAAAAAGAATGGGTAGCTTTGAGGGATGAAGTAGTGAAGGCAGCAGAGGATCAAGTAGGTAAAAAGACGAGGGCTAGTAGAAATCCTTGGGTAACAGAAGAAATATTGAATTTAATTGATGAAAGGTGAAAATATAAAAATGCAGTAAATGAAGCAGGCAAAAAGGAATACAGACGTCTCAAAAATGAGATCAACAGGAACTGAAAATGGCTAAGCAGGCATGGCTAGAGGAGAAATGTAAGGATGCAAAGGCTTATCTCATGAAGGGCAAGATAGATACTGCCTACAGGAAAATTAAAGAGACCTTTGGAGATAAGAGAACCACTTGTATGAACATCAAGAGCTCTGATGGAAACCCAGTTCTAAGCAAAGAAGGGAAAGCAGAAAGGTGGAAGGAGTATATAGAGGGTCTATACAAGGCCGATGTACTTGAGGACAATATTATAGAAATGGAAGAGGATGTAAATGAAGATGAAATGGGAGATATGATACTGCTTGTAGAGTTTGACAGAGCACTGAAAGACCTGAGTCGAAACAAGGCCCCCGGAGTAGACAACATTCCATTGGAACTACTGACGGCCTTGGGAGAGCCAGTCCTGACAAAACTTTACCATCTGGTGAGCAAGATGTATGAGACAGGCGAAATACCCTCAGACTTTAAGCAGAATATAATTATTACAATCCCAAAGAAAGCAGGTGTTGACAGATGTGAAAATTACCGAACTATTAGTTTAATAAGTCACAGCTGCAAAATACTATCACGAATTCTTTACAGTCGAATGGAAAAACTAGTAGAAGCTGACCTCGCTGAAGATCAGTTTGGATTCCGTAGAAAGGTTGGAACACGTGAGGCAATACTGACCCTACGACTTATCTTTGAAGCTAGATTAAGGACAGGCAAACCTACATTTCTAACATTTGTAGACTTAGAGAAAGCTTTAGACAATGTTGACTGGAATACTCTTTCAAATTCTGAAGGTGGCAGGGGTAAAATACAGGGAGCGAAAGGCTATTTACAATTTGTACAGAAACTAGATGGCAGTTATAAGAGTTGAGGGACATGAAAGGGAAGCAGTGGTAGGTAAGGGAGTGACACAGGGTTGTAGTCTATCCCCGATGTTATTCAATCTGTATATTGAGCAAGCAGTGAAGGAAACAAAAGAAAAATTTGGAGTAGGTATTAAAATCCATGGAGAAGAAATAAATACTATGAGGTTTGCCGATGACATTGTAATTCTGTCAGAGACAGCAAAGGACTTGGAAGAGCAGTTGAATGGAATGGACAGTGTCTTGAAAGGAGGATATAAGATGAACATAAACATAAGGAAAACGAGGATAATGGAATGCAGTCGAATTAAGTCGGGTGATGCTGAGGGAATTAGATTAGGAAATGAGACACTTAAAGTAGTAAAGGAGTTTTGGTATTTGGGGAGCAAAATAACTGATGATGGCCGAAATAGAGAGGATATAAAATGTAGACTGGCAATGGCAAGAAAAGTGTTTCTGAAGAAGAGAAATTTGTTAACACTAAGTATAGATTTAAGTGCAAGGAAGTCGTTTCTGAAAGTATTTGTATGGAGTGTAGCCATGTATGGAAGTCTACATCTACATCTACATGACTACTCTGCAATTCACATTTAAGTGCTTGGCAGACTCTCTCTACTATTCCACTCCCGAATAGCGAGGGGGAAAAACGAACACCTAAACCTTTCTGTTTGAGCTCTGATTTCTCTTATTTTATTTTGATGATCATTCCTACCTATGTAGGTTGTGCTCAACAAAATATTTTCGCATTCGGAAGAGAAAGTTGGTGACTGAAATTTCGTAAAAAGGTCTCACCGCGCCGAAAAACGTCTATGCTTTAAAGACTTCCATCCCAACTCATGTATCATATCTGCCACACTCTCTCCCTTATAACGTAATAATACAAAACGAGCTGCCCTTTTTTGCACCCTTTCGATGTCCTCCGTCAATCCCACCTGGTAAGGATCCCACACTGCGCAGCAATATTCTAACAGAGGACGAACGGTGTAGTGTAAGCTGTCTCTTTAGTGGACTTGTCGCATCTTCTAAGTGTCCTGCCAATGAAACGCAACCTTTGGCTCGCCTTCCCGACAATATTATCTATGTGGTCCTTCCAACTGAAGTTGTTCGTAATTTTAACACCCAGGTACTTAGTTGAATTGACAGTCTTGAGAATTGTACTATTTATCGAGTAATCGAATTCCAACGGATTTCTTTTGGAACTCATGTGGATCATCTTTCACTTTTCGTTATTTAGCGTCAACTGCCACCTGACACACCATACAGCAATCTTTTCTAAATCGCTTTACAACTGATACTGGTCTTCGGATGACGTTACTAGACGGTAAATTACAGCATCATCTGCGAACAATCTAAGAGAACTGCTCAGATTGTCACCCAGGTCATTTACATAGATCAGGAACAGCAGAGGTCCCAGGACGCTTCCCTGGGGAACACCTGATATCACTTCAGTTTTACTCAATGATTTGCCATCTATTACTACGAACTGCAACCTTCCTGACAGGAAATCACGAATCCAGTCGCACAAGTGAGACGATACCCCATAGCTCCGCAGCATGATTAGAAGTCGCTTATGAGGAACGGTGTCAAAAGCTTTCCGGAAATCTAGAAATACGGAATCAACTTGAGATCCCCTGTCGATAGCGGCCATTACTTCGTGCGTTGCACAAGAGCGATGTTTTCTGAAGCCATGCTGATTGTCAATAGATCGTTCCCTTCGAGGTGATTCATAATGTTTGAATACAGTATATGCTCCAAAACCCTACTGCAAACCAACGTCAATGATATAGGTCTGTAGTTAATGGATTACTCCTACTACCCTTCTTGAACACTGGTGTGACCTGCGCTATTTTCCAATCTGTAGGTACAGATCTATCGGTGAGCGAGCGGTTGTATATGAGTGCTAAGTAGGGAGCTATAGTACCAGCGTAATCTGAAAGGAACCTAATCGGTATACAATCTGGACCTGAAGACTTGCCCGTATCAAGCGATTTGAGTTGCTTCGCAACCCCTAAGGTATCTACTTCTAAGAAACTCATGCTAGCAGATGTTCGTGTTTCAAATTCTGGAATATTCCATTCGTCTTCCCTGGTGAAGGAATTTCGGAAAACTGCGTTCAATAACTCCGCTTAAGCGGCACAGTCGTCGGTAACAGTACCATCGGCACTGTGCAGCGAAGGTATTGTTTTTTCCGTTGCCTCTGCAACAGCGTTCGGACCTTTTTTGTGTACCACGGGGGATCCGTTGCATCTCTTACCAATTTATGAGGTATGAATATCTCAATTGCTGTTGCTACTATATCTTTGAATTTGAGCCACATCTCGTCTACATTCGCATAGTCAGTTCGGAAGGAATGGAGTTTGTCTCTTAGGAAGGCTTCTAGTGACACTTTATCCGCTTTATTAAATAAAATTATTTTGCGTTTGTTTCTGATGGATTTGGAAGAAATGGTATTGAGCCTAGCTACAACGACCTTGTGATCACTAATCCCTGTATCAGTCATGATGCTCTCTATCAGCTCTGGATTGTTTGTGGCTAAGAGGTCAAGTGTGTTTTCGCAACCATTTACAATTCGCGTGGGTTCGTGGACTAACCGCTCGAAATAATTCTTGGAGAAAGCGTTTAGGACAATCTCGGAAGACGTTTTCTGCCTACCACCGGTTTTCAACAATTATTTTTGCCAACATACCGAGGGTAGGTTGAAGTCCCCACCAAGTATAACCGTATGAGTGGGGTATTTATTTGTTACGAGACTCAAACTTTCTCTGAACTGTTCCGCAGCTGTATCATCGGAGTCTGGGGGTCGGTAGAAGGAGCCAATTATTAACTTAATTCGGCTGTTAAGTATAACCTCCACCCATACCAATTCGCACGGAGTATCTACTTCGAATTCACTACAAGATAAACCACTACTGACAGACACAAACACTCCACCACCAATTCTGCCTAATCTATCTTTCCTGAACGCCATCTGAGACTTCGTAAAAATTCCTGCAGAACTTATTTCAGGCTTTAGCCAGCTTTCTGAACCTATAACGATATCAGCTTCTGTGCTTTCTATTAGCGCTTGAAGCTCAGGGACTTTTCCAGTGCAACTACAACAATTTACAACTATAATTCCGACTGTTCCTTGATCCAAGCACGTCCTGTAATTGCCATGCACCCTTTGACATTGCAGTCCACCCCGTACTTTCCCGAGGCCTTCTAACCTAAAAAACCGCCCAGTCCACGCCACACAGCCTCTGCTACCCGTGTAGCCGCCAGTTGAGTGTAGTGAACTCCTGACCTATTCAGCGGAACCCGAAACCCCACCACTCTATGGCGCAAGTCAAGGAATCTGCATCCAACACGGTCGCAAAACCGTCTGAGCCTCTGATTCAGACCCTCCACCCGGCTCTGCACCAAAGGTCCGCAGTCGGTTCTGTCAACGATGCTGCAGATGGTGAGCTCTGCCTTCATCTCGTAAGCAAGACCGGCAGCCTTCACCAAATCAGATAGCCGCTGGAATCCAGAGAGAATTTCCTCAGATCCAAAGCGACACATGTCATTAGTGCCGACATGTGCCACCAGCTGCAGCTGGCTGCACCCTGTGCTCTTCATGGCATCCGGAGGGACCCTTTCCACATGAGGAATGACTCCTCCCGGAATGAACACGGAGTGCACACTGGATTTCTTCCCCTCCTTAGCCGCCGTATCCCTAAGGGGCCCCATTCCGCGCCTAACATTGGAGCTCCCAACTACCAGTAGGCCCACCCTCTGCGATTGCCCGGACCTTGAAGGCTGAGAATGATCCTCGGAAACAGGGCAGGCAGCTGCATCTGGCTCAGCCAGGGACAGTGCCTGAAACCGGTTTGTCAGACGCACCGGGGAGGCTTTCTGATCAGCCTCCGGGGACGCCTTTCGCTGCCTGCCACACCTTGGAACGACCTCCCAATCAACCACAGGCGAGGGCTCAGCCCCACTGCGGGCAGCAACCGAGGCAACCACAGCGGCAGACCGATCTGGGGACAGACGGGACGAGGTTTACATCCCCGTGATACCCAAGTCCGGCTCCCCACAGTGGTGCCCATTGGCAACAGCCTCAAGCTGCGCGACCGAAGTCAGCGCCGATTGCAGCTGTGAGCGAAGGGATGCCAAGTCAGCCCTCATCCGAACACAGCAATCGCAGTCCCTGTCCATTCTAATCGATGTTGAACAACAGTTACCGAAACACGAGTCCGTGCCTAGATAACGCAAGCGAAACACGCAAAGAATGTATCAACTAACCTGTACAAATGCCTAACGACTGCACTACAATCTGCTGAATTTACGATTACTGTAACTAAAACTCGAAATTGCACCTCCTATACGAAACTCACACGCAATTTAAATAAGTATCTACGAAGTAAACACTAAAGCGCTATGCTACAACTGTCAAATACTATAATACGCCCGAAATATATGAATTAAACAATGCAAGTACCCCAAAACACGCAAAGAAATTAATTAAACTATCTAACAAACAAGTAGGCTAGGGTTATACAACTTGCTGCTGCAGCTGCTTATCCAACGGCGGCAGGGAGCACATGGACGATAAATAGTTTGGACAGGAAGAGAATAGAAGCTTTCGAAATGTGGTGCTACAGAAGAATGCTGAAGATTTGATGGGTAGATCACATAACTAATCAGGTGGTATTGAATAGGATTGTGGAGTAGAGAAATTTGTGGCACAACTTGACCAGAAGAAGGGATCGGTTGGTAGGACATGTTCTGAGGCATCAAGGGATCACCAGTTTAGTATTGGAGGGCAGCGTGGAGGGTAAAAATCGTAGAGGGAGACCAAGAGATGAATACACTAAGCAGATTCAGAAGGATGTAGGTTGCAGTAGGTACTGGGAGATGAAGAAGCTTGCACAGGATAGAGTAGCATGGAGAGCTGCATCAAACCAGTTTCAGGACTGAGGACCACAACAACAACAACAACATTATATTTGTAATGTTTGATTATTCTCAAACATTTGATGTTTTGTGTAAATAGCAGCAGTCTCCATTCAGGAGATCTGTTCTGTTCTGGGCGTTAGCTGGTGATCGTAATAAACATGCTTTCAGTGTTAAGTGTTGTATTTAATTGCCATTTGATTTTCACTACTATATGACACTGTCGTAAGCCTTTTTGAAATTTACACTGAATTCCCACACTTTCTCAGTAATGTGTCTGAGGGGGGACAAATGATCTAATGTGTCTCTGTGTCTGTGGAAATTGCTTAGGTAGTCCTCATGTAGTTCTTGAGGTATGGAGATCAGCCTGTTCAATAGGCACATTGATACCATTCCTCAGATGTCTCCATCCAGAATTGAATCTTCATGTAACTTTTGCATAAAGCACAATAATTCAAGCAAAGATTTGCTTTTCTTCAGGAGTCTCCATGTGCTTTCTACCTCTATTTGTTCTTTTGAACCAGTCAGGTTTTGTCACGTTATTTTCCATTTATTTGTAATTTTTTCTTTTACTTCTTCCACCAGATTTCCTAAGTTGTATCTAGTAATTTCAGCCTCTTTTCTGTTTAATTTCCATTTGAATTTTATTTTCATTTTTGGTATTATTAAGAAATGAAATAAGTACTTATGGCCGTAATCAGTAACTGTTTATTTCTGCTTGTGATATTCTATGGATGCTCTCTGTATTTTACATTAACATTTATTTCCTTTATGTGTGTAGAGTTGACATGTAGTTTATAATTAATTTATATTTCTTTTTTGTGAAATGCATGTGGTCATTCAACTGAACCACCTGTTCTTAGCATATATTCAGACACACAGGAATGGTTCATGTGAAGTACTGCATCTATCGTATGTAGAAGCATTCATGAGGCAGTATGTCCTAATTGTAGTGAGAAACAAATTTAGGTAGTTGTAATCCACACAGACAGTGAATGCATTGTTCTGATCAGATGTTATGAAATATGATATGTACCATAATAATAACACAAAAGATTAACAAGCATATATTTAGAAAGGGGGAATGGACTCCTAGCAGCGAATAGTATTTTGTTTTTCCTTTCAGGAGGCTGGTGAAAGTCGAGTGCCAAAATGCTCAGTAGCTCTTATTATTTTAATCTAACTAGCTGTGTGTGGTGTTATTAGATGCTTAATGAGGATGTATTTAAGGACTGTAATCTTCATGTAATTTGTGAAAAAGCACAATAATACATACAAAGAAAGAGAGAATTTCCATTCCTGGAAGCTTTCAGTCCAAAAATTTTACTATTATTTTGGCTGCCAATAGAAACTATTGAATTTATCACTTGGAATGAAGGTGAAACTTAACTTGGTGAAACAGTTTTTCAAAACACAAAGTGCAAATCATGAAAATATCCCTTTGCATTCATAAATTGCAAAAGACTAGATATCTTCTTTAAGTTCATAATGTACTGTCTTATGTTTTTTGTGTGTTTCAGAGGATTGTTGACTATAATTATTACTCAGATTTATCTAGCATTGTTGTATCATATGTTTTTCTTTTTTATATGAAGGTCACGAAAGATGGTTGAAGTTTTTGACGAACTGTCAGATACGTTGTGCAAAGTCGCAGATCTGGCTGAGTTCATTAGAATTGCTCATCCAAAAGCAGCATACTCACAAGCAGCAGAAGATGCATGTGTTAGCATCAGTGGAATAGTTGAAAAGTAAGTTTGGATGGCTGTTATCTTTGTTAGGAACTGCATGAGCATAATGTTGTTGTGATGTGTAGAGAATTTGAATACTATTTAGACCTAGAATTTGTTTCTGGCACTTGAAGTTCTGTGTTTGTGGATAATGCCAGTGTTTCACTGTAATTTGGATTCCACATTAAACCCAACTACTTCTTGATTAATGACTGACTGTGCAGGTTCAAGCATCGTGCAATGTTGTTGCAGGTTTTGGTATATCACTGTAGGTATACCATTGAGGTCCCCTCCCACCATAAACTCCTTTTACTCCCTACATATCTATTCAGTGCTTGCACAACTATTTTTCTAAACTTTACCCACAGTACCTTTATGTGCTCCTACATGTTTCGAATTCCTCATTTCTCTTTGTCTAGTTTATTGAACATACGAATATTTCTACTTTTTTAGTTGCTGTTTGTACTTTGGTAATCATTGTGTCACCACACTAACCAGAGTGGGAGATGTGAGTCAGAGATACTGAGTGACTACTGCTCTGTAAGTTCTGACTCTACCATAATCCAGCACAACTGAAGAGTGTGTGAATGAATTAATCTGCATTCTCCAGGGTTATATGCACACAATTATAATTACCTGTCTCTAAAATAGCAGCAATGAGGTGAAAGGTTAAGCGAATATATGGACCAGATTATATAATTTAATGTAATTGGATAGATAAAATATCTATTCACCAAGTGGCGACAGAACCTGCACATAAAAGGAGGTTATAATTAAGCAAGCTTTTGGAGCTAGTGTCTCCTTCTTCGGGCTCAAAGATTGAAGGGGAAGGAAGAGGGGCAAAGGAAAAGTCACCCAGAATAGCAAGTCTGGGGAGACTGTGTGGTAAGTCTCCCTGGGACATAGTTCTGGATGACTTTTCCAGAATCCATCCTGTCACCTAGCTCTCTCCAGTAATTTTCCTTTGCTCCTCTTCCTTCCTCTTCAATCCTTGTGCCGGAAGGAGAAGGCACTGGCTCCGAAAGCTTGCATAACTATAACCACCTTTTTTATGTGTGTTCTGCTGCCACTTGATGAATAGATTTTTTTATCTATCCAATTACATTATATTGTCAAAAATGATTGTTTTCATTGTTAGACTATATAATTTAGCTGATAGATGTATTGGTGTAAATTTTAATTAGAGTTTATTCTATTAAACCTGAATCAGTTTGACCTTTCAAAACCAGGGAACATAGACTTCTTGTTCATGCAACCAGGAGCGTGATAAAATGCCAATGATCAATTCTGCTGAATATTAAAGTTCACTTAATACAATTGCGCCATTACTCTGTGGAAATTCTAATAAAGTTTCATTATTGTTCATAGTAGTAATTCAGTATTCAGCATAACGTGCAATTTTTATGAAGTCCCACATGAAACTAAACCCAAAAATTTATAAGTATAAAAAATTTAGAATATAAATGATTGGTTGCCTGATTTCTGCAGGGAGACAAAACAACAGTGGTCTTAGCCCACTGTTACACATACTTAAGCTGAGTTTACTGTATGGTTTCTTTCCCTGTAAGCGCAGTAGCAGGAGGCCTTTTACACAGGGACAGTTTCTTCAGGAATTAATGAGCAAATATTCTGTTTCATTTGGTCTCCAATTCTTCACATTGGAAGGTAAAATGTGGCGCAGTTTTAAACCCCTTACAACACAGTGTGCACTTAGAGATTTCTTTCTCTATGCCCATCATTGGTGTTTCTCAAAGTTTCCATGGCTGGTCATCAGTCCTACCATGAGTTTAATCTGTCTCTTGTTCAAAATCAGGATTTCAGAACTTCTCTAGAAACATTGCTGTGGCATCATTAGTTTGCTGTGTTTGTTTTTGGTATCTTAGTCCAGTTTTTTGTGTGCTGCCTCCTAATCCAGCTACACAGTTTTCATCTTACCACCACCTTAGTGATGGTTAGAACAGGTTCCACTCCAACAAATGGAGTCATTGTACCTGTCTTAGGTAGCTTATCAGCTTGTTCATTGTCACTGATTCCTAAGTGACCAGGGGCCCACAGCATATTTACCGTGTTGCTTTATCCTTGGTTCACTCGGGTTTCATGGCATTTGGCAGCAATATTTGGTCTTGTTGCAGTGGCTCATAGAGATTTTGGAGCTGCTTGTTAATTAATGTAGATGGCATTATTCTTGTCACACCTATGCAGATTATCTTCCATGCATGGTAAATATTTGCGACTGGAATATTGTGGTCAGCTACCCTAAAGAGATTACTCTCTCTAGTGTAGGCTGCATCCCATAAACCCCAGACCCAGCACTTTAATATGTTTTTGATCCTTCAGTAAACTAGGCTATATCAGTATTGAGGTTTGTTCTTCCACTGCTCACTACTTCAAGTTGTTATCTTGAAAGGTTTATTGAAGCAGCTGAAAGTTATTCTATAGCTGACAGACATATCCCTGACCACTCTTTTATTCACCACACACACTGTTTGGTGTGGGATTCTGGCTTTCCTAAAGCTTTTAGTTATTTCCAGTTGTTAATCTGCCACCTCAATTGTTACCCAAAGGTGCAATGGGGGATGTCCAGCATGGTTTCCATCCCAACAGTGGCCGTGCTGCTAATTTCCATCTGTTAACCAAGCAGGCCAATCTTTGTACCTCTCCAGGCTCTTTAGTAGCCACCTTCCATTGTTCTTTGTTCTACCATATGATAGCCCCATAACTTATCCAGGCTCTTTAGTAACCACCTTCCATTGTTCTTTGTTCCGCCATATGATAGCCCCATAACTTATCGTTCCATGGCAACAAACAACCCTTACTAAGCTGGCGATCCGTCTTGGCATGTAGGTCAGAAAGCATTTTACTTAAACATTGCATGAGAATATTGAAAGGAAAAATTAGAAATAACATAAAGATTTGAAATACCAATTAGACTGGCTGAGTGACCTACACAATTTCTTCCCCTTTCATTTGTAGTGGGGCTGACCTGTTTTGAGGGCTTACCTGTGTAGCTGGGGATAACAAAGTCCTACCCTGCTATATTTGCCAGTTGGCTTTATTTACTGGCTTACACTATGGTCAGATGATGCAGTGCTGGTGGCTGAATGGTGGCCAAACATTTAACAGCACAACAACAGATACAGTTAATCATATGCGACAGTTATGTGACTAATATTAGAGGTGGCCCTGAGGAAAATGTTACAAATTAATATGGCTTTTGGATACTGGGGCTGAACATTGTAAGCAATAGTTTCTTTTAATTCTTTCAGTTAACGTTGATCAAAATTCCAAGTATTAAAGGTGACACAAAACAAAATCAAAAAGTGAATATCAACACTTCCAAAAATTAGAATACTATTAGAAGGTGGCTGAATTTTCAAGATTAGTTCCCATTGTTTAATCCATAGTACTTTTATGTAAGAAAAAGACTTTTTAGTAAAACTTGCCCACCTGTTGCCAAGATTGTTTTGACTATATTGCAGAAGTTTCGCCCAGAAACCCTTACCCATCCTCAGTGCAGTCTCAATCTCTCCCCATGCAATTTCCGTAGTTTTGGAGCCCTCAAGAAAGACATATGTAACGACTGGGTAGCTTTGAACGAACAGGTGCGTGTGTGGGTACAATCATGAATGTTTTTGCTACAATTTCTGTTGTCGATTAAGCGATTGGGAACAAGATGAAGAAACATGAGACTTGATGAATGGTCAATAATATGTACTTATTTTCCTGCTTTGTTTGTGGAAGTGTTTGTTGGATATCCAAATTAATATTTCCAAGGGCATTGAAGCTTCGGGCAGTGTTTGCAGCAGAATTTCAGGCTTAGTCTGTTGTGGACGCTATACACAAGGAATACATGTGTGTGTGTAATCTTCTATATCTATCATGCCATTGACCTTTCCCCCAATATTTAGCTTCCACATCAGCATTTTTTGCACACTATAGCAAGCTAGAACATGTAATATTTCTACAATTTCCTCGTAAATTCTAGAACCATTTGCCCTTCCACTGTCTCAAACACGATATTTTAGATGTGAGTGGGAGAGAGGAACCCTCTCTACTGCGCGTCACGTGTCTGTGTGTGCAGGTGTGAAGTCAGTTATGAGCAAAAGGTTGACGCAGCGGTTGAACAGCACCGACAAGTACTTGTCAGGTGATCCATGGAAGTCGTACTGAAAGCACACCGAAGAACCAAGTAACTTCTGTGTTATTCTGTGTTTGTAATTGTGGCTATTGTTAGTGAAAAAAAGAACAGTTGGGATTCGGAATTGTGAATAAACTCTTATCTTGGGCTTGCTGGAGGCAAGACGTATTTTACGATTTGTTTGTAATAGAGTTATGGTTGTTAATTCAACCCTTTGTTAAATGAACTTAAATCTGTTTCTAATGTGGGATGATATGAGTGACTTACAAGAAGTGCGAAGTGTGAATTTGGTTCATTATGTAGCTCAAATATACTGATAGTTGTTGAAAAGTATTCTTCAAGTATCTAATTTTTTGCAAGTGGAGAGAGAGAGTCTTTAAGGTTCCTGTAACTAGCATCTTCTTCGGAGAAGAAGTTAATAGAAATTCCAGAAGCTAGCTGTCGAGAGAAGAAGATCGGCTGTGTACACCAAGTAAGTCGACTCATATAAGAGAAGTGGGAAGTTTGCACATACACTTCACACACTCTGTCGTCAAAACGCTAGAAATGCTGTCATGACAATGCACAATTATATATTGCTGAATTGCTTTAGGTATCACCAGTCGGTTTCCTTGCAAGGCTTTACCATATGAAATGCCTCTTCAGACACAAATTCTGGCAGGGAAGCAAGTTGCTAGCATTGCTCATCTTTACCCTGTGCCTCTTCGAATTCACCTGCTAGCATTTTATCTGCTTGCAACACACTGACTTTCCTGCTTAGCACATTGACATTTTAATGAAGTTTTCCTGGACTTAACGTCGGACTTCATAACCATACTCGCTAAGTTTTAGAGCCCCTATGTGATTCAACTACAGTATAACCCTCCTTTAACGTTCCTAGAATTAGCGTTTCCCTGCCGTTTACATTTGGTATTGGTCCTGTCAAATTTCCTATGGCCACAATGTTAATTCACACCTGATTTTGCATCATCATATTTATAATTTTCCTGCAATTTATGCAATATGAAAAAATGTTTGTGGAGAAAAAATGATGTTGGCTGTGCAGTAGTGTTTACAAATATTATGTGGTTAAGTTTCTGGACATCAGGGCACATTTTTTGTTTAAACACAGTATCGGTTAGATACTTTATTCATGCTGAGCAAAATGTGTTTCGATAATTTATTCTCATTGTCAAGTGCGGTATTTGTGTACGTATTTTTTGTGATGCTACACAAACAATGTGAGTGATAGTCAAGTGCACGCACTTGTGTGTGTGTGTGTGTGTGTGTGTGTGTGTGTGTGTGTGTGTGTGTGTGTGTGGGGGGGGGGGGGGGGGTTCTACATTACTGATGAGGCACAGTGCATGATAACCTCAAAAAGACGACTACAGTGCAAGAGATGCAGAATAACACACATTCAAACACCAGACAAAGTACTTATTTACATATTTACACTTGACAATGAGAAAAAATTCTCGAAACGCGTCATGCTATGCATGAACAAATATGTGACTAGTGCAGAACTTCATTATTTAAATAATGAATAACAGCTACAGGCTTTCAAAAACATCGATTATGATATACAAAATTGAGTCAAACGTTCCTACTTCCCAGACAGTTGTCAGTTCCACTTACATCAGTGGTTTTTATTGGACAATAAACAGGTCCGTGACAAGTCTTTTGATGGCTGTTATGTACATAATCATACATAAAATGCAAGTGATTATGCTATACACAACTTTTACAGCTTAAAACATTATTTCCCACATTTTACATTTTCCCGCATTTTACACCGTTTTTTTGAAGTCCCTTGAAAAGTGTAAAAGTGGGGTTTCACTGTATTTGTAGATTTAGAAGCCATAATAGTGCGGTATGGTCACTGATTACTGTAAAACATCTGCCCTTAAAGATAGCACTTAAAATAATTTACAATGGATACCAGAGGTTAGCTCCTTTTGATAGTACTGTACTTAACTTATTAACCTGTGAGGTCACATGTCTAATTGATTTCTTGACACCGTCTTATTCCTGACATTGAACAGAGTAAGTAGCACAATCATTGGTGTCTCATGACAGAATAAATGGTTTTTAAAGGTCTGAATAAGCTTATAGAGGGGTTGTATCAAAACACATTTAATTTGCTATATTACCACATCACATTCTGTGGTTCAGTGGAGAGGTACTACCTTTTTCAGTAATTTAGTAAAAGACTTCATGACCATGGTGTAAACTTGCATGAATCTGCAATAACAGTTTGCATGACCTAGAAATGATTACTGTTCTCTTACATTTTTCGGAGCAGGAAAGTCATTAACGGCTTCCATGAGATGTGTATTAGGTTTAATATGTGCAGAATTTATAATGATTTGGCCAAGGTGTTGCATTTGAGACTTTGCAGAAGAACACTTCTCTAGTTTTAAGATCAGGTTTGCATGCGATAGTATGCTCCTTAGTAGTGCCTCTATTCACAGAAAAAGACAGTGATATTGTTGATGTACACCAAACGAATAGTGGGCTTCAGTCCACATAACAGGAAATTTCCAAACTGCTAACAAGTAGCTGGCACATTTCTTAAGTCTGAAAAGTATTCTGAGGAATTCATATCGCTCTGTAGGATGACAAATGCCATCTAGGGTCTATTGTGAGGGTCTGTGACTATCTGATGTAACTTGACCTCATATCTGATTGGTAAAATACTTGCAATTTCCCAAGTGGTTGAGTGTTTTGTTGACTGGGAGGACTTGATAAGTGTCAGGTGTCGTAACTCAATTTAGTGGTCATGTATCAACACAGAGGTGTAAGTTTATTCTCCGTTGAAGCTCTTTTTAGGTACTTTGACAATGGGCAATGATCAAGGACTGGAGGAAGGCTGAGTTATACCCACATCAACTGTGGTTTAATGCTTTTTCTATGACATAATGCAAATGATAGAGCATTTGATAAGGCTTCTGAGCTATTGATTGTGCATCCTCAGTTGGAACTTTGATCTTTGTTAAATCCATTACTGGTAAATACTGTCTTTCATCGAACAGCTTTGTGAATTCCTCTAACGCGGGGTACTAAAAGTTTCTGTCTTGCTGTGACAAATGCTTTAATTTACCTCTCAAGTGATTTTTGACGGTTGACATTGTTGCATATACTGCTCTGTTCAGCAATGTTTTCTGTTTCTTCATGAATAATTTTTTTACGTAATGATGGGTCCTCGAAGTTTCCCGACACCGTATTTTTTCCATCTTAAAATGTTCAACATTTACTGCTTCTATTTCTGGTCCATTGGCCAATAATGTTCCATCTGGATAAACAAAGTTGATGTGACTTACCAAACAAAAGTGCTGGCAGGTCGATAGATACACAAACATACACACAAAATTCAAGCTTTCACTACCAACGGTTGCTTCTTCAGGAAAGAGGGAAGGAGAGAGAAAAACGAAAGGATGTGGTTTTTAAGGGAGAGGGTAAGGAGTCATTCCAATCCCGGTAGCGGAAAGACTTACCTTAAGGGGAAAAAAGGACAGGTATACACTACCTTTAAATATGTCTGCTTCTGTCTGTATATGTATGGATGGATGTGTGCGCGCGAATATATACCTATCCTTTTTTCCCCCTAAGGTAAGTCTTTCTGCTCCCGGGATTGGAATGACTCCTTACCCTCTCCCTTAAAACCCACATCCTTTCGTCTTTCCCTCTCCTTCCCTCTTTCCTGAAGAAGCAACAGTTGGTTGCGAAAGCTAGGAATTTTGTGTGTGAGTTTGTGTGTTATTTTGTTGTGCCTGTCTACTGGCGCTTTCCCGCTTGGTAAGTCTTGGAATCTTTGTTTTTAATATATTTTTCCCATGTGGAAGTTTCTTTCTATTTTATTTACATCATTAATTTGAACCCAACAATTATGTTTGTTATTGTCTCTGTTGCATTTCGAAATCTTTTCTATCATCTTACTTTCTCTTTTTCTTTGTACCAGTAGTTTCACTTTGTATTCATCTTCCCTATGTCCGTTATCTACCATACATTTTATCCTACCTAATTATAATAATACGTAATTTACTTCCAAACCATAACCTAAAAACTTTAACGCTTTCAACATTACCGCTGCTATAAAATCCACTGTTCCAAATTTACAAACATTTTGTGTAAACTTGTGAATACTATTTCACAGCTTCAGTTCTTTCACCCATTAAACAACCATCTCAGCTATTTCCAACAACTTTCGTTTTATTTCCATTCCCGTTTTTCCCACATAACCGATCATTTTTTAGCAGCTCCCCACAGGTTCAAACGTTATTATTTCTTCGTCAAACAATTGTTAGCCTCATTTTCATAACCTGCCTGTACATAACCAGTCCTTTAAATACATTTACACTCATTTTTTCGAAATTTTCCTGAATTTCCCCACCCTTTAACGTGTTTTGGAGACAACACAACTAGCTAACCTTTGCACCCATTGTTGTTCACCAACCTAAGTTCAGCACAGGATCAACAAAGCTCATCTCAAACCAACACTTTTTCGACTTTTTTCGCACCTTTGTCTCTCCCTATATATATATATATATATAATTTATTTTCACTTTAACCTCATGTTACCCTTTCCACCTTCTAATACCATGTCAACCTCACAACATCCCTACAACGACCACATTAAATTTTATTTACATTCCCTCCGCAAACATGCCTTCACCCTAGCCAGATTATGCTCCCATATTTTATTTACTCAGGCTTGTCTGACATTTGGCATTACCCCCAAAGGCCTCACACTTAAATTTCCCATCTCTGGCTGCAATCCTTCTTTCCATCAGTCCTTATACCAGTTCCAAACAGCACAATCCATAGCCCTCACCCTCCTAATCCTTCACCTATACATCGACTCGGCCAATGAACACACCCGTCAACTCCTATCCCAAATCAAAGTCCTCAATCTTTCCTCTCCCACATCCACACCGGCTGTTCATAGCATCCTCCTACAGGCCAACCGCAAATTAGAACAGCATGCCACCCTCCACCTCAAAAAACTATCCAATCTCCTGGTTTCCCACCTCCGGAAAGGCAACTCACTCACCCTTCACAACCTTTCCAACAAACCTCAACCGCCTCTCATTGCACACAGACCCATCTACTCAATGTCCCATCTACTCAATGTCCCACTTCCAGCTCCACTCCCCCCAACACCTCAAAATTCTAGTCAACACAATCTGGAACTACAACACCCCAATTCAGTAGTTAACCTTTCCTCCAAACCTCTCTCCCAATCCGAAACCTCTGTCCTATCCAAAGGCCTCACTTTCAGCCCCACTCCCAGATTCAACCAAACTGCCCTTGTCAAAGATTTACTGTCCTACACTCGTAGTCTCTGCTGGAAATATCACTTAGCCACGAAGGAAAATAATCCTGATCCCACTCCTAATGATCCAACTCCCCAAGACACTATCCAAATTGAACCCTGCCTGGAACAGTTCTGTCCTCCATCACAGTGGGACCCACCTCCTCTTCCTCAAAATCACCCTCTCCAAACCTTCCAGGAATTTCTCGCTTCCAGCCTTGCCTCTCAATCTTTCTTGAAAAACCTTAATCCTACTCCCAACATCACCACAGCCAAAGCCCAGGCTACCCGTGATCTGAAAGCTGACAGACCCATCATCATTCTTCCGGCTGACAAGGGTTCAACGACCGTGGTACTTGATCGTCGGGAGTATGTGGCTGAGGGACTGCGTCAGCTTTCAGACAACTCTACATACAAATTTTGCCAAGGTAATCCCATTCCTGATGTCCAGGCGGAGCTTCAAGGAATCCTCAGAACCTTAGGCGTCCTACAAAACCTTTCACCTGACTCCATCAAACTCCTGACCCCACCGACACCTCGCACTCCTACCTTCTACCTACTTCCTAAAATTCACAAACCCAAACATCCTGGCCGCCCCATTGTAGCTGGTTACCAAGCCCCCACAGAACGTATCTCTGCCTACGTAGATCAACACCTTCAACCCATTACATGCAGTCTCCCATCCTTCATCAAAGACACCAACCACTTTCTCGAACACCTGGAATCCGTACCCAGTCTGTTACCCTCGGAAACCATCCTTGTAACCATTGATGCCACTTCCCTATACACAAATATCCCGCACGTCCATGGCCTCGCTGCAATGGAGCACTTCCTTTCACGCCGATCACCTGCCACCCTACCTAAAAGTCTTTCCTCATCACCTTAGCCAGCTTCATCCTGACCCACAACTTCTTCACTTTTGAAGGCCAGACATATCAGCAATTAAAGGGAACAGCCATGGGTACCAGGATGGCCCCCTCGTATGCCAACCTATTTATGGGTCGCTTAGAGGAAGCCTTCTTGGTTACCCAGGCCTGCCAACCCAAAGTTTGGCACAGATTTATTGATGACATCTTCATGATCTGGACTCACAGTGAACAACAACTCCAGAATTTCCTCTCCAACCTCAACTCCTTTGGTTCCATCAGATTCACCTGGTCCTACTCCAAATCCCATGCCACTTTCCTTGACGTTGACCTCCATCTGTCCAATGGCCAGCTTCACACATCCGTCCACATCAAACCCACCAACAAGCAACAGTACCTCCATTATGACAGCTGCCACCCATTCCATATCAAACGGTCCCTTCCCTATAGCCTAGGCCTTCGTGGCAAACGAATCTGCTCCAGTCCTGTTTCCTTGGACCATTACACCAACAACCTGAAAACAGCTTTTGCATCCCGCATCTACCCTCCCGACCTGGTGAAAGCTTTCCCCTCCCGGGATTGGAATGACTCCTTACCCTCTCCCTTAAAACCCACATCCTTTCATCTTTCCTTTTCCTTCCCTCTTTCCTGACGAAGCAGCCGCCGGTTGCGAAAGCTTGAAATTTTTTTTGTGTGTGTGTGTTTTTGTGTGTTATTTTATTGTGCCTGTCTACCGGCACTTTCCCTCTTGGTAAGTCTTGGAATCTTTGTTTTTAATATATTTATCCCATGTGGAAGTTTCTTTCTATTTTATATATATTTTACTAAATTGTCTAAGCAAGTAGGAACAAATGTTTTTCTGGTAATAATTTTGGTTCTGAAAATACATGTACTTGGAGATGGTCTAGAACTTTGTGGTGAGCAGATTGACCAGAAAGATAGTTCCTGCGGGATCTTGCATCTCGGCTGTTATTCAGATAACTCTTACCATTCCACTATTAATGAGTTCAGGGCTGTGCTCCCTCAACATTAGGATACATGGTTTATTGTGACCTTGAGGATTAGACCTTTTTCTGGATTACTCTGACCTTTCCAATGCTATTGCTGCCAAATCTATGCTCCATCACTGAGTCGGACAATTTGTGAAAGTGGTGTTGGAAATTATTCCCAAGAATAACATCAAAGTCCTATCTTCTTTTCCTAAGGTCTTCCTGATCAAATTTATATTTCTCTTCATCAATCTCCACCTCAACTCTCATGTCCCCAATGGACTAATAGTTTCTGTCTCCAGTTCACTGATGGAGCAGCCTAGAAACTTTAATGGTGTTTATCACTAGGGGATGAAAGTAATATGGTCATCTGATTACCCATGTCTATTAAAGTTCCTACCAGTATATTACCTTTGTCACCTCGGTTACTCCTTAAAACTAATAGAAATAAAAGATTCTAATGAGAGCTCAGGATGATAGCTACACTGTCTCCTATCCCATTCCCATATCCTCTGCTGCCTTTGTACCCTTGGAATCCTCTGCAGTTTCTGCTTCAATTATTCTATGAATGGTCACAGTTGGCACTTAAGTGATCAATCTCTCCACAGTTAACACAGCAAGGGGCACAATACATTTCGGCTGGGTGCAACAACACCTACAGTATGTCTCTGTAATGAATACATGACAAGAATCATTACCAACAGAGGGAGATAAGGCAAAACATTTAGCTTCTTCTGTAATTGATGTAAGGTGCACAGGTTCTTGTAAAGACAAAAGTGATCCTACAATAATTTCTCCATTTGCAGATTTATCCCCTTGTTATACTCATTCATGGCTCTCACCTTTGCCTCTTCAAGGAGCACATCACTTTTCCCTCTGTCCAACCACAGGATAGTACAACTTCAAACTGGTCAGCTTTAGTCGACAAAATCCTCAAAATCTTCCCTGATGTGCTGGTGGTGGGTGGAGAGCTTGTCATGAAAAAAACTTATTCCCTTTTTGTCATTGTATTGGTCAGATATCCTCTTGGTCAAAGCTACACTTACACCCTTTGTGTCAGTGAATTGGACAGATAACCTCTTGGTCAAAGCTACGGGCATTCCATAATGATTCAACAAAGTCTTCATAGCAGTTTGCGTCTTCGACCCTCTTTAGACACACTATACAAGTGTTAACACGAAACTCGTCAGGCCAAGGATGTATTCTGCAGTGGTGTTTGCTGACATCTTCTCCAAGATCAGAGGTATGAAATTAACAGTAGGAAAACTGCCTTTGGGGGGGAGGGGGGGGGGGGGGGGGGGGGAGGCGGTGGACTATGATACAAGAGAAGGAATTTCAGAGTGTGTAATGGATTTCTCATGAGTTGCCTGATTGTTTACATCTACTTTTTGATAAAAAGGTGACTCTAGTTTTTCTTGCAGCTTTTCCTGCAATTACAGATTCCTAAGGACAAGGGCCACTATCTGATCTTGCAAAGCTTTAAGCGGATCACTAAAACCTGTCTGTGGAGCATGTTAAATTTGTGAGTGAGTAATAGATATTTCATCCACTAAAGCTAGTGCCAATTTAGAGGGTATGAGATTTTCACTATATAGTTGGTAAGGACTTCAAAAAGGAAACCATGTGTTTAAAAGGAAAATTCTGTACTAGCTTGATATATAAATGAACAAGCGTGCATAGTTCTGAATTGTGGTACAGTTGAGTAAAAAAAATCATTTTGAGAATTAGTATCTTTATTATGGATGGAGGTTTGCTATGGAGGACATTCCCTCGTAGTTGTATTTATTTGCATGGAAATTTTGTGGTGATGAGAATTGGAGCACTGTGCTTGATGTAATCGCAAGCACAGCAGTCTGCTGCACTGTGGATGGCTCCAAGGAGTATCAGTGACTCAAGTAATGTCAACACGTATAGAATCTTTTTGAAATAGCATCTTTTATTACAGTGAAACCCCTATTTTACATTTTTGTGCAGTCCAGACTTTAAAAAACGCAAAATTAAGGAAAATCTTAAAACTCGTAGAATGTGAGCAAAAACGCATCTAATTGGCATATATGATTAAAAATTGCAGTCCTTTCCAATAGTTTGTGTAAAATCTGTCTAAAGAAGGAAATTAAATGTGCAAGTCTGTTTGTACAATAATTTTTGGTAATGAATTTCATCAGTTCTTAAAAAATCACGGATGAGTAACAGCAAATGAAAACTCCTCAAAAATTTTAAATTAGTATCTGGGTACAAGGCAATAGAGCTCTTTATCTGATATGCTGTGACTGCAAATTATTTGTTCAGAACACTTGTTTTTGAGAGCTCATCATTTGTACTCAGCAAAAAGAAAAAAAAAAGATGATCATATTGAATTAAAAAAAAAATTTCACAATAGCTAAGTGGTTAAACCATAATCTTAACTGCGGACATCTGCTTAATGACCAACTGTCACCATTTATGTTTTTGTTTAATGATTTCCTTATGAGCCACACTTATGCTCACAACCATTAAAGTATTATTTTAGGCTTGATAAGAAAAACAGAGAAGTGAAAAATGATTTTATACTTCCCCAGTTGACATTACAAGCTTATTAGAAGTCAGCTCAATGAATTTCTGTACACTGTGTAAAAGTAAATTTGAAAGAAAGCTCAGGTGCTACTGTTACACTTCATGCCCTCTATCACTCCTGCCACTCTTGAAGATATACAGTGTGCAATGTGTGTTGTGCAAAGTATGTACATAAGCAGTTTATGTAGTTGTTGCAACTGTATCATTACAGATTTGAATACAAAAGTCTTTAAAATGTGCGAATACAAAACCCTTGTTCTATTTCCATGTGACATCGCAGACATAACACATTGCCTGCACGAAAAGTATATATTCAGCACTTCACAAAATGTTTTCACCCCTACCTGCACTCCCGTTGCTGAAGGGACACTCCCCCTCTCCACACATCCAGTAGGTGAGCTCATTTTACATGTGTGGTGTGGTGGCTGCACAGGCTATTGGGTGACTAAAGTCACGAGCCAATAACAGTTCACTAGCTGGAAATGGGCGACTTTTTCTCGATATGAAAGAGAATATTCTTCAAGACGGAGTGTTTAAATTTAAGAGGTTGATGATTGATATTATTGCTGAATACAGTACATCGGAAATACATGCAAAAATATGAAAGTGAGTTATAAGTGGCACAAAAAAAGGTGCCTGGGCCCCTTCATCACTTGTTGGCTCAGTCTGAGTGTTGACTGTCTTGTTTTTCCATTACCACTGCAACTTAACAGTAGTTGTATCATAATTGCACTGTGAAGCTAATGTTGCAAGTTGTGTTTGTAACACCGATCGTGGATTATGTCAGCATTTCCTCTCTCACATTTCCCTTCTCCACAATGGCGTAAAATATTACCTTAATTCTCCCACCACCTGTGGTGCAAACCATCTGTCTTTTGAGCCACTTATATTTTGTTCAGTCACATCAAATGTAAATGGGAAGAAAATTGGATGAAGTCAAGTGAGATGTCGAGTAAGAACTTATGATTGAGGTAAACTTTATTAGGAAGAAATGTAAAATTGGGGAATTTTTAGCATTGGTCTTATGGGTTTTTCACGTGGGTTATGAATTTATGGTGTACAACCGAAGTTCCGCTGTAATTGGTTGAATGGCATAATCTCAATTGGATATCTGTCTAACATAAAGACGCATGCTAATCTCTTGTCTGGTGGAAAGTCAGTGTGTAATGAAGTCTAATTTTAACTTGTAAGTTGTTGGAATAGCCTACTGATTTAGTAGAAATTGGTGTCATTTCAAGATTTAAGAGTATTTCATCTAGTCGGGAGTTCAATGACTATCACAGGGTAGGTATTTATCAATAACACACACACATTGACTGAACTATAGCACGTGGTGACATCAGTGTACACAATACCTGAAGTAAAGTTTAAATACCAACCCTTTTACAGAGAACTCACTATAAAATACGTCCTCACTATTATTCCCTACTGGTAGCAACTTTAGACTATTGCTCCACACTGATGGATTGTACCTATGTACAATGATACAGAATCATATGTAAATAATTATAAGCTTTTTATTAGACAAACTGTCCTCTAAGAGTGATATAAGTTCTGAGAAAATACTTCTTAATACCATGAATTTTGAGAAATGTGATTCCTGCTACTTACTATTCCCTCGCTCAGTTACAAATGGCCTCAAATCTTGACTGTAATACAGGTTTTTATCTCTCCTGTTCCTGGGTCAGAAAATACTACTGCTTTTGGGTACTAAAAATGACCTTTCATACAATGGATAAAATTAAAAATAAATTTTTAATTAAAAGTAAATTCCAATCTAGCACTGTATTGGGATACCTTTCTCCTACTCTTTGTTCCTTTTCTCTGCCTCCCTTGTTAGCAATTCATTGATATTATACTGGTTGAATGTTAGCATTCTCTTGTGGCCTTTCAACCAAAGAATTTGGATTCCTACTAGTCACCATCCAACTGTTTCTGCTGGAGACACTTTTGTGACAGAATGTGATTGCTCATTCAATAAATTTTCAAATTCTACTTCTTACCATCTGCCTCGAATGTCTGTGTGCACAATAGGTCCAGCATAATTAGTCCAGCTCGTGCATGAATTCTTTCAGAAGGATTGCTTTGCAGATGGCATCTCGAAATTAAAATATGATTTATGTTTTCCCCTGTTAGAAATTCTGTGAATTATTTGGTTGTGAAACACATTCCATTGCTGGATAGTAGGTTCTTAGGTTTACCAACATTTTTAAAAGAATGGTCTCTTAAAATCATTTTCACAGTATTAGTCATTGCTCGTTTAAGTGGATATAGTTTAATCAACTTAGACCAGCACTCTAAAACAACAAAGATGTATCACATTCCTCCTTGCCCTTGAGGTAGTGGACCGTAGGTGTCCACTGCTGATAACTCCTGTAGCTTGCTTAGAATACATGTAAATGGATACAGCGTCATGTGTACTCCAGCAGTTTACACTTTAACTTTTTGACAAGTCTTGCAAGATTTTAATATTTTCATTGCATGTCATTGTTGTTGTGGTCTTCAGTCCTGAGACTAGTTTGATGCAGCTCTCCATGCTACTCTATCCTGTGCAAGCTTCTTCATCTGCCAGTAACTACTGCAACCTACATCCTTCTGAATCTGCTTAGTGTATTCATCTCTTGGTCTCTCTCTACGGTTATTACCCTCCACGCTGTCCTCCAATACTAAATTGGTGATCCCTTGATGCCTCAGAACATGTCGTACCAACCGATCCCTTCTTCTAGTGCAGTTGTGCCACAAATTTCTCTTCTCCCCAATCCTATTAAATACCTCCTGATTAGTTATGTGATCTACCCATCTAATCTTCAGCATTCTTCTGTAGCACCACGTTTCAAAAGATTCTATTCTCTTCCTGTCCAAACTATTTATTGTCCATGTTTCACTTCCATACATGGCTACACTCCATACAAATACTTTAAGAAACGACTTCCTGACACTTAAATTTATACTGGATGTTAACAAATTTCTCTTCTTCAGAAACGCTTTCATTGCCATTGCCAGTCTACATTTTATATCCTCTCTACTTCGACCATCATCAGTTATTTTGCTCCCCAAATAGCAAAACTCCTTTACTACTTTAAGTGTCTCATTTCCTAATCTAATTCCCTCAGCATCATCCAACTTAATTCGACTGCATTCCATGATCCTCATTTTGCTTTTGTTGATGTTCATCTTATATCCTCCTCTCAAGACACTATTCATTCCGCTTTTCCAAGTCCTTTGCTGTCTCTGACAGAATTACAATGTCATCGGCGAACCTCAAAGTATTTATTTCTTCTCCATGGATTTTAGTACCTACTCCGAATTTTTCTTTTGTTTCCTTCACTGGTTGCTCAATATACAGATTGAATAACATCGGGGAGAGACTACAACCCTGTGTCACTCCCTTACCCACCACTGCTTCCCTTTCATGTCCCTCGACTCTTATAACTGCCATCTGGTTTCTGTACAAATTGTAAATAGCCTTTCGCTCCCTGTATTTTACCCCTGCTACCTTCAGAATTTGAAAGAGAGTATTCCAGTCAACATTGTCAAAAGCTTTCTCTAAGTCTACAAATGCTAGAAACGTAGGTTTGCCTGTCCTTAATCTAGCTTCTAAGATAAGTCGTAGGGTCAGTATTGCCTCACGTGTTCCAATATTTCTATGGAATCCAAACTGATCTTCCCCAAGGTCGGCTTCTACTAGTTTTTCCATTCGTCTGTAAAGAATTTGTGTTAGTATTTTGCAGCTGTGGCTTATTAAACTGATAGTTTGGTAATTTTCACATCTGTCAACACCTGCTTTCTTTGGGATTGGAATAATTATATTCTTCTTGAAGTCTGAGGGTATTTCGCCTGTCTCATATATCTTGCTCACCAGATGGTAGAGTTTTGTCAGGACTGGCTCTCCCAACGTTGTCAGTAGTTCTAATGGAATGTTGTCTACTCCCGGGGCCTTTTTTCGACTTGGGTCTTTCAGAGCTCTGTCAAACTCTTCACGCAGTATCATATCTCCCATTTCATCTTCATTTACATCCTCTTCCATTTCCATAATATTGTCCTCAAGTACATCCTCTTGTATAGACCCTCTATATACTCCTTCCACCTTCCACCTTTCTGCTTTCCCTTCCTTGCTTAGAACTGGGTTTCCATCAGAGCTCTTGATATTCATACAAGTGGTTCTCTTTTCTCCAAAGGTCTCTTTAATTTTCCTGTAGGCAGTATCTATCTTACCCCTTGTGAGATAAGCCTCTACATCCTTACATTTGTCCTCTAGCCATCCCTGCTTAGCCATTTTGCTCTTCCTGTTGATCTCATTTTTGAGACGTTTGTATTCCTATTTGCCTGCTTCATTTACTGCATTTTTATATTTTCTCCTTTCATCAATTAAATTCAGTATCTCTTCTGTTACCCAAGGATTTCTACTAGCCCTCATCTTTTTACCTACTGTATTCTCTGCTGCCTTCACTGCTTCATCCCTCAAAGCTACCCATTCTTCTTCTACTGTATTTCTTTCCTCCATTCCGGTCATTTGTTCCCTTACGCTTTCCTTGAAACTTTGTGCAACCTCTGGTTCTTTCAGTTTATCCTGGTCCCATCTCCTTAAATTCCCACCATTTTGCAGTTTCTTCAGTTTTAATCTACAGTTCATGACCAATAGATTGTGGTCAGAGTCCACCTCTGCCCCTGGAAATGTCTTACAATTTAAAACCTGGTTCCTAAATCTCTGTCTTACCATTGTATAATCTATCCGATACCTTCTAGTATCTCCAGGATTCTTCCATGTATACAACCTTCTTTTATGATTCTTGAATCAAGTATTAGGTATGATTAAGTTGTGCTCTGTGCAAAATTCTACCAAGCGGGTTCCTCTTTCATTTCTTCTCCCCAATCCATATTCACTTACTACGTTTCCTTCTCTCCCTTTTCCTTCTACTGAATTCCAGTCACCCATGACTATTAAATTTTCGTCTCCCTTCACTATCTGAATAATTTCTTTTATTTCATCATATATCTCTTCAGTTTCTTCGTCATCTGCAGAGCTAGTTGGCATATAAACCTGTACTACTGTGGTAGGCATGGGCTTCGTGTCTATCTTGGCCATAATAATGCGTTCACTATGCTGTTTGTAGTAGCTTACCCGCACTCCTATTTTTTTATTCATTATTAAACCTACTCCTGCATTACCCCTATTTGATTTTGTATTTATAACCCTTTATTCACCTGACCAAAAGTCTTGTTCCTCCTGCCACCGAACTTCACTAATTCCCACTATATCTAACTTTAACCTATCCATTTCCCTTTTTAAATTTTCTAACCTACCTGTCTGATTAAGGGATCTGACATTCCACACTCTGATCCGTAGAACGCCAGTTTTCTTTCTCCTGATAACAATGTTGTCCTGAGTAGTCCCCGCCCGGAGATCCAAATGGGGGACTATTTTACCTCCGGAATATTTTACCCAAGAGGACGCCATCATCATTTAACCATACAGTAAAGCTGCATGTCCTCGGGAAAAATTACAACCGTAGTTTCCCCTTGCTTTCAGCCGTTCGCAGTACCAGCACAGCAAGGCTGTTTTGGTTAGTGTTACAAGGCCAAATCAGTCAATCATGCAGACTGTTACCCCTGCAACTACTGAAAAGGCTGCTGCCCCTCTTCAGGAACCACACGTTTGTCTGGCCTCTCAACAGATACCCCTCCGTTGTGGTTACACCTACGTTATGGCTACCTGTATCGCTGAGGCACCCGAGCCTCCCCACCGACGGCAAGGTCCATGGTTGTATGGTGACTCATATTTCTAAAATAATAGTATTTATTTACATGCATGATAGTAAGTAGTAAGTAAGTTAGTTTTACTTGCAGAATAAGATACCCTTGTGCAGTGTCCACTGGTCACTGGTATTTGCATTGTTTTGTTGTAAGTTATCAATTTGAGTTCTTAAATGTACATCTTGCCTTTTTCTGTTTCTAAATTGTAACAGAAAGTTCGTATGTATTACCCTTTAAAAAGTAAAGTACAAAGTTCCCTTCCTGTTACATATTGATTTGACTGAAGGCCTACAGGTAGTCTATATAGTGCACCTGATTGCTTGTGTCTGTGTGTGTTCGAGTGTATACCTGTCCTTTTTTCCCCCTAAGGTAAGTCTTTCCACTCCCGGGATTGGAATGACTCCTTACCCTCTCCCTTAAAACCCACATCCTTTCGTCTTACCCTCTCCTTCCCTCTTTCCTGATGAAGCAACCATTGGTTGCGAAAGCTTGAACTTTGTGTGTATATTTGTGTCTGTTTGTGCGTTTATCGACCTGCCAGCACTTTTGTTTGGTAAGTCACATCGTCTTTGTTTTTAGATATATTTTTCCCACATGGAATGTTTCCCTCTATTATATCCTAAATCTAAACTCCTGTAGAAATGAGCCTGTCTTGTGAGTCTATCATGTTGTAGTTTGCTTTTCAATACAAATGTTAATGCACTATGAGTAGTGTGTATTATTGTTTCGTTTCCTTTGACTAGATATTTAAATTTCTTAAACTCCCATACTACAAATATAGTTTCTTTTTCTACTGCAGTGTGATTCTATTTGTGTTGTGTAAGTATTCTGCTAACAAAAGCTATTGGTCTGTGTACTGTTGTATTGTGTATTATATATCCGAAATGTGTGACATGCCAATTTGTAGTCTGATGCGTCCACTACTGGATGGAAAAATAGACTGAAATTTGGGCGAATTAATAATTACTAGTTTGTGAAAGTTTCTTTTATATTGTTAAATTCCTTTTCGAAGCTTATATTCCAGTTCAGTGTTGTGTATTGTTTCAATACTTTCATTATATTAGATGCATTAAGCACTGCATTTGCAAGACATTTTCTGCAAAATCCTATCATTTGTAGATAAGATTTAAATTTTTTTATTATAATGTTCTTGTCAGAGTTTAATTGCATCTAATTGTGTGGTCAGGTTTAATTCTTATTGTATTGATAGTGTGTTCCAAAAATTTAACTTCATTTCTTTGGAATTGTGATTGCGTATCTTGGGAACTTAATCCGAGGAAAAACATTAGGTGTTGTTAACATATTGTGAACACTACTACTATAGCACCCACCTGTAACAACACTTGATCCCTTAATTCATTACCTATCTATCGCCTTATCAAGCACATTGATGACTACAGATACAGAAATATTTAGACCAAAAAGGGGGGGGGGGTAGTCATTGAATTAGTATTATCATCCTTTTCAAACAAAAATGCAAAAATGCTTTGTATTTTCTTTAACCATTGTGTAGTGTGACTTACCAATATACGGCCATTAAATCTGCTGTGTTAATTTATCTTGCCCCTGACAACTTTGTTAACATTTCTTCTATTATTAGTGGTCTCTCTCTTTCTGGTCCAGTTATTTTATTGACAGTGCATGCATCTAATATCTGTCAAACAGTTCCTTTTTTTTAACTACTAAAGGATTGTTGTAACAGCTATCAGATGCCTCAGTTATATTCCACTGTAATATTGTATTAATTTCCTTTTGTACCAATGGCTTTGTAGAATATTGTCTTATGTAGAATGGACTGGGTTTTAATCTTTAAAGTACATACAAAATCTTTCATGATCTCTGGTTTCATTGAAAAGACATTTATGTATTTCCATAATAAAGTAAACATGCCCTTTTCATTCATGTTAAGGTTTTTTTGATTTATTTGTACTGATTATATCATTTTGGTCTACCTCTAAATTGTAGTAACATGCTTGACATTTTGTCCTAGTTCAGCTTCTGTAATAAGAGATAAACCCAGTCTGTGTGTAGTTATTTGCTCAAAGTATTTCGTAAACATTCCTTCTTGCTGTCCATAAGGAAATGTTGTTCCATTGTGGAAATTTAATAACACTTCCTGTTCTGATAGCCAGTCTGTGCCTAGGATTACAGATACATTTAAACCTGCAAGAACGAACATTGATTGCTGAATTGTGTAACTATTTAATGTGAATATAATGAATAACTCCTCATGTACTGGTTTACCCATTACTCCTGTTAATGGTAATTGTGGCAATACATCCAGAAAGTTATGTTGTTCCAAGAAATAGTGATCAATCACTGAAATTTTGCTACCAAAATCTGAAATTAGTCCTACTTTTACATTGCCCACTATGTCTTTAAATTTTGGTTTTATATATTCTTTTATTGGTTGTATATTCTCTTGTAATAATTCTTCTGTTACTGTAGTGTCATGGTCATACTTGATCTGCTTTGCAGCAAATTCTTGCGGCTCATTTTGCATTGCCTCAGAGAACCGACCCCTCCCTCGGCCCAGGATTTTATCAGTTTTCCATTTCTGTTTTCCATGTTCATGCTTTTGCCAAATGCACTATTCTCATACTTTCTGTTATTTTTGCCATTTCTGTATCTACTTCTAGATCAAATATGATCCTGACCACTGTGTCCTCCGTTTCCCACTTCTTTGGTGTCTTGTCTTTTCCCCCATTCCATTCAGTACCTCCTCAATAATTATGTGATCTACCCATCTCATCTCTGGCATTCTTCTGTAGCACCACATTTCGAAAGCTTCTATTCTCTTCTTGTCTAAACTATTTATCGTCCATGTTTCACTTCCATACATGGCTACACTCCATACAAATACTTTCAGAAAAGACTTCCTGGCACTTACATCTATACTCAGTGTTAACAATTTTCTTTTCTTCAGAAATGCTTTCCTTGCCATTGTGAGTCTACATTTTATATTCTCACTACATCGACCATTGTCAGTTATTTTGCTTCCCAAATAGCAAAACTCATTTACTACTTTAAGTGTCTCATTACAATGCCATCGGCAAACCTTAAAGTTTTTATTTCTTCTCCATGGATTTTAATAATTCCTACTCCAAATTTTTCTTTTGTTTCCTTTAGTGCTTGCTCAATATACAGATTGAATAACATTGGGGATAGGCTAGAACCCTGTCTCACTTCCTTCCCAAACTGCTGCTTCCCTTTCGTGCCCCCTTGACTCTTATTACTGCCATCTGATTTCTATACAAATTGTAAATAGCCTTTTCCTTCCTGTATTTTACCCCTGCCACCATCAGAATTTGAAAGAGAGTATTCCATACAACATTGTCAAAAGTTTTCTCTAAGTGTACAAATGCTAGAAACGTAGGTTTGCCTTTCCTTAACCTATCTTCTAAGGCAAATCAAAGTGTCAGTATCGCCTCATGTGTTCCACCATTTCTACGGAATCCAAACTGATATTCCCCGAGGTAGACTTCTACTAGTTTTTCCATTCATCTGTAAAGAACTCATGTTAGTATTTTGCAGCCGTGACTTATTAAACTGATAGTTTGGTAATTTTCACACCTGTCAACACCTGCTTTCTTTGGGATTGGAATTATTATATTTTTCTTGAAGTCTGAGGGTATTTCGCCTGTCTCATACATCTTGCTCACCAGATGGTAGAGTTTTTTCAGTGCTGGCTCTCCCAAGGCTATCAGTAGATCTAATGGAATGTTGCCTGCTCTTGGGGCCTTGTTTTGACTTAGCTCTTTCAGTGCTCTGTCGAACTCTTCATGCAGTATCATATCTCCCGTTTCATCTTCATCTATATCCTCTTCCATTCCCATAATATTGCCCTCAAGTACATTGCCCTTGTATAGACCCTCTATATACTCCTTCCACCTATCTGCTTTCCCTTCTTTTCTTAGAACTGGGTTTCCATCTGAGCTCTTGATATTCATACAAGTGGTTCTCTTATCTCCAAAGGTCTCTTTAATTTTCCTGTAGGCAATATCTATCTTACCCCTCATGAGATAAGCCTCTACATCCTTACATTTCTCCTCTAGCCATGCCTGCTTAGCCATTTTGGACTTCCTGTCGATCTCATTTTTGAGACGTTTGTATTCCTTTTTGCTTGCTTCACTTGCTACATTTTTGTATTTTCTCCTTTCATCAGTTAAATTCAGTGTCTCTTCTGTTACTCAAGGATTTCTACTAGCCCTCGTCTTCTTACCTACTTGATCCTCTGCTGCCTTCACTATTTCATCTCCCAAAGCTACCTATTCTTCTTCTGCTGTATTTCTTTCCCCTGTTCTTGTCAATCATTCCTTAATGTTCTCTCTGAAACTCTCTACAACCTCTGGTTCTTTCAGTTTATCCAGGTCCCATCTCCTTCAATTCCCACCTTTTTGCAGTTCCTTCAGTTGTAATCTACAGTTTAGCCCCTGAAAAAGTCTTACAATTTAAAATCTGGTTCCTAAATCTATTTCTAACCATTATATAATCTATCTGAAACTTTCCGGTGTCTCCAGGCATCTTCCATGTATACAACCATCTTTCATGATTCTTATGTTTTCACTATGATTAAGTTATGCTCTGTGCGAAATTCTACCAGACGGCTTCCTCTTTCATTCCTTACTCCCTTCCGTATTCATGTATAACTTTTCCTTCTCTTCATTTTCCTACTACCAAATTCCAGTCTCCTGTGACTATTAAATTTTCCTCTCCCTTCACTATCTTAATAATTTCTTTTATCTCATCATAGATTTCTTCAATCTCTTCACCTGCAGAGCTAGATGGCATATAAACTTGTACTACTGTGATAGATGTGAGCTTCGTATCTATCTTGGCTATGCGTTGACTATGCCGTTTGTAGTAACTTACCTGTGCTCCTGCTTTTTTTATTCATTATTAAAGCTACTTCTATGTTACGCGTATTTGATTTTGTATTTGTAACCCTATATTCACCTGACCAGAAGTCTTGTTCCTCCTGCCACTGAACTTCTCTAATTCCCGCTATATCTAGCTTTAACCTATCCATTTCCCTTTTTTAAATTTTCCAACCTACCTTCCCAATTAAGGCATCTGACATTCCACACTCTGATCCGATAGAGTGCCAATTTTCTTTCTCCTGACGACGTCCTCTTGAGTAGGCCCCACCTGGAGATCCGAATGGGGGACCATTTTACCTTCGGAATATTTTACCCAAGAGGATGCCATCATCATTTGGCCATACAGTAGAGCTGCATGCCCTCAGGAAAAATTACGGTTGTAGTTTCCCCTTGTTTTTAGCCATTCACAATACCAGCACAGCAGGGCAGTTTTGGTTAATGTTAAAAGGCCAGATCAGTTAATCATCCAAACTGTTGCCCCTGCAACTACTGAAAAGGCTGCTGCCCCTCTTCAGGAACCACACGTTTGTCTGGCCTCTCAACAGTTACCCCTCTGTTGTGGTTTCACCTACGGTACGGCTATCTGTATCACTGAGACACACAAGCCTCCCCACCAACAGCAAGGTTCGTGGTTCACAGGGTGCATGATACTGTATGTATGATTTTTTTTTTTTTTTAAGAAATGGCATGATTGAGATAAACTTTTAATACTTCCTCTGCGTGAAACACATTATTGTATTTTACATTAGTCTATGTGGGCTAAATTGTTTCGCTTAATGAGTGTTTTGCACTACGAGTAAGATTTTGGAACAAATTATGTTCACTAGGCAAGGTTCTGCTGTACAAGTAAGAGACGAGAAATAGATTTATCTAGTTTTTAAAGGTTAAAATGATAATCGTATAGTAGCTAAGAATAGCCACTCTAGTAGGATGGTCTTGTTTTACAGATTAAGGATGATAGTAATTTTGCTACAGAACCAGTCTAGAGCAAGGCCCAAGGGTCTGCGTCTTCTCTGTGGAGGGAGTGGGGTGGGTAGTGTAGTGACGCTACCCAGTCTTTTAGCAAAGATAATAAGAAGTAGTGAGAAAGCCATGAGGAAGTATTGCATTAATAGTTGCAGTGTAGCAACATGTGGGTCAGAATAATGTGCACGTAAGGGGATTGCGAGATGAGATTAACTGCACTCAGTGCAAAAACCACACTGCAAAGTGGTAATAATCATAGCAGGTGGGTCGATGTCAACACACTAGGACAAGTCTTTTGTTATTGGTACGTGTCTAGGTGCCAGGTTTTAGTGAAAAAAATTCACCTTGGAGTGATACAAATGGGTCTGAATTTTGAGGCAGAAGCATTCTGATCACCAGAGCCCAGCAGCAACACCGTGATGCCAGGGTCATGCCAGACAGTGAGACGATAGGGCATTGCCAGGAGCATCCTTGTGTTTGGGATTGGGCTGCACCTGTCACTGCCAGAACTAAATTCCTCAGTGCCACATCACTGTCATCCTTCCATCCACACATGCTGTTACCAGCACTGAGTTCCATCCTGGGACACAGCTCCAGCCACTGGCCGACTTTTGCCAGAGAGCAGTGGGTCGAATCCTGCATGCAGAAGTCTCCGTGCTGCCACAATGAACACTTGCAGAGAAATGAACCATATGACATCAAGCAATTATGCAGAGATTTTGTTAAAGCAAATGGATTGCGTATATTTTGACCCTTACACCTCCTCCTTGAAGTGCTTTGTTCAGACTTTATGTACATATAAGGAACACAATACTACATATTAGTGCTTTACTGTGATTGAAATATGAAAAATTGACAAGTTGGTGTTGATATACTCTGTTTACAAGAACAGTGGTACAGAAACAATAGGCTCCCACATTTTCTTGGGAGTATCTTACAATTACTGCCTGTGATTAGGCAGTTTGTGGCATCGTCATGAAGACTAGGAAATTCACTGTGGGTAAGTTGGCATAGCTATGCGACAAGCATATGGCGACAATTGAAATGAAGGACACACAGACGAAGAGGATTGTAGTAATCATATACAATACAGTGTTCATATCCTGTAGGATATTTTCTAGGTAACCTCAAGGTGGTAGCTCTATGCAGATGAGGTCCATGTTTCCTTGTGGCAACAGATGCAAATGCAAAATCTACACTGTGATGCTGTAGGCAAACTGATGAATGAGGTAATATAGTAGAGGATGCTGTATAAGAACTAGACTTCATTGTTTTATATCTAGAGCATCATCTGAGTACATTCAAGGAACGAGCAGTGTTGCTAGTCACGTAAATGTCACTTTAGGAAACCATGTACCAGCATCTAAGGTTAATTGCTGACATAAGCTGCAATACTTGATGTTCAGTGATTGTAATGCAATTGTCAGGAACCCAGTTAGTAGCTGTGCACCATGTCTACCAGAAGCAATTACGTTGGGAATGCTGCAGTTTAGACAGTTAAAACCATCCCAACCTGTTTTCCTGATTTCCAAGACAATCACAGTTTCCTCTATCTGCAACAACAAAGATAGAGGAACTGTGATTGTCTTGGAAATCAGGAAAACAGTTGGGATGGTTTAATTGTCTAAACTGCAACATTTCCAATGGAATTGCTTCTGGCAGACATAGTGCACAGCTACTAACTGAGCTCCTGCAAAGAATAAAGGACATTTATATCCATAATAAAAAGAGAAATTATCAGCTTATAATCCTGTGGAGGCCAGAATATTCCATGCTGAGGTGAAAGTAAAAATCAAGAAACAGCTGACCAGAGCATGCTGGAAGGCTCCATGAATACAGGCTAGTTAAGATGTACTATAAAACACTGCTTTAGTAAATTGAAAGAATACACTGAGAGAAGTATCTTCAAAGGCAACTGTAATTTGACATTTGGGGAAGACCATATACACTGAGGTGGCAAAAGTCTGGGATACCTCCTAATAACCTGTTGGACTTTCTTTTGTCTGGTACAGTGTAGCAGCTCAATGTGGCATGGAGTCGACAAGTTGTTGGAAGCTTCCTACACAAGTACAGAGCCATGCTGCCATTATAGCCATCCATAATTGCAAAGGTGTTACTGGTGCAAGATTTTTTTTTGCGTGAACTGACTCTTTGATTATGATGCATAAGTATTTGATGAGTGGCCAAGCCAGATCATTTGCTCGAACTGTCCATAATGTCTTCAAACCAATTCGTGAACAGCTGTGGCCAGGTGACATGGCGCATTGTCATCCATAAAAATTCCATTATTATTTGTGAACATGAAGTCTATGAATAGCTGCAAACTGTCTCCAAGTAGCTAAACGTAAACATTTCCAGTCACTGATCAGTTCAGTTGGATTGTGCTCCCTGCCGCCGTTGGATAAGCAGCTGCAGCAGCAAGTTGTATAACCCTAGCTTACTTATTTGTTAGATAGTTTAATTAATTTCTTTGCGTGTTTTTGGGTACTTGCATTGTTTACTTCATATATTTTGGGTGTATTATACTATTTGACAGTTGTAGCATCTCCCTTTAGTGTTTACTTGGTAGATTCTTATTTAAATTGCGTGTGAGTTTCGTATAGGAGGTGCAATTTCGAGTTTTAGTTACTGTAATCGTAAATTCAGCAGATTGTAGCGCAGTCGTTTAGCCATTTGTACAGGTTAGTTGATACATTCTTTGCGTGTTTCGCTTGTGTTATCTAGGCACGGACTCGTGTTTCAGTAACTGTTGTTCAACAGCGATTAGAATGGACAGGGACTGCGATTGCTGTGTTCGGATGAGGGCTGACTTGGCATCCCTTCGCTCACAGCTGCAATCGGTGCTGACTTCGGTCGCGCAGCTTGAGGCTGTTGCCAATGGGCACCACTGTGGGGAGCCGGACTTGGGTATCACGGGGATGTCAACCTCGTCCCATCTGTCTCCAGATCGGTCTGCCGCTGTGATTGCCCCGGTTGCTGTCCACAGTGGGGCTGAGCCCTCGCCTGTGGTTGATTGGGAGGTCGTTCCAAGGCGTGGCAGGCAGCGAAAGGCGTCCCCGGAGGCTGATCAGAAAGCCTCCCCGGTGCGTCTGACAAACCGGTTTCAGGCACTGTCCCTGGCTGAGCCAGATGCAGCTGCCTGCACTGTTTCAGAGGATCATTCTCAGCCTTCAAGGTCCGGGCAATCGCAGAGGGTGGGCTTACTGGTAGTTGGGAGCTCCAATGTTAGGTGCGTAATGGGGCCCCTTAGGGATACGGCGGCTAAGGAGGGGAAGAAATCCAGTGTGCACTCCGTGTGCATTCCGGGAGGAGTCATTCCTGATGTGGAAAGGGTCCCTCCGGATGCCATGAAGAGCACAGGGTGCAGCCAGCTGCAGGTGGTGGCACATGTCGGCACTAATGACATGTGTCGCTTTGGATCTGAGGAAATTCTCTCTGGATTCCAGCGGCTATCTGATTTGGTGAAGGCTGCCGGTCTTGCTTACGAGATGAAGGCAGAGCTCACCATCTGCAGCATCGTTGACAGAACCGACTGCGGACCTTTGGTGCAGAGCCGGGTGGAGGGTCTGAATCAGAGGCTCAGACAGTTTTGCGACCGTGTTGGATGCAGATTCCTTGACTTGCACCATAGAGTGGTGGGGTTTTGGGTTCCGCTGAATAGGTCAGGAGTTCACTACACTCAGCTGGCGGCTACACGGGTAGCAGAGGCTGTGTGGCGTGGACTGGGCGGTTTTTTAGGTTAGAAGGCCTCGGGAAAGTACGGGGTGGACTGCAATGTCAAAGGGTGCATGGCAATTACAGGACGTGCTTGGATCAAGGAACAGTCGGAATTATAGTTGTAAATTGTTGTAGTTGCACTGGAAAAGTCCCTGAGCTTCAAGCGCTAATAGAAAGCACAGAAGCTGATATCGTTATAGGTTCAGAAAGCTGGCTAAAGCCTGAAATAAGTTCTGCAGGAATTTTTACGAAGTCTCAGATGGCGTTCAGGAAAGATAGATTAGGCAGAATTGGTGGTGGAGTGTTTGTGTCTGTCAGTAGTGGTTTATCTTGTAGTGAAGTCGAAGTAGATACTCCGTGCGAATTGGTATGGGTGGAGGTTATACTTAACAGCCGAATTAAGTTAATAATTGGCTCCTTCTACCGACCCCCAGACTCCGATGATACAGCTGCGGAACAGTTCAGAGAAAGTTTGAGTCTCGTAACAAATAAATACCCCACTCATACGGTTATACTTGGTGGGGACTTCAACCTACCCTCGGTATGTTGGCAAAAATAATTGTTGAAAACCGGTGGTAGGCAGAAAACGTCTTCCGAGATTGTCCTAAACGCTTTCTCCAAAAATTATTTCGAGCGGTTAGTCCACGAACCCACGCGAATTGTAAATGGTTGCGAAAACACACTTGACCTCTTAGCCACAAACAATCCAGAGCTGATAGAGAGCATCATGACTGATACAGGGATTAGTGATCACAAGGTCGTTGTAGCTAGGCTCAATACCATTTCTTCCAAATCCATCAGAAACAAACGCAAAATAATTTTATTTAAAAAAGCGGATAAAGTGTCACTAGAAGCCTTCCTAAGAGACAAACTCCATTCCTTCCGAACTGACTATGCGAATGTAGACGAGATGTGGTTTAAATTCAAAGATATAGTAGCAACAGCAATTGAGATATTCATACCTCATAAATTGGTAAGAGATGGAACGGATCCCCCGTGGTAAACAAAAAAGGTCCGAACGCTGTTGCAGAGGCAACGGAAAAAACATGCGAAGTTCAGAAGAACGCGAAATCCCGAAGATGGGCTAAAATTTACAGACGCGCGAAATTTGGCATGTACTTCGATGCGAGATGCCTTTAATAGATTCCACAACGAAACATTGTCTCGAAATTTGGTAGAAAATCCGAAGAAATTCTGGTCGTATGTAAAGTACACAAGCGGCAAGACGCAGTCAATACCTTCGCTGCGCAGTGCCGATGGTACTGTTACCGACGACTGTGCCGCTAAAGTGGAGTTATTGAACGCAGTTTTCCAAAATTCCTTCACCAGGGAAGACGAATGGAATATTCCAGAATTTGAAACACGAACATCTGCTAGCATGAGTTTCTTAGAAGTAGATACCTTAGGGGTTGCGAAGCAACTCAAATCGCTTGATACGGGCAAGTCTTCAGGTCCAGATTGTATACCGATTAGGTTCCTTTCAGATTACGCTGATACTATAGCTCTCCCTACTTAGCACTCATATACAACCACTCGCTCACCTATAGATCTGTACCTACAGATTGGAAAATAGCGCAGGTCGCACCAGTGTTCAAGAAGGGTAGTAGGAGTAATCCATTTAACTACAGACCTATATCATTGACGTCGGTTTGCAGTAGGGCTTTGGAGTATATACTGTATTCAAACATTATGAATCACCTCGAAGGGAACGATCTATTGACACTTAATTAGCATGGCTTCAGAAAACATCGCTCTTGTGCAACGCAGCTAGGTCTTTATTCGCACGAAGTAATGGCCGCTATCGACAGGGGATCTCAAGTTGATCCCGTATTTCTAGATTTCCGGAAAGCTTTTGACACCGTTCCTCATAAGCGACTTCTAATCAAGCTACGGAGCTATGGTGTATCCTCTCAGTTGTGCGACTGGATTCGTAATTTCCTGTCAGGAAGGTCGCAGTTAGTAGTAATAGATGGCAAATCATTGAGTAAAACTGAAGTGATATCAGGTGTTCCCCAGGGAAGCGTCCTGGGACCTCTGCTGTTCATGATCTATGTAAATGACCTGGGTGACAATCTGAGCAGTTCTGTTAGATTGTTCGCAGATGATGCTGTAATTTACCATCTAGTAACGTCATCCAAAGACCAGTATCAGTTGTAAAGCGATTTAGAAAAGATTGCTGTATGGTGTGTCAGGTGGCTGTCAGGTGGCAGTTGACGCTAAATAACGAAAAGTGTGAGATGATCCACATGAGTTCCAAAAGAAATCCGTTGGAATTCGATTACTCGATAAATAATACAATTCTCAAGGCTGTCAATTCAACAAAGTACCTGGGTGTTAAAATTACGAACAACTTCAGTTGGAAGGAACACATAGGTAATATTGTCGGGAAGGCGAGCCAAAGGTTGCGTTTCATTGGCAGGACACTTAGAAGATGCAACAAGTCCACTAAAGAGACAGCTTACACTACACCGTTCGTCCTCTGTTAGAATATTGCTGCGCGGTGTGGGATCCTTACCAGGTGGGATTGACGGAGGACATCGAAAGGGTGCAAAAAACGGCAGCTCGTTTTGTATTATCACGTTATAGGGGAGAGAGTGTGGCAGATACGATACACGAGTTGGGATGGAAGTCATTACAGCATAGACGTTTTTCGTCGCGGCGAGACCTTTTTACGAAATTTCAGTCACCAACTTTCTCTTCCGAATGCGAAAATATTTTGTTGACCCCAACCTACAGAGGTAGGAATGATCATCAAAATAAAATAAGAGAAATCAGAGCTCGAATAGAAAGGTTTAGGTGTTCGTTTTTCCCGCTCGCTGTTCGGGAGTGGAATAATAGAGAGATAGTGTGATTGTGGTTCGATGAACCCTCTGCCAAGCACTTAAATGTGAATTGCAGAGTAGTCGTGTAGATGTAGATGTCATGTAGATGTAGATCAGACAGAGGACATAGTCCATTCCATTTAAACACAGCCCACACCATTATTGAGCCACCACCAGCATGCACAATGCATTGTTGTCTACTTGGCTACATTATTTCGTGGGGTCTGTGCCACAATGTAACCTACCATCAGCTTTTTCTCTCTCCCAGTCTAGGGTGCACTCGGTATGGTGATAAGTCCAGGAGACATGCTGCAGGTGATGCCGTTCTCTTAGGGAGGGTACTCACAGTAGTTGTCTGCTGCCATAGCCTATTAATGCCACATTTTGACACAGTCACCTAATCGATACATTTATCGTATGTTCGACATTGATTTCTGTGATTATTTTATGCTGTATTACTTGTCTGTTAGTACTGACAAGCAAATGCTGCTGCTCTCGGTCATTAAGTAAAAGCCATCGGCGAGTGCGTTGTCCTTCGTGAGAGATAATACCACACTATTGACACTGTAGATCTCAGAATATTGAATTCCCTAATGATATTCAAAACAGAACATCCCATGTGTCTAGCTCCAACTACCATTCCTTGTTCAGAGTCTGTTAATTTCTGTTGTGTGGCCATTATCAAATCGCGAACCTTTTCACATGAATCACCTTAGTACAAATGACAGCTCTGCCAATGCACTGTACTTTTATACCATGCGTATGTGATACCATCACAATTTGTACACAATGTGATCAAAAGTATCCGGACACGTGGCTGAAAATGATTTACAAGTTCGTGGCACCATCCATCGGTAATGCTCGAATTCAGTATGGTGTCGGCTCACTCTTAGCCTCGATGACAGCTTCCACTCTCGCAGGCATACGTTCAATCAGGTGCTGGAAGGTTTCTTTGTGAATGGGAGACTATTCCTCATGGAGTGGTGCACTGAGGAGAGGTATTGATGTCAGTAGGTGAGGCCTGGCACGAAGTCTGCATTCCAAAACATCCCAAAGGTGTTCTATACAATTCAGGTCAGGAATCTGTGCGGACCAGTCCATTACAGGGATGTTATTGTTGTGTAACCACTCCACCACAGGCCGTGGATTGCGAACAGGTGCTCGATTGTGTTGAAAGTTGCAATCGCCATCCCCATATTGGTCTTCAATACTGGGAAGCAAAAAGGTGCTTAAAACTTCAATGTAGGCCTGTGCCGTGATAGTGCCACACAAAACAACAAGGGGTGCAAGCTCCTCCGTGAAAAATGCGACCACACCAAAACACTATTGCCTCTGAATTTTGCTGTTGGCACGACAACACTGGCAGATGATGTTCGGCGGGCATTTGCCACACCCACACCCTGCCATTGGATCGCCACATTGTGTAGCGTGATTAGTCACTCCACACAACCGTATTTCGCTGTTCAATCATCCAATGTTTACGCTCCTTACATCAAACGAGGTGTTGTTTGGAATTTACCGGCGTGATGTGTGATTTATGAGCAGCCGCTTGACCATGAAGTCAAAGTTTTCTCACGTCCCGCCTGACTGTCATAGTACATGCAGTGGATCCTGATGCAGTTTGGAATTCCTGTGTGATGGTGTGGATAGATATCTACCTATTACACAGTACGACCCTCTTCAACTATCGGCGGTCTCTGACAGATCGGCCTGTACGCTTTTGTGCTGTACATGTCCCTTCACGCTTCCACTTCACTATTATGTTGGAAACAATGGACCTAGGAATGTTTAGGAGCGTGGAAATCCTGCGTGCAGACCTATGACACAAGTGACCCCCAATCATCTGACTACATTTGAAGCCCGTGAGTTCTACGGAGTGCTCCATTCTGCTCTGACAATGTCTAATGACTACTGAGATTGCTGATATGGAATACCTGGCAGTACGTGGCAGCGCAGTGCACCTAATATGAAGCATGTATGTTTTTTGGGGGTGTCCGGATACTTGTGATCACATAGTGTATGTGTACATACCATTACCCCATGATTTTTATGAGTCTAGTGTAAGTTGTAAGTTTGTAGAGAAGATGGCTGAATGATGGTTAGGTGGAGTGAGTCAGCTGAACACCTGCTAACTGCCATAGTTCCTGATGGTAACACAAACAAAGATTCTGAAATAAATGCACATCTTCGAAGAAAACTAGGTAATGGCTACAACCACCAGATGTAGGAGTTACCTCATGCTCAGGAAGGAGCTGCTTTTTCAATTTCCAAATTCAAAACTGGAAAGGCACCAGTTCGGGGTGGCGTTAAACCTGAGGTAATACAGATGATAAGTCCACCAGCAGTGCCTTATTTGATACTATTACTGAATTCGGCATTGCAAATAAAATTGGTTGGATACTGTCAATTTAGAAAACATTTCAGGCACTAGTGATTAAAAAGAGAAAGGATAAAAAAAACCAGCATCACTCTAAAGTTACAAATCCCTTTACTTATTAAATGTCTGTGCCTAAGTTCAGGAACTCTTGCTTTGTGACTCTTTGCAGGTGCACACAAAACTCTTGGGTGTGAATCAGTGCCAGTATAGATTCCGAAAAGAGACGTAAATAGATTATGCAGTAAAAGAGCTATTCTGACTGCAGAAAATGTGAGTCCGAAATATGCAAATGCACTTACGATTGAAATTGTAGGATCATTGAATAATCTGTGGTAGTTTGCAGTGTTCACAAGCCCAAGAGATCTTGGGGTGTCGAAATTTCTGTACAAGAATTTTATCGATTGTTTTAGTGGACATAGCATCCAGTGGCTCTCAGGGCAGAGTAGGGTAATCAAAAAGATTACCAAATGCTGCCCTCAAAAAGGTTTCCAAGAGCTGTCCTCAAGGCTCCATGAATGGTCCACTGTTCTGGGATGCTAGTACTGAACCCCTGTTACTTCTGCTATGTGAGGCAGATATGTTGAAGGTGTTGTTGCAGAGGCGGATGACTTCCTAGTAGTTATGTTGGGAGACTAAAGATGAGACTTGAGGAAAAGATGAATGTTGTGCTTGTTCAGGTGCAATTGTAATGCATCTGTAAAGAGCTGGCTATAGCTGTCCATAAAACCACTTACATACTACTGAAGAGAAGGCTTTCTCTTCCCAGGAATTCTGAAATGAGGCTCGATATAATCCCTGTAAAATGCAGCACCGTTTGCATGTATCTAGAAATTCTGTTTGATGAGAAAAAGAACTTTCTTGAACCTGTAAATCCACTACTCAGAAGGCGGTTAAAAATTATTCACAAGATTGCCTGTGCTGACATTGTCAGCTATAAATTACCGTTGTATGTTGTTTGGTCATTTCGTGAAGTTATCTTCAACATCATTATGGGATTCACTACCACCATCACGACACATTGCCTTTGACTAGAGAGCTACAGAACAATACTGTAATGGATACAGCAGAGTGTTCGCCTCAAGCTCACTGGTAGCTTTCACAGCATACCTGTCGAGGGTACTGGCGATTCTCATATTATATCCAGTGGAGATCATAGTATGTTACAGGGAACCATTGTATTGGTTGGGGCATGAACTGTCAGAGTGTACAGGACTGCAGGAGCTCATATTTCTAACAAAAGACACTTACAAACCTGGAAGTTAGATGGATGTCAAGCTGATTGGGACACAAGGGTATACTGCATATTCCCAAGCATTAAGAATGGATTCGGTATGCATGACATTCGCCTTACCTAAGATATGATGCACCTATTAACAGATTGTGGTCCACATCCCAAACATCTATATCGAGTGGGATTTACGAACACAACACTCTGTGAATGTAGATAGGATGGTTTCCTCTTGTCATGTCATTTTCACTTGCCCCTATTCTTAGGTAGGGAGTTAATACAGGCAACTGAATGTTGATTTGCAAACAATTGTAAAATTCAGGTATAAAAGTTAATATTATTGCACATCAAATACCAAAAAAATGAACGTCTCAACTTTAAGTCTTCAGGATTAAGTAGGTGCTCTAAATATCAAGATAAAGTCAACAGATCAGAGGAACAAAGCAGAAGACTAACAAAAATTGCTGCCTCTATAACAGAGAATGATAGACATGAATAAAACATAATTAAGAGAAACTGTCAAGTAATAAAATGTACAGTGGCTACCCACATGGGTGTGCATAGAGACGAGTATTGTGGAGGCATGCAGATTCCTGGAGAAGGGGGCCAGCCAGCAATAGTTATAAGGGTAAGTACAGTTGTAATTAGTTGGCAAACATCAAGTTTTTCCAAAGCTGCCAAAAACTGGTGTAATAATATAAGCTGGAAGTTATTCATGTAATTAAATTCCTTTTATTTATTGTTTTTAATTAATTACATTTTCAGTGGTGTTTTATTTCTACATTAATTAACAGCAACAGCATTAACAGCACAATAGTTGCTCCCCTTGTAACTCCCTATTGTAACTACACTACTCAAGACAATTAGAGGGACAAGCATTTGATTGAATGTACCATGTACATAATCCCTTATTAAGATATATACTGTTGCTTTTAGTCTTCAGATGTGTTGTAATAATGAGAGCAGTCCTCCACAATACATTTGAAAGCCGTGACTAAGTGGAAGTATTCAAATTTATCATGCTACGCGTAAGAGTGAAATGGATGAGCAATTTTTCACTCTGCCACCTATTGAGTGTAAGTAAAAGTGTGTCTCTATACTCTTTGTGTAGATTTCAGCAGTCAACATGAGGCATCTGACAGAGGCAGGACATGTCCGGGCAGTGACATTACTGCAGGAAGGTTGGACTATTCGTGCATTATTTGTACGACAGGGGAGAAAACAGAAAACATCGGCCAGAGATGACTGATATTTGGTTAATTGTTCTCTCCACGAATGCACTGCAACTGCTCAGGACCAGTGACCAAACGATATGCAACAGAGTCCGAGATGCTGGTTTAAGACCGACAAGACCTCATCACATCCCCTTGATTAACTGCTCAGCACATGGAAGATCAACTTTGGTTCGTTGAGGAACATAGGCAGTGGTAGCTGTGTCACTGGTACAGTGTATTATTTACAGATGAGTCCTGCTTTCATGCAACATGGAGCGATGGATGTATACCTGTAGGTTGTTGTTGTGATGAACACTGTGATGTCAGCTGTGGCTCAGACATGGCAAGGAGTGGCATCATAGTGGATGGCTAGTCGGGCTTTCAGATGCTCAGAGGCCAACTTAATGCTCAAAGGTACATCCTTGAAGTAGTAGTGGGTGATGTTATGCCCATTACAGTGTAATGGGTCCCCAGTGTATCCTGCAACAAGACAATGAGAGAGTGCCTTGAGCAGCAGCCACCATGGAAATGTTACAGGATCTTGGTATTCAAACATTAGGATGCCCTGATCTGAGTCCTGGCCTCAGTCCTATTGAGCACTTATTGGCTATGCTAGACAGACAACTTTGGGTCTATCCTGTAGCACCTCAGACTCTTGAACAACTTGTAGAGGTCCTTATTGAAAAAGGGAAAAAATTTCACAAGCAAATGTTCGCAGACTTGTCAGGAGCTTGCCTTGAAGATGGTGCATAGAGGGCCTACATACTTTGGCGGCTTATGACACTGTATTATATTTCTGGTCTAAGCACCAACATATGTTGTAAGAAGAGAACAGGATATATATGTTTGTGTTAAATAAAGGTTTCATTTTTCAGAACGAAATTCTGGCACCAAACAATCATGAAAAAATAAAGCAGATGTTTAAAATGTTGTCTCTCTGACTTTTTATAGCGGCATATATATATATATATAATACAAAGCACTGTGTATAGTGTTTGTTGAGCGTGTACAATCTGCTGAGAGTTTCCAGGTAATGGGTCTAAAATTTATCACAAAGAATTGAATTGACTTGGACTGCATTGCGTTGAATTGAATGTGTACATATCAGTATTTTATGCTCAGTCCATAGTGCGATGCATTCAGTCATTGTATCTTGTCCCTTACACCAGTGTCCCCCTCTAACATGATGATTTTAAGATACATCTTGTAAGTTGTTCAGTGCAGTTTCCACTAGTGTTCATAAACAGCCTGTGTTATGGTACTGAAGAGAATAGTGAATCAAGTTGTAATGACATTCATTTTTCTGTTGTGTGAAGTTACTTAGGCCGACTGAAATGAGTCATTTTCTGTGTGTTCAAATGGTAAAAAAAATTGAGAAGTGTACTTACCTAGAATTATAACCTTGAGTATATTAGTAAATAATATAACAGAGTTTGTAAATGTGGTCATGTCTACTAGGATTGAGATGAAGTGATTCACATTTGCTGCATTATTCGCACTACTTGTAAAGGACACAGTGATAAATGTCCAATTCATTTTGAGAATTGTTTTCTTTCCAATTTGCTGTGCCGGCCGCGGTGGTCTAGTGGTTCTAGGCACGCAGTCCGGAACCGCGCGACTGCTACGGTCTCAGGTTCGAATCCTGCCTCGGGCTTGGATGTGTGTGATGTCCTTAGGTTAGCTAGGTTTAAGTAGTTCTAGGTTCTAGGGGACTGATGACCACAGATGTTAAGTCCCATAGTGCTCAGAGCCATTTGAACAAATTTGCTGTATGTCAGTAACATGTTGTGAAATCTCATTTTTCATGTTCATTCCATTATTTTTACTTCAAGGATAATAATATAATTTTTGTTTGTTTGTTTACTTGTATATGTAAAACTTAACTGTAACTTGCTTATTTATTAGGTTAAACACCCACCGAGAACTGTATTCAGCTCTAAGAAATGTTGCAGAAAACAAGGATAAATTTGAAACTACGCCAGTGGATGAACATGTAGCACAACTGTTCCTCTTTGACTTTGAGCAGTGTGGTATACACCTTCCAGAAAGTGACCGGTGTCGTGTTGTGGAGCTCAATGACTATATTCTGCAACTCGGCCAGAGATTTATGGCTGGTGCTGTAAGCCCCCGTGCTATTCCGAAAGAAGTTCTGCCAAAGAACATCAGACATTTGTGAGTAACTTCTTTGTATTTATATTGTCAGTGGAAATATGTATTTTATTTGTGTACAGCAGAGAATAATTATTATGATAGAAATAGGAAGAAATGTTCTTGCCAGATTGATATATGGCAACAGGGCAGTGAATGCAGGTAAATCAGTGCAACACATTTATATTGTGTACTGTCTAATTTTTTTGGTGTCTTGTTCATCTTCAGATTCACTATCGATGGTGACCAGGTGCTAGTGACTGGTCTTTATGCTGACTCTCCAAATGCAGCTGCACGTGAGGCAGCATACAGGATATTTCTTTATCCAGATGGACACCAAGAATATTTACTGGAAGAAATGTTGAAGGCTCGACATGAACTTGCCAAACTTTGTGGATTTCCAACATACAGCCATAGGTATTGTATAACTGTAGCAAGAGAAAATGTATTACATTGATCATAACATAATTTTTTAAACTTTTTGGGTCTGATGTAGATATTATTCTGACTTAACTGTGTATGTAGTCAAACTGGTTTCTGCCTTACAAAGAAACCTGTAGTGCAGAGATTTATGGAATTATTTTTCTCTCGATAAAACGAGTAGTGCATCATAATAGTCGCTTATGACACTGAAGATTCTTTGTATACAGTTTGATAAGTAGGCAACCTTTACACACTCAACACATAATCCTTTGTAGAATCATAATCAGGAGAATGAACAATTCAAGTGTACCAATTGATGTGGAGCAGTGGTGAAGAAAATGGACTTATCTTAAGGAGGAGTGGATCTAAAATCTCTGATCATCCAGATTAATTTTTCACAGCCACAAATACAAATGGCAGGATTCTTCTTTCTAGAAGGCTGCAACCACTTTTCTTCCCTGTCCTCATCAGCAGCACTAATGCTCCATTGTTAATGATTTTTTTATGTTTATATTAAATTAAGCTTTCTTCCTTGCTTGTAGTTTAGTATGAAACATGACTGTGATCCCAGGTAGTATATTGGCATCGATGAGAATTGGGTTGGTTTGGCTGAGGTGACATCTACTAAGCAGCCACATAGGGCCGCAACTTCGATGTTAGCTGGGATTTTGTTTAGTAATTTGGCATTGAGCAGCAGATAGGTGAAATACAGTGCAAAAAATTGCTCACAAATAAATAAATAAAATCATATGATGAGTTTAATTACACTGTTAAACAATGGACATGATAAATAAATAATTTCAGTTGATTCATATTTATTTTATCTGCCATATCTGAAAATGAAGTCAGAAGTGTTCCATCAGCCACCAGCTTTTTGTAATATATAAAAAAGAACTGTTATCATGTATATTAGTATAGAGCGCTAAACACAGTTAGTAAAATAATATGATTTTATTTAGCTCAGTCATCAGTTGACATATTTGTTTTGGGTGATGTGACTTCAGCAAAGCCAACAATGTTCACCGATGGATTTCCCACTCAGGTGAACGTTTGTAGCAACAACAGATAAGGAAGAAGACTTGGTAAAGAGAGAAAGTGTCCTTTTTGATTGCCAGAGACGTAAAAGATTTATTTAAAGAAAGAAGCTAATCTCGTGTGTTCTTCAGCTGTGAACTGACAAATGTAGTGTTGCATAATAGTGTGCTTTCTTAAGCATTGCATTTTAGAGTGAGGAACATGTCTCAAAAAAGTGTAAATGATAAAAACAATACTTGTTGCGTTTGTGTCGATTTCACTTTAAAAGCACAGAGGCAAAATTTGTCTCCCCAAATTAAAAGAGCTTACACATGTTATTTTAACAATAAAATAGATTAGATTAAGTTTTCTACTCCAGAAACATGTTTCACCAAATGAGTAACATTATTAACTGGCCGGTAAAAGGATCTTGACATATGCCTTTTGCAGTTTCTATAATGTGGCAGAACTTTTAACAGACTGCTACTTGTGCTTGTCAAATATTTTTGCAATTAATTCAAAGTCCAAACATACTGTTAATTATACAGCAATTCGACCAATGCCCCATGGATCGTCTCCAGCAGATGACCAAAAATGTGACTGGAGATTTTGAAACTGTGGATGGCAGTGAATTACAACAGAATGGTCCAGATTTTGTGGAAGGAATTATTACCAATGCACCTCACTTTCTAACACAGGGGGATTTAAATGATCTGGTTTGTTATCTTGTGTTACCTAAAAGCAAAGCAAAATTATTTGCTAGGCTGAAAAGCTGATACTGATACCTCCTGCAGGATTGCACGAAAGTAAGTTCTTTTTGTGAATACCAAAAGCAGTTTGAACATTTATTTTCTAAACAGGAGAACCTATTTTTCTACAACAATGTTGATTCTTTGATAGTCACTGTCTATTGAACTGAAAGCTGAAGATGGGTGTGTGTTCATTGGCTCCTCGAAAACTAGGCTGAAAGGAGTTTTGCTATATAATGGAAACAAGTTTCCATCCATGACTTTAGCTCATGCAGTTGGTATGACATAAACATGCATCTTTTGCTATTTATTATCTGATATGATCATTCATGGCAGATTATGAAGTGAGACCTTTTCTACTAGGACTAGTGTGTGTGTGTGTGTGTGTGTGTGTGTGTGTGTGTGTGTGTGTGTGTGTGTGTGTGAGAGAGAGAGAGAGAGAGAGAGAGAGAGAGAGAGAGAGAGAGAGAGAGAGAGAGAGAGAGCCATCATTGTATTACAAAAGGCTGCCCAGATTATTATTCTGTGCAGGACAGGCAGATATTGATGACCAGCTACTTGTAAGTGGTACAAAATCTGGTGGCTGGTGGATTGAGGATGCAGAGGAATGTCGCACGATACTATTCAAACAATCAGAAGTTCCCAAATTGCTGTATTATGGCGCCCTGCCATGGTTTGATAGAGGAAGCAGGTTTGTGGCTGAGGCATCCAGCAGCGTCCTGTGTGTTGCCCCCTAGTAATGCTGACAAAGTGCAACATTGGCTGCGCAGCAGCTCGTGACGCAGCTGCCTCTGTCAGGGGCCACTTTGGTCCTGGTGGCCTCAGCCAACTACGGCTGTGAGAGTGATGGTGTGACTCCTGCCCCAGCACTGTCCAGCAGGTGGCAAGCAGGTGACATAACAGCAGTGACCCCACTACCCTGCGTAGATGGCCGGCAGACTGCTTCCCAGGGCCGGTGCTGGTCCAGTGTGATGGCGAATCCAGCTTTCATTGTTTCAAAGCGAACTGCCCTGTCACAGAACTGAACTGTGGTTCCGCCTTCTGCTTAGGTACTGCTGTGTAACCTGTTTCCACATCTCACTGGGCTGTCTTGCCTCTCAATGTTGTAACAACGATGATATATTTTATGAAGCACAACACCTGCACTCGCCAGCTGCTGGCATTGCTGCAATCTACTTCCTGCTCAGTGCATTTTTGATCAGATATGGTTGGTGCACTAAGTTGCCCTCCACTTTAATAAGACCTGGTCCCAAGGATCAGCTTAAGCTAGGTTATCCTTATGCAAAACTAGTGACAAATTCAGTGGCAGCTGGTGGAGTTGGCTCTGGTCCACTTCTTGCTCAAGATTACTTTTGTCACTATGTTCTCTTATGCACTGCTTGTTAAAGTTCTGTCAGTTCCTTTCTAGTTTAACATAGTTATAATTTCATACCTCCAGTTCATTGAGTTTGTCTATGGATTGAATTAACAAGGGTGCTAAAGTATGATTCAATGGAGTCAGATTCACAACTGATAACACTTCTGTAGCTCTCTCTGGCTAATACAGTTGAGGCTGCGTGGTGCTCAGATGTGTTATTCCCAAAATTGTGGCAGGTAGACAGAAAGTAGGTCCCACTGTTTCCATCGTGTCCCATTTATCAGTAATCCAATTCCATCTAGCTCTAACCTTTTTGCTGTTGTGAGCTTTCCCTTTGTGAAACAACTGCCTACTATTATCACTTTATTGAAGTTAGAGGTACAAGCAGTGCCTCTACCAGCTTTAAGCACAACTCGGGTCTGATCATTTCTTTCTTGCAGTCCTTTTCTGTTTTCCAATCCATCAGTAACTTCACTGTGCAGGAGTTCTGACCTCCTTTCATTACCCTGTTCAGACAAACCGTAACATCACCACATACTCTTTGCCTTCCTAATAATATTTTTAAGCACTTCACAATTCTGTTTGTAATAGGCTACTTCCAACATTTTGATATAATTCCTGCTTTGTTCTACGTTTTATCCTTATCCCACTAGTCCACCACCCAGGGTGCCTTATACTGCTAGTACCTGGTTTAGAACGTTCTAATGAAAAGCAACTCTCAAAGAACATGAGAAATATGTTAAGGGAAGCATTACATTTGTCATCTATGTTATCGGCACTATAAACATCCTGCCACTTTTGTTCCTTGACGAGCTTTAAAAAATTCTCTATTACCGAAGGATTAGCTTTCCTACATAATTTGTAATTATATGTGACATTTGTTTGAGTACAAAAGCCTTTTAGTATTAAAATTTGTGCATCATGTTCTGAAAGGCCATACGCCCTTTTACTAACAGAATGCCCTTTTATGGGTACGTGTGTGGTGCGCATGGGGCCTCGAGCTATTGCAGTCTCCTTCCTTTTTCCAGATTGCATCAGCATCCCTGTTCCTCTCCTTCCCTGTCCTTGCTCCTTTCTCCCTGCCCCCTCCTTTCCCTCTTGGTGGACTTCTTTAGATCGACCTGCTATCCTTCTGGCTTTGTTTTGGTATGTGCTATTGTTTAGTCTGCTCTTTCCATCCCCTTTTGGCGTTTTTGGTCCACTTGGGGTTTGACCTCCATTTCCAACATTTTCCATTCAGTGTGAGCTACTTGGGGATGAACTTCCAATCTAGTTTCCATGGTGCAGGCTCCTCTCCCCCTCCCCTCCCTTTTCCCCTTCAACCCTGGCCCCCTTCCTGCTAGGTCACCAGTATGGTAGCCAGTCCATGTGGTGGGGCTGTTAAGTACACCCCCCCCCCCCCCCGTCCGCCCCCCTCCCCCTTGCCGGAGGAGCACTGCCCTTCTTCAGCAGCTGCTGGTACTGGAACTCCCTCCTGGGATTCCTCTTCCTGGCACCCCCCTGAAAGGCCATCTGCAGCAATACATTGACCACTTGATCCGTGGCCAACAGGCGCCAGGATTCCCAAGTGTAATTTCGTGCCCAACCTCGCTTCAGTCTGCCAAGAACAAGGGCAAGGCCCCTCCGGTACCCCCTGTGGTGCCGTCTTACCCTCCTTCAGCCAATGAACCAACAGAGTCTGACCCCATCTATATGGACAGTACCCCATCCTTACCGGTGATGTGATTTGGCCGCATGAGCAGCTTCGGTCCATCATGGGCGCTACAGAATGCTGTCTACAGGGGGCAATCTACCAGGCACAATCTTGGGCTGTCTCCCATGGCTTTCAGTTTTCAGTGGCCAAGTCTTGTGTCTGTTCCCCGATGGCCAATCCCTCGAGGTGGTTGACACCCACTGCTTCTTAGGTCTGGTCTTCGATACCTGGTTGACGTGGCTCCCTCCTCTTTGCCAGCTGAAGAGAATGTGCTGGTTACATCTCAATGTTCTTAGATGACTGTGCAATACCACCTGGGGTGCAGACCGCTCTATTCTTCTGCGATTGTACAAAGCGCTGGTCCTGTCTCGTTTGGACTACAGGAGTCCTGTCTATGACTCTGCGTCACCTTCGACATTGCAGATACTAGACCCTATTCACCATTGTGGGGTACGATTGTGACTGGTGCCTTCCGGACTAGCCCCGTGATTAGCTTTCTCACTGAGGCGGGGATTCCACCGCTGTGAGTTTTGTGCCAACAACAGCTGATATCTTTTGCGCTCCACATTCGCTGCACCACAAAGCACCCTAATTACGGTCTCCTTTATCCAGTCATGGAGATCAACCTCCCGCGGCGGTGGCCACCATTTGGGCTTACTGTGGCTGCCTGCATTCAGTTGCTCTTTTCTTAGCTCCAGCACCTCCCTTTAACACCTCTTTTCTCCACTTACGCACATACCCCTTCGTGGTGCATTTCTCAGCCACAGCTCTGTCTTGATCTCTCCATCAGTTCAAAGGATTCTGTCCCTCCTGAGGCCCTTCACCACCAATTCTACTGTCTCCTCAGTTCATTCCAGGCTTCAGAAGTTATTTATGCTGATGGCTCCTTGGTTACTGGTCACACTGGTTATGCTTACATCTATGCGAGGCACACAGAACTTCTTTCCTTGCAAGATGGCTGTAGTGTTTTTACTGCAATATTGGTAGCCATCTTGTGCACACTGGACCATGTCCATTTCTTCTCAGGACTGTACTTCACTATCTGTAGTGACTCCTTGAGCAGTTTGCAAGCTATTGGCCAGTGCTTCCCTCGTCACCTGTTGGGAAATACACCTTCGCTCGGCATTACGTCGTCAGGTTTTGGGACTTGGGAATGCAGAATGACACACTCTTTCTTTGCCAAATGAGCTCAGGGTGATAAAGGATTCTACAACTATGTGGCGGTCCTCCTTACGGGCCTCTCGTAAAGCCTCTGTCATCCTTTGCCAGCTCCGCATCGGCTATACTAGGCTGACTCACGGTTATCTCCTCCATCGTGAGTACCCCCCTCTCTGTCGTTGTGGATCAATGTTGACTGTGGTTCACCTATTACTGGACTGTCCTGACTTAGCCGCCCTGCAACAAACTTTTAGCTTTACTAACTCGCTACCCCTGGCGTTAGCTGATAGCGCCTCAGTGGCTGATCTCGTTTTACAATTTCTTCGTGATGGGGGTTCTTATTGCTTTATTTAAGGGTGGAACCTTCAACCTTGTTGGTGGGTGCAGGTTATGGCAGGCTGTCTTGCTCCTCCCTTTGCCCCGATTGGGCTGGTTTCGACTGGGCTTTGTGGTTCACTCCCACCCTCTGCGCTCCTACCCCTTTCTTTATGGGGTCTGTTTTATCTTGAGTATCTATTTTGTCTACGTATGCTTCCTCCTTCATGCCCCTATCATTAGTCACTTTCTTTTTCTCCTCTCTTCCGCCTTTTTCCTTCCTTCTCTGTCAATAATTTGTAATTTTATGGCCATTGTAGTTCCCTCTTATAGTGTGAGGTTTTATCGGTTTTAATTATTCCAAGGTCGGAGGGACTGATGAGCACGTAGTTTGATCCCTGCACAACATTCAAATATCTGTTCAGTGGAGTGCCGTGATATGTCTATGGACTCGAACAGAATACTGTTTTTTTTTTTATGTACATGGCCATTACCCCCACTCTGAAGGGAACTCCTTGAAAAACGGCCAGCTAATCTGTATCCTGGTAAAGGAAGGCTCTGAATTAACAAATTATTTAAGTGGTGCTCCAATATACCAGTAATTTCAGAGTCAACATCTGTAAGCAGTTCACTAACTTTATCTCTAGTACCTCTTATATTGATGAAATATGCTATCTCCTTCTCTACTTGGAAACATGACGTCCTCTGGAGGTGATTGCTTAGTTAGGGGGACTTCCTTTAAGTGGGTGTACCTATCAGCTGACTTCAATCTAAAAATAGGTGCCGCTCTAACACCAACTACTACAGGAATTTTTGCATGAGTGATCCCACCACCACCCACTACACTGTCGCCTGTAAGCTTTGACAGTCTCCCCTTCCCACACCTATTGAGGTGTAGACCATGCCTAGTGAAACCTGATCTACTTATAGACTTAACTGGCACCACTGCAATGTGGCCAATGCCCTCTGCCATCAGTGCCTTCTCCAGCACCATGTTAACACACCTAACAGCTGCATTAAGATGAGGCCGATCATGACGCCAAAACAGTAGCATGAAATTCACATTAGTGCAACCAGTTTTAGTAGCTATCTTTACTAGGTCACCATCTACATCATATTCCCAGTCCCTATCAAGACCATTCCCTGCTCCACCCACTATCACCACCTGATCACCCTCTGTAAAATTCCTACATAACTCCCCTATGCTGTCAGTCACTTGAGCCAACCCTGCACTAGGCTTCACAATGCTGCTGACCGGGCACTCGCTCCCCAGCACTTCCTGCAACTGTTGCCCCACACCTCTACAGTGTGAATTACGTAACAGCAGAACCTTCTTCTTTCTGTTTGACTTTGCAACTGACTTAGGCCTCCCAACTGTTGAGGTTTCCTACACCTACAGCTACAAGAGGCTCCTCTCTACTCAACCCTGACAGTTGGTCAAATCTATTGTGTGTACGCAACGTACGACTGTCTGAATACCACCACCTCCTCCTCCTCCTCCTCCTCCTCTTCCTCCTCTTCCTCCTCTTCCTCCTCTTCCTCCTCTTCCTCCTCCTCCTCCTCCTCCTAGCTGCCCTCTTGCTGACTGCCAGTTCCCATTCCCCAACTTTGTCATAGTTCGTATAGTTTACAGAACACACATTTCCTCTGTAATATACATCTTACATATATCAAGGGCATTTAGATAAGCATGAGTTTCATTTACATTTTTTCATTTTCGTCATGTTTTGACATGCATTACCATTTTTACAAAGCTGGTCATTTTATTTCTCTTCAGGTATATGGAACTGTACTTGAAGAAATAGGAAAAACATCAATAAATATTACAACATCATTATTTTTGACTGTGTCCCACTTATCAGTGTTGGAAATACTGCAACTAGGAAACTCAAAGAAAAGGGAAGGAAAGTTTCTTGGACTAACGAATCATTTTTGATGCTAGGGTATAAGGTGGAGAATATTTCAGCCAGTATGATGCTGTTTAGGAAATTGGAATATGGCAATATTAACATGGATTAAATGTCTACCATTGCCCCTTACAGATGTAGTGTACAGTGTCTCAGTTGTAGGGTTGTTATATCATGGAAGCATGATATCCACAGATTGTCTGGTATCCGTGTGGTGAACGAAGTGACAGTACAGACACATTGCAATATATTGCAACACTGGGAGAATTTTTCCAAAATTTGTTCAATGCACTACTCCATCCCTCTTTCCCCTCCTCGACACACACACACACACACACACACACACACACACACACACACACACACACACACCCAAATCTAAGGCCATTATGAGCTCTTCACAAACTAGTGACTAAATATGATAAAACTCACAATGTAGGTTTGTAGAGTGACCTAAACAAACGAATTTTAAATTTAGGAATACCTGCAGCTATATGTTTTAAGCCTGTAATATTTTATCTCTTTCAGTAATCTCAAAGAAAGCAATATCTTCTGCAGGGAAAATGATGTACAAGAACAATATTCACAACAATCAAAATATGCTATCCGATCAAAAATATCTGGACATGCATTAGTGGACATTAATATGGGATGTGTCCACCCTTCACCTTTACAGTGATATGAACTCTGCTGAGGACACTTTCTGAGTGTCACCAGAGGAATGGTTGACAATAGAGAATTAATGATGTTGGGCACTGGGACACGGAGCAAAGTCAATGTTCTAACACATCCCAAAGGTGTTTCATTTGTTAGGTTGTTGGTATTCTGGGCAAGCCAGTCTGTTTCAGGAATGTTATCATCTGCTTACCATTTACTTAAAGATACTACTTCATCACAGGGTGTCATTTTCATGCTGATACAGTCAGTAATCTCCAAACTGTTTCTGTACTGTACTGTACTGTAAGCAGCACACAATGCTGTAAAATGTGAGCATATCCTTCCAAATTTTGCATCATCTTAAGGCAATAAGGGGAAAATACCCTAACCAAGGAAAACACCATCTGCTTCATACTTCACTGTTGGCATTAGACTTGGCACCAGGTAATATTCTCCAGGCACTTGCCAATCCCAAACTCTTCCATTGTATTGCTACAGGTTACAGTGTAATTCGTCAATGCAATGACTCATTTCCAGTTATCCACTCTTCAGGGGCCTCACTTTCTACACCATCTCAAGTGTTACTTAGCATTGATTACAGAAACTTGTGGCTTATGCAGAGCTGCTTGCGTGTTGTGCCAGATTCTTGTTAAATCCCTATGCTCAATCGTCGAGCTAGCTGAACTGCCAGTAGCACTTGTGAACTCACGAGTGGTCCCTTCCACTGATTGTATGTGACTTCTTACAACCACCCTCTGCACTGATACTCCATGGTCACTGTCTGTCAGTATGTGAAGTCTACCTGATTTTAGTGTAAATAATTAATGGAAAATCTCATATAAAGATGTGAAACAAATACTAACAAAGAGATAGAAGGGCTGGCCAGTACTTACCTCAGTTCAATACAGCCGATAGATACACAAAAAACAACCGAAAATGTACGTTCCTAAGTAAAGAGGTGTATAGTATAATATAGTATAAAGTATATACTTCTATATACCTCTTTACTTCTGTATGCATCCTCTTTGGTTTGAAGCTGGCGCAATACTTACAGTAGAATATCTTAGGCTTCCCTCTGACAACCATGCCTCCATCCTTGCTACTCTCCCTGTTTTCCTTTCCCTGTTGCTTCATAGCCTGGGTTGTGAGTAACTAAATCCACTTTCCCTTCTTCCCTTTCTTTCCCCTCTCTCCTCCCTGATGAAGGAACATTTATTCCGAAAGCTAGGAACGTAAATTTTCGGTTGTTTTTTGTGTATCTATTGGCTGTACTAAGCTGAGGTAAGTACTGGCCAGCCCCTCTAGCTCTTTGTTAGTATTTGATTTTAGTGTAACTATGATTATTCTTTGGCATTTACACTTTACAATCACATCACCAGCAGTTGAGTCGGTGACTTTAGAAGGGTTGAAATGTCCCTCATGGCTTTACTACTCAGCTGGCATCTAGTGCGTAGTCCACGCTCAGTCGCCAAACAATCTTGATTGGCTGATTCTACTTTCACAGCTTCTCTACTGACCACACAATATCCCCCCCCCCCCCCCCCCCTTCCTTTTATATTGACAGGTCCACTTATAGCGACATCTAATGGTGAATTCTTCATTACTTTAGTATGTCTGGATACTTTTGATCAAATAATATTATATTTACAACCAGCACAGCAATTTGCCAGTCAAATGACAGTCAAATGAATACGGAAGCTATCGAGTAGGATCGTTATCCTATGAATTTTACCTAGAAAGGTGGCACAGTAGTTAAGACACTGGACTGGTTTTGGGAGGTGGCAGGTCAGATTTAGGACGTTATTTTCATAATGTGCTTAAGGCTAATGATAGGATGGTTCCTTTGTAAAGGGTGTGATTGTTTTTCTTCCCATCGTTAACACAGTCATTTGTCACGTCATTGACAACTCCATGTTAAACCCTAATCTTCCTTCTTTCTTTTTTATGATCTTCCAGGTATACACTTTTCCTGAATGAAATACTATAGAATAAAATATTGCAAACTCCAGTATTATCTGCCTCCACAGCTGAGGTCGGTAATGGACACTTGTGCAGTGGTGCTTGATCTGGTGGTAAGGCAGTCCAAACACTGGTGGTGGCAAACATTTTCACTGTTAATATTTGGCCAGCAAGACACACACACACACACACACACACACACACACACACACACACACACACAATACATACATTCAGTATTACAAATATGTGTAATGGAGCATGTTGTAAATAAACAAGCAAAGTAAGTGCAGTTTTTCAATTACAGTTTATTAAATGAAAAAAACGTTGAATTTTGTACTAAACAAAAATAACCAATTAACATCTATGAAGTCAGATGGTAATAACAAAGGGTTATATATTTAAAAAGCTATAAAGTAATCAGTAGATGTAGTAGTAGGAAAAGTTGCCAATGAATTAAGAAACAAAGTTTTAACATTTGGTTACAAAGAAGTGAAGGTGTAATCTTAGTTTAAAAAATCCTTGTATCAAGTGTCTCTTGAATAACATCATTTCAACCAACCATGCAGTTTTTAATGGGAAAAAGAAACAAAAAACTATGGGAAACATAGAAAATAATATTCACGGACATCAAAAGAAAGTCCATGAACATCAAAAGGTAGTTAATTTTTCTCTAAAACCCTGAGGAGAACTAAAAAGGACATATATTGAATAGTGACACAGAGTACAATTGGAAAAGAAATTCAGAATTTTTTGTGCTATTAAAATATTCATGAAAGCAGAAGAATTCAAATGCAGAAAAAATGCATGCTATTAATATGGAAAAGCCAGCAACAGTATCAAAAGCCTTAAAATGTTATAAGGTCTTTGAAAGCTACAGTGTCAGACATGATGATCGTACATGTCTCATTCCAAGAGTGAACAAAAACTTTGATAGTCAGAATAAGCAAATGCCAAAGAGGACTCAGAATTAGCAAATACCAAAGAGGGCTATCACAAAGAACCAAAAAGTTAATATTACTCAAACTGATGGCTTAACTCTGAAACTATCCTAGACATGCTTTTTCTGCAGTCTCATCATTACATAAACAGAAAATCAGCAGCTGAGTGGAAACCTCACTTGCAATTTTCCTGTTGATTAGCAACCATTAACACATTGGAGGAATGGCAGCATTGATTAAAGAAGAAGAAGAAGAAGAAGAAGAAAAGCCTTTGAACACATCCTTCCATTGTACACCATCGTTGTATAACCATAATTCTTCAGAATTGGTTATGCTGGAATGACATATATGTGGAAGAAACTTCATTCTGAATACAATATTGCCAATTGCCCCAACAACTGTTGTCACTTGATGACGGTTCGAGAACTCTTTAATTTTTTTTTTTCCAAAACTGTATTCAGTAGTCAGCTGAAATATTTTATTGCGCATGACAGGTTTCAACAGATTAATCTGTCTTCTTGACAAGTCTTTTAGGACTTAGGAAAATATAAATCGTTAGAACATGGCCATACATGTATACAAAGTATGAGAAGTGTGTCAAAAGAAAAAAAAAATTACTCAACAGACATCAATACCTTTCAGTGAAAGGTAAACATTCCACGCGGAAAAATATATATAAAAAACAAAGATGCTGTAATTTACCAAACGAGAAAGTGCTGGTAGATAGACACAATAAAAAACACACGCACAAATTTCAAGCTTTCGCAACCCAAGGTTGCTTCATCAGGAAAGAGGGGTTGCTTCATCAGGAAAGAGGGGAGGAGAAGGAAAGATGAAAAATATATCCATCCGCACATATACAGACACAGGCAGACCCACAACCTTTCATCTTTCCCTCTCCTTCCCTCTTTCCTGGTGAAGCAACCTTGGGTTGCGAAAGCTTGAAATTTGTGTGTGTTTTTGTGTGTTTTTTTATTGTATCTATCTACCAGTGCTTTCTCGTTTATATAACTTTTACATGTTTTGTGATGCATTTAGATAAAAAGTAATCATTTTATTTAATTTATTTTTAAATACCACTGTTGTTTTGTGTTCTAGGGCCCTTAAAGCTAGCATTGTTGAAATGCCCAGTGTTGTAAATGAGTTTTTGGACATTTTAACTGAACAGTTGTGGGATAGAGCAGCAGCTGATTTCCATACTATGATGAGAATGAAATGTGAAGAAGATCCTCTGTCACAAGTAAGTTTAATAACAGCATATAATCTTATATAATCTTACGTATTTTGATGAGTGAAGACAGTAAACAAGTTTTGTTTTATGTCTGAAATGTGTACTACCTAAATGTGTTCCCCTGTTTTGTAATTTACATTGAGTGCATTAACATTTTCTACTTCCAAAATGAGGTTTTAAATTATTTTACTCAGTTCATTGCTTGTAAACAATGATTTAAGTAGCTTTTCCATAGTATGCCAAACTGTTATCTGGCACTGTGTGCTAATTATTGAAAGGAGGTTGCAACAGGAGGATTTAACAACAAATAACAGTTGTTTGTTGGTGCCCAGTAGAAGAGTATGTAAACCATTTAAGCTCTTCTTCTTCTTCTTCTTCTTCTTCTTCTTATTTATCTTTTTTATCGTTCTTCTTTTTTTAAACAAGAACAAGGATGGGGGTGCTCCATAAATTCTTCCGATAATTGTCAGGCATATTGGTCTAGTGGTAAAGACCGTGGCTGAAAACTGGAAGGCCATGGCTCAGTTTCTGGGTGGGGTATGGAATATTTCAGTTTGCCTTTAACTGAGCCTTCACCTTTCAGTGAGGTTAGCTTTCATTAGGAGCAACACATTTTTCAGATTCCACTTTTAAACTGCAAGTTTTCTTTCCTCTACAGGATCATTGGAGTAGGTTAGTTGCCAAAGTGGTGTTCAATTCAAAGACTTGCACAAGGCCTTTGAGCAACATGGCATTATTATTATTGTTTGTTATTATTATTATTATTATTATTATTATTATTATTATAGTTGGAAGTTGGTACCAACTATTAAGACTATAAAGCTCATCATCATATTTCATTTATTAATTTTGCATCTGTTGGATTCGACTATGGGAACTTTACGGAGGGAGTATGCTTCAATACTAAATGAACTTAACTGTCTCTCTTGTACTTTGTGAGTATCAAAGTTTCTCAGTTATAAAATGGAAAAATGACACTTTAAAATAACATTACAGATGATATTACTTTGTTTCATTGACCTTTAGGCATGTAACACATTCCGTAACAGTGGCTAGACTCATCCACACTTTTCTTAACATTCAGTATTGCCAAAGATAATTTCTGATATTATTATGGAGTATGAATTATAACTACTTTGAACATATTTCCAAAGCTAAACAATTACTGTGCTTCAAATGTGTCCCGTCTCCAACCATCATGATTTAGGTTTTCCGTGATTTCCCTACATCGTTTCAGGCAAATGCCGGGATGGTTCCTTTGAAAGGGCACGGCCTATTTCCTTCCCAATCCTCCCCTAACCCGAGCTTGCGCTCCATCTCTAATGACCTCATTGTCGACGGGACGTTAAATGCTACCAACCTACCTACCTTCAGATGTGCGCTATACATATGCATTGGTCAGGATATCCAAACAAAATCTCTACTTTCATGACAATTATGTAGGTGACTCTGTAAGAGTGAGCAAAAATTTAACATGATGTAGAGAATTTGATGTAGGGAAACTGGGTCGGCAAAGCCAGTTTAAGGAACTAATAGGAATAAAATCACATTACTTTGTACTTTTAATTTACATTAGTTACATTTAACTGCAATTACTATCATTGACACAATGATCATACCATTTGTACTGTATCTTACAAAATGTGCTGAAACTGATAGGCATCAAACTCAATGGCAGCATGACATCAGTGAACAAGATTCTGATGCTCCCTGACAAATATCCCTGGTGTGTTTTGAATCACATCAAGGGCAGCTACAATTCTGGCAACTAATTCCATCTCCATACTCACTGGGATCTCATACTCAAGTGTCATTAGATATCACCATGAAAATAATCAAGGGGATTCGGGTCAGATGACCTCACAGGCCATGGAATAGAACCTCCCCTTCCAATCCAGCAACCAGGAAATATAGCATTGAGATTGCTGCAGACTTCCACACTGAAGTGAGACAGTGCTCCATTGTATTGTATCCACATCCTCTCACGAAAAGCCAAGGGTACCTTCTGCTACAACTCAAGTAGATCTCTTTGCACGACTCTCAAGTACAGGTGGCCATTTAGACAGCCAAGTAGAAGATTTGGCCCAATGAGATTGTCACCTACAATGCTGGCCCAGATATTCACAGCAAAACGTACTTTATGGTGTGATTCTACAACAGTGTAAGGGTTTTCCTCATTCCACACATGGCTGTTCTTGCTGTTCAAAATACCATCATGATCAAATGAGGCGTCATCATAAATCAGCATGAGTTGCAGGAAATCTTGTCAATCAATCCCTTCTTAGAGCAGCCACTGACACAGTGTGAACCTTGGTGCGAAGTCAGTCACAAGCATTGCATTGAGTCGCCTTGGGTGGTATAGGTGTAATTGTTGTTTGTGGAGTACTTGCCACACGCTAGTGTGTGCAGCTCCCATTTCATGTGCAAAATGATGAGTACTTGTAGTGGGGTCTGCTGCAACACATTCCAGCACCTCCTTTTGAGAATCAGATCTGCAAGTGGTCCTCATGTTGTGAGGTCCTTCGTTTCTTCTTTCCAATGAACCAGTCTTCTGCATTCGTTGATCAAGAGAAATAAACACTCATCGTGACGGATGATGCCTGTTAGGAAATGGTTCACTGTACAGACTTTCTGCAGTGAGAGCATTGTAATATACTTCCCCATAGACAAGGTGCATGTTAGTGAGTTCTGCGAAACTGTAGTGGTACTGCTCTATTGTATTGTACTGTATGTCTCTGAGTAGCACTGAGTAATGAATGGGTCTGCCATTGATTCATAGCACATTCTGTCATGGGACAACATACATATGATACAACGGAGCCACCTTATGGACGGCGTTCTACATTGAAGCAAGCAGAGGAAACATACACTTTCATCAAACTCGAAAGCTAATTAGTTATCAACTGGTTGCTTAAGGTTGTCAAACACCGTAAGCCTATATAAAAAATAGAGCATAAATTTTCAGGTGGAAAATGAGATCAGTTTACCATGGTTATGCCAATATAGGAAAACTCTAAAAACAAAACAAAAAACAAAACTATGTGCCATGCTTCTAACCATGGAGAAGAAAGTTTTACTTTGTTTCACTGACCTTTTGCGTATATATAGACACACACACACACACACACACACACACACACACACACACGTGCAAAAGCAAAATTGAAAAGTGAAAATAATTATACCTCAAGGGTAAACAGTGTGACGTAAATGTATACAGTGTGACCTTAGTTCAAATAAATTAGCTAGTGTAAAATATTTGTAGCAGAAAAAGTTGAAAAACATAAGAACTAAAAAAAAAAAAAAAGAAAAAAATCCTTACAAGCACACGCACAATCAACATCTTAACTTTACCGCACATCTTGTAACTGATTTTGTTGTTTACTACTGCTGAGAATTCCTGGGATGGTGTGCCTGTTTGCATGTTGAAGCACTGATTATCTCATTGTGGCAGCAAGCTGCTGGCGTGCTCGGTAGTGGCATGCCATTTCGGCTCTGCCTGTTCCGCTTCACGCAGGTCTGCATGTTTATGATTGAACTTAACTGCTTGCTACCCTGTCATTTGATTCTTCCTGTGTCACTGTCTGTAATTAAGTGAGCAGTAATCATTTAATCTCACACACATTTGTGGTGGTAATTATGTCTGCTTTTGCTTCCTTCACCAGTGTTTCCTCTCACCTCTCCTCTCTTCCAGTTGGTGGAGATACTTGTCATATCTGCTCTTCAGTTTCAATTTTTGTGCCAAACAGATGCCTACAGACTTCACATGGCAGCCATTGCACCATCCAGCATACCATGTGACATTCCTCATATGGTGCTTCGTAATACTGATCTCTCTCTGATCCCTTTTCCAAAAATTCAGAGTATGTTCAGTCATACCTCTGGTTGTATGGGTGGTTGCAAATTGAATTTAAAATCTTGTCTTCTTTGCTTTGAGATCCATATTTTGTCAGGAACATTGTCTCTAACACATTTTTTTTTTCCTAAGCATGTTCCCGAATTATGAGCCTCATGTTCCATCTCATTTACAATGTAAACAGTTTTGGCCATCTAGTTTTCAATTTCTGACACTAAACTGCAGAAATTGCATGTATGAGATGGCACTGTTACAGGAGAAATGTGTCTGCATTAAATTTTGTGTGATACTCAAGAAAATCTTTACAGAGAAACACTAAATGATGCAGTAAGACTACAGTGATGAGTGCTTAAGCTGTAGTTGGTGTTCTGAATGGTTCACATAGTTGAAAAATGGCCAGATGGAAGTTAAAGATGACACTTGTTCGGGAAGCTCTTTGACGACTACTGACAGTGCTCATGTAAGGAGTGGAAACGGAATTGTGTGTGCCAATCGAAGACTGAATGTCTGAAAGATTGCAAAAGAATATATCATTTCAGTTGGATCAAGTCATGAAATCTGTACACAGCATCTTGGAATGCATCGTGTTGCCATCAAGTTCGTCCCTTGGCTCAGAAGTCGAGCCCAGAAAGACCTTCGCCTCGAATCTGTGAAGAACTTTTGGATTGCACAAATGGGAACAAGATGTTCCTTAAGAGAGTCATAACTGTTGATGATACATGGTCTATGATTGTGATGTTGAGTCCAAGGTTCAATCATCACAATGGGCCAGGAAAAGTTCTCAAAGACCAAAAACAGCTTGTCAGGTCAGGTCAGGTGTCAAAGCCATGCTGATAGTTTTCTTTGACTTTGAAGGATTAGTTCATCGTGAATCCGTCTCACAGGAACAAACTGTTATGGTATAATTTGGATGTGTTGCGATGCCTGTGAGAAAATGTGAGAAGGAAACAGCCTGAAATGTGGCAGGACAATTCATGACTCTTGTTTCATGATAATGCACCCGCACATTGAACTCTGTTTGTGCATGACTATTGCAGTAGAAACAAAATCACTATGCTTTCTCATCTTCTTATTCTCCAGATCTGATCTCTGTGGACATTTTTTTATTTCCAAAGTTGAAAACCCTGTTGTAAGGACTAAGATTTGCAATGATAGATGAGATAAAAGAAAATTCACAGACAGAGCTTTGCATGATCCAGCGAGAGATGTACCAAGACTACTTCCGGAAGAGGAAACAGTATTGTAAATGGTGTATCAATTGTGGAGGGGAGTATTTCAAAGGTAAGCATAGAAAAATTTTGTGGACAAAGTTCTAGAATTTTTTGAATGGACCTTGTATGCACAATTGAATGTAGTTTGCCTCTTGGATAAATTTTACTGAATTTGCGGCTGGTTACCAGATTCCACTTGTGGGTCTCCTTTCACCCTGATTTTTGATATGACTTGCAACACACTGCTCTTCATTCCTCATCCTCTTGCTAATTGTTTGCTTAGCATGACAGTCAGTATTCTGTTTTATATTTTTTACTACTATGTGTAGGGTATCTACGCTTTTTATGTCATCTTTTAACCATATAACTACTTTTTCCTGCCCTTTCAAATGTACTTCCATTACTTCTCTTTGTACAAACCTTTCGGCATGTTTTTTCCATGTCTTTTTCTACCACACTTAAATCCTTATTATGTGTCTTTTTGACATCTGCGACCTTTCCCCGTTTGGCAGTGTATTGCACTTCTGCTTCCATGAGTTCCACAATTACCTTGTCCTTCTTATCTCAAAAATCTACAATTAACTTCTCTTGACTTTTTTTAAACAGTTAACATTCTATCTTGGCTGTTTCCTGTCAGTCTTTTACTTCCGTTGCAGTTTCCTCTTGACTTTCCTTTTGTACTTTCTCGATTTTCCTTAGATTCTTTTGTTCTTTCTTTTATAGCATTGAAACGTGCTGCTGTATCCAACTGACTGATACTTGGAGGTTGCTGATGCTTGGTTTTGCTACTAAGTGAGGTCTTCTGTAGCTCTTCTCGCTTTTGTATTTGTGGCACTGAAGTTTTACTTGCACTAGATTTCACCATTAGTTTCATATAACAGATTCTTTAAATCCAGGACTGTCATTGTCTTCCGCGTTACTGAGCTGAGCTTTCACAACACTATTTACTGGTGTTTATTCTTTTACTGACAACATTCTTATACTTGGAAGTCAAAAGTATAAAACACAAGCCTAACTGATTTCATTTATGCACAAATGTCAGTATGTTCTGTCTATGGAAATTACAACCAAAAATCATGTTGTTTCACCCACAAATTTCATAAATGATTCTACTACTACTACTACTACTACTACTACACACACACACACACACACACACACACACACACACACTTGCCTCTGACCAGAAGCATTTGGACCGTGGTGACTATAAATAGCAAGACAATGCCCCTGCCAGAGCAAATACATTTCTGAACTTTAGAAGTCTTAGAAACCTGTGATTTGTAAGGAGCAAAATATACTCTGTTGTAACATCATACATAACAGTACTACTTAAGAGGTGAATAGTATGTGGGGACTGTTTGATACATTTATGGAAGACAGTGTATAACAGTTAGAAAACTATTTTTTTGTTTTGTTTTAATAACTAGATGGTAAATGCAGTATTTTAGTATCATGGCAATCTATTATTATTTTGCAACTACCCAATATCTTTTTTTATTTCTTTTTATTTCTTAATTACCGCAGAGAAGTGTTACTTTATGACAGTACTATCTTCACAATGTAGCATGCAATGTATGGACTACATCTGGAAGCTTGCTGTGCACCATTGGGTGGGATAATATCATAATTGTTAGGAACGGTATTTTTTATTTTGTTCTGTGGTATGAACTGTGGAAACTTTGAGTCGTGGAACATACTATGTATATTTAGCAGTGTTCTCCAACTGATACAGGTACCGTTCTTTATCACTTAATGCACCCGCACATTCAACCTTGTTGGTGCATGATTATTGCACAAAAAACAAAATCACTATGCTTTATCATCTTCTGTGCCCTCCAGATCTAATCCCTATGGATTTTTTATACTTCCAAACTTGAAAACCTTGTTGAAACGACTAAGATTTGCAACGATAGTTGAGATAAAAGAAAATTTGGAGATGGCGCTTCGCATGATCCAGCAAGAAGTGTACTGAGACTGCTTTTAGATGTGGAAATGGCATTGGGAGTGGTGCTTTCGATGTGCAGTTTTCACAGAGTGTATTTGTAGTCAGGGGCTTATGTTTTTAGCCAATAAACTGATTGTAATAATAATACTTAGAAAGTGTATTTTTTTAACAATGCAGGAAAAGCTGACACGCTCGTGGGGTATGGAGAGTGTACGAAAAATGCAGTTCATTCTTGTACAGTGTGTGGGGCAAGATGTCCCAATAAACTTCAATCATCCCAGCAATTATTTATCAACCTCTTCAACTGGTTACATGAACACGGTAGTGTAATATGTAGACAGCGTAACAGGAGACTGCGGCAACGCGGTTCCTTCCATCCCTTGACGGACGAACCTGCACCTACATGTGAACATTGTCTCAGCAGATCATCAGTAGGGAAGGCGAGCGAAAACCTACTGTACTTTGACGTGAACCAGGCTGCAATTAAAGTCACTAATCTACGTTTCGAGAGAAAGTTTTCACACGAAATGAAAGGTTGGAAATTTTGTCCTTAATTAAAATATTCTGAAACTTGGGTGAACAAGTATCACTGCCAAGCCCGTGCTAGTCTTAACACGGTCACTCACAATCTCTTTTACTCACATTAGCAAGTTTATGGGGTTTCATTTCCTGAAAACATAATAGCTACAAAAATATGGATTGTTTTTGATTGAGAATGCTCGACAAATATTAAGTCTGTCGGTACCCAATGCAGTCACAGTTTGTAGCCACTGACCTGCTCAATACGCCAAGCGGAATTTGTCTTTTCTCATCACAAAATTCACTTAAAAATTCCAAAATTTCTACACACCCATCGGAATAATTATGCTGTCACTTTACAACACTTTTGATGTATGAAACACTGCTAGATCCGGCAACTTATCATTTCCATCGAAACTACTACTACTACTACTACTACTACTACTACTACTACTACTACTACACGCGTCAAAACTGTTTCATGGCTAGGCTCCGACTCCTCTCTAGAATACTCTCTGTCTTCCCTACCAGCAGAGAAAGGCACATGAAGAATATTGCTTTACCTTTGGTTAGTTTACTCAACAGCCAATAGCAAAACAACATTCTCCCGCGTCAGTCCGCACTTTTCATCAATAACCAATCGCAAAATAGTAAACCTAAAGACTGCACTGTTTACCGACGTAATTATTTAATATGCTGAAGTTTTGTTTGTGCATAAAGTTATTTACTATTGTTATTTATACCTGAATTAACTTTCCCTCTAGCATAAACTTACTTTACAAATCTGTTCTACTAAAATCCCCTTTGTCCACATCCATACCTCTTCGAAATGTTCCCACACAAAATCCCACTACATAACTTGTTAAACAATTATCTTCATATTAACCTTAAACCACAGTCATGCATAATTCATACTGCTAAAACACATTTATAACATTTTACATACACAAAAAGACATAATAACACTTTATGAAAATACTAGAACAGTTTATGAAAAACATTCTATTACTTTAGTGCACTCTAGTGGGCACAATCGAAACTAAATCACAGTCATCTATCGGCTGATACATAAACTATGTGCGTGTCCAGTCTCGCGTTACCATCTGTCACGATCCAGCTCTGAGACACATCCCCCACTTAACCATCTCCAAGGCAGGATCGGTATATGGCACTACGCTTCAAGACAAGTGATGACAGAAGAGGGGGACATTAATGTTCTTGCTGCCGTTGCAGTTGATCAACTCGTTAGCTCCCATGCAATCACATGAGGATGAAACAGGCAAATATCCTATGCATTTTTCATCAACATAGATAACATCCCTATCAAATGTCTCTCCATCAAGAGCTGCAGTTATGAGGATTGTGTTAACTTCTGTACATGGGCATTAATATAGGATACTCCAGATACATCATGTGTCCTGTTTAGTGATGAAGCCACTTGTGCCAATCATGGCCTGTTATACTGCTGAAACATGCATTATTTGTCTATTGACAATCCCCATTGGCTTTGCCAGGTGGATCATCAGCATGTATGGAGTGCAAACGCGTGCTGTGGAACACGGTTGGTCTGTTGACAATGCCGTCAGCATCCATGGAGTGTAAATGTTTAGTGTGGGGTAGTGAAGAATCAGCTCATAGGCCTATATTTCATAGGTGGAGCACTGAACACATACAAGTATTGCAGCCTCCTAATAGACCATCTTCCATAAATGCTAGAAGACATTCCTCTCCTGAGTGAAGGGATGTGTGGTACCAACATGATGGCTGTCCAGTCCAAAGTGTACAAAGTACTACAGCATATCTTCACGAATTGTTTCCAAATTGTTGGACTGGACACTGAGGACCTGTAACTTGGCTGGCCCTTTCCCCAGAATTGATGCCTGTAGACTTTTTGTCTATAGGGAAAGCTGAAAGAAGATGCTTTCTACAAGATATACCAATCACACTCAATGATATGCGATGACATATTGTGCAGCCTGCTCGGACATCTCTGCTGAAATACTAGCAAATATACATCAGTCATTCCATACCAGACTGGAACTGTGCATTGCCTTTGCCGATGGTCAGTTTGAACTGATGAGAATACACATTACTAGTGTATGCACTTGTGTTTTCCTTTAGTGTTTGCTACCACAGGTATTGTATTAAGTTTTGGTGTGGGAACTTTTCAAAATATGGTATAATTCAAAATGCAATGTCTTGTAATTGACTAGCACTAGAATCCTGCAACAAACACCACTAATGTTCTAATTTGCCCGGATTTGTTTCTTAATGACAATAGGAATTGTTCCATTAAAAGAATTGTATGTTTGAACAAAAAAATACACTTTCTAAGCATTATTACAGTCTGTTTATTGGCTAGCAATATGAGCCTCTGACTACCAGACCATTTTGTGACAACCACACATCAGTAGCGCTTTCTGTATCTGCAATATTTGCAGTGAAAGTTTGGAAAAATGGAAATGCAGTCCCATGTCTCTTGACAGAGTGTAAGGGAATAATGTGGGAGACCCACACCACCATACTAGGCAAGATCCTAGTGGAAGTGGTTTGCCATTACCTCCCTCCAACTGTAATGGGGATTAAAAATGTAAATGTTGTGTGACTAGGGCGTCCTGTCCGGTAGACTGTTCGCCTGTGGCAAGTCTTTCGATTTGACGCCACTTTGGTGACTTGTGCATCGATGGGGATGAAATGATGATGATTAGGACAACACAACACCCAGACCCTGAGTGGAGAAAATCTCCGACCCAGCCGGGAATTGAACCAGGGCCCTTAGGATTGACATTCTGTATGGCTGACCACTCAGCTACTGGGGGCGGACTGTAATGGGGATGAATTGTGACGATGAAGAAGATGACAAAACACCAGTCAGTCATCTCGGGGCAGGTGAAAATCCCTGACGCTGCTGGGAATCGAAGCTGGGACCCCATGCTCGAGAAGCGAGAAGGCTACCGCGAGACCACGAGCTGCAGACGAAGGAAAAGTTAGAGGACAAAAATATGTTAGCAAAGTTAAAATCTACAAAAGTGCCACTCCTCTTCAAAGTTTTTTTTATCTCACATATAACATACTAGTATTGAGACAATTAAAAGAAAAATTAACAATTTCTCAATCAGTCATAAATCAAGAAAATGAACCGCACATTCAGGAATCATAAAATACTGTCAACTTCTTTCTTCTCAAAGAAGTAGTAAGCTTTGCAGAAATAGTTTGGTGTATTCAGACACTGATAACTCACAAGTCTATGCACTCAACTGGAAAAGAAATATAATTATTTAAAAAATCTTTGACATTAGTGAAGTAGCTAGAAGGATGGAACTGCAGTGTACTAAAATTGTGCACTCAATTCATTATGGGACTGCTCCTTATTACAAAGATAGACTGAGGGAATCTGTTACTTCTTGTAATCATTTTGCTATAGGATTTGGTGAATCACTCAATAAAGTTTGTCAGGAAACTCAAATGCACGTAAATATCTGATTTTGGATCAATGAAAAAATTGAAGTTTGTGCAAAATTCTTAACATATACTTTTCTTCGCCGTATGTGGGCTTCTGATCTTCTTCTGTCATTCAAGGAAATCCTTCTTCCTTTTATATGCCTTAATAAAATTTCAAAATCTTGCTAGCTGTATCAAATGTTAATCATAAATTTTTCAGAGATCTGAAATCAAAACTGCAGACTGCTAAAGCAATCGGTGATTCAATGATTCTTGATATGAGCAGTTGCAGTTTTCATATCATGCATGGTGCCTTTAAACATGGAATTGAAGCCACTGATTGGAACATTGTTCAGTTTTTAAGGCCAGTTTACTTCCTGTTTAAAGACATATCAACTTACCGCCTTCAATTAACAGAGTATTCAGGATAAAATGTTTATCCTAAAAAAATCTGAGTCCATTGGGTAAAAAAACGAAAGTGTTGCTGCTCGTGCTGTTAAAATTATTTGGAATCCTTAAAAAATGGCGCAGGATTTATAGTGTGACAAAAAAGACTAGACAAGCACCAGCTACAAAATTGTAAGAGGAGCTCTTTCAGATCCTTTGCTGCCAGTGAAATTAGCATTTTTTTCAGTCATTAGCAAGAATCATAACCATTCCTACAAGAATATCAAACTAATACTCCTGTGGCACTATTTCCGAATAACTCATCAGTGACTCATATTCAAAATATAATGTGTAGGCATATCAAAGCAGTTGTATTGGAGTTCGCTGATTTCTTATCAAGTATACACTTAATTGATAAAAGCAATTGGCTTCTGTACAGTCAAATACACTTCAGATTTGTTGTTAGAATGCTGTCAAAGAATTAATAAAATAACAAAAAAGTCACCAATCTTATGACTTTAAAATTTAGAAAAGATGCCGAACTGATTTCATAATACCCTAACTTTGTATGATTACTGAAGCAGTCTCTTGTTTTGAGCCAGGTCTTGCACATTTTCCTAAAGTCATAAGTGAGGGACTGAAAAGTCTACTCACTATTTTGAATGATGATAATTGGGGATCAGTGTTATTGCAGCTGATGAATTTATTCAAGATTTCAATGATTTATGCTCTCAGACTTCAGCTAGATGATTAGAATGAATTAATTGTTGTGCATACAAGTCCACAATCATTAGTAAAACTGTTAAAGATAGTTATTATTTTATCTCTTGGCAATCCTAATATTGGTCTTTCCTCCTCATCCTGTTTGGTAAGTCTACTCTGAACCCTGGGTTCCATGCAATGTTTCTGAATGCTACCTCTTTTTCGTAAACCCTGCCAGTCCTTATCCTTCATCGCTCTTCCTTCTGCTTCAACCTTTCTGCCAGAAGAAAGAGCCACTGGGTCCCAAAGCTTGAAGACCGAAATACCTCTTATATGTGTGTTCTCCCACTGCCAATTGGTGAGTAAAATTTTTATCTATGCAATTGCATTATATTTTCAGAAATTGATTATTTTCATTGATATATTAGCTTGTGTGGCCATCGTTCCTTCTTATGTATCCCTACTTTCAGTCTTTGTTGTCATCTGTCTTGTTCAATCTGTCATCTCTTTTCTACCTTATGTGTCAGTCCACTCAGTTATTTATCTGTACCACCTAGATTAACCAACATTTTGCCTCTTCTGACCACCAGCGCCCTGTTGTTGCCCAAACTTGAATTATTCATTTTTGAAGTAAATTACTGATATTTGGGTGGTTGGTCACATTTCAGTGCTTGCTACACTGAGACACCGATACACTGCGGTGAGAGATAATGCCGATTGAATTTAAATAACCAGTTTTATTAATAATATCCACCTTTTTTGTTACTCTACTTTGTTGTGAGTTGAAGGCTCATTATCAATTTCCTTTCTTTGGTTTAATTTCATATGATTGTTTAGAGATGATTGGGTTGCTTCAAATGAAATCATGTAAGCACTGGTGAACTCTCTGGTAAATAAGACATATATTTTCAGTCATTTCACTTTACAATACAATTCAATTTAGCACACACAACTTGTACTCCATCCTCACACATTTAACACATACAACCAACTACACAAAAAACAAAGATTTACCTCTAACAACATGTACCAAAGAAATTATCATATATCGATCTATTTATGCAGAATCATATTATGGGACATATATTTCATAATAAAATGTAGCTAATTGTTTATCATTTTTTGAGAAGTCCATAATCTTGATGTAATTACATTAAGTGTGTAGAAAAGTAGCAGTTGAAGATTTTCGCTTAGCTAGGTAGTAGTGGGTATTTGATTTTTATGTTTCCAATATGGTATCAGTTGTTTCATATGATACAAGATCTATTAGTACATTTACCTCACCATAACCAGTTTTATTACGCTCTGCATCTTTTCTAGTACTGATTTACGTGCACATAAATGGGTCCATTGTTATTTACGAATTTGCATGTAATGATTTATTTATGGTTCACTACACAGCAGGACCTTCTCCCAATTCTCTCTCACCAATTTATTTGCAAATTTGACAGCTGTTTTCTTTCCCACTCTTCATTTACCTTGCTTACATGGAATTCTTTCGTGTTTTTGGCCTTAGTTTTTTTCCAAACCATTCTGATCGACTTTTACTCGTTTCCTACATTACTTTATTTGCCATTCACAATAGATTATATTTTCTCCAAAGATTTCCTCTTTCTTTTTGCCAGATTTTTTAAATTTTGTCTGTTTTCACAACTTTCCCTAACAATTTTTTTCTTTTCCAATCATTTATTCATATCCTATAGGCCACTTTTCCGACAAGAAATTCTCGCCCACTCGTTACCTCTTGTTAACCGTTGTAAATTCTCATGATTTCTTGTATGAATTTTTCTGACTTTCCTAATAATTTTCCCTGCTTTTTTCAGTTTTTCTATCTTTTTCCACCTTCTGATTCTCTTTTTTGCCACTCCCATAGTCCCTAACATTCCAAACCCTCCTCCATTGCTGTGACGAATTCTGTCACATATTACATCGATTCCTTTCTAAAACATACTTTTGCACTGTCGAAACTAATGTCCTGCATTCTGTTTCTTGAAACTTGCTTTTCCCTTGGAGTTACTCCCAAAGGCCTAACAGTGAAAGGTGCTGTTTCAGGATGTAATCCTTCTCTACACCAGCCTGTTTTACAGTTTCAAATACAGCAACCTCTTCCATTCCACTTCCCTGTTAATATATTATATATTTGCCTCATCTGCCAATTTCCACTCCACCAGAACTCTCTCCTTCTACAAAATCCTGCAGTTATCTGCCCCTCTTGTTTTCTTGAATGGTACCATCCAACAAGTCAATTTCAAATTGCAACAACATGCCAAACTTTACCTCAGAAAGCTCTCACACTGTCTTGTAAATTACCCCAACAGTGGTGTTTCTCTTCCTGCCCCTCTGCAGCTCTCTAAACAGCCACACCATCAACCATTGCTCCCCTACAAATCGAGCTTGGCCCACCTCCTTAATGCCCCCAGCTTTCACCACTGTGTCTCAGACCAATAATAACTCAATCACAAGAATCAGTCACAACAGTACAGTGTTCTCAACCTCTCTTCTAAAGCACACCCCTCCTGAATTATATGTGTTATCCAACGGTCTCACTATCAGCCCTAAACCAGCATTTAATCATGGTGCTTTGGTGAAAGACCTACTTTCCTTTTCATGTAATGTCAACTGAAAATATCACTCTGCAACCCAGTCCCAAAAACTTCCCAACATCAAACCTGGCACTGAACCCAGGTCTTTCCCTCTCATCCCATCTGGTAAGTCTCCTCTGACTGGGGGCTCTGGGCAACTTTTCTGAACTCTGCCTTTTTTTCTAAACCGCGCCAGTACTTTTCTTTCATGTCTTCAGTGCTTCTGCCAGAAGAAGGAGCCACTGGCTCCAGAAGCTTGCAACTGTAATAGCTTTTATGTGTGTTTCTCGTGTCGCCACTTGCCGAGTAGGTTTTTAATCCATCCCATTACATTGTATTTTCAAAAATTCATTATTTTCCCTAATATTTAAAGAGGTTTTCCATTCAATTCTGAAAGCTTTGTTGAGAATTTGAAAAATTAAATTTTAATTGTTCACCGATTAATATATGACTATATCCTAAATGAATCAAATGGAGATGTTTCAACTCTTAATGTATAAAAATCTTTAGTTCAACGTCACTGGAAATCGCTTTGAAAATTGTCAAAAGAAATTGAACACCAGAAAAAAGAAGCTACAATAACTGAATCGAAAAGAAAATGTATTGCAAATAAAAAGATTTGGTGTCAAGAAAAGCTAAACTTATAGATTAGTCAGTAGTATTGATGAGCATGTAAAAATCTTCTATAATTCGATCTACCAAATATTAGAATTTTAATTTGTGTACTACTTCATACAACAAGTTATTAGCTTATTTTTGTGTTACTCATTTTAAATTAAGTTCATTTTATAGGACTGTCAAATTACCTATAAAATACCAACTACGGAAATGTACTAAAAAGAATAAAATAAAAACTAACTATTTAAATGAACATCAAACATGCCATCTTAATTTTGGTGAGATTTGTACCACGTTTAATTACCAGCAGAAAACAATCACACATTTAATTGTGTAATGAAAATAAAATTTGAAAATTGTGGAAAACATTACTGGAAAACCCAGAAGTATCAGTGAATTTTTGAATCATTCCTTTGTGTCCATCCTGTCTCATTTCTCCTCTTTGGATGACACTTCCCCTCCATATTGTGATACCTATCACATACTTGTAGCAATTTATCCCTACTGCTTACTGTATATACTCTGTTATTCTCCTAATGCATACACAAACTTTACACTTTTAAAAAATTACAGATGTGGAATTAATCTATTATTGTATGTGAGATATACGGAAAAGAAAATTGAATGAAATTGTACACCATGCGAATAGCAGTTTCCTGGAACTAATAAATGTGAAGAATGTTGTATGGTAGGCTTTGTTGTCAGTTTGACAAGGTCATATAGAAATTGAAAGTGTTGAAATGTATGTGCTGTATAAAGTACCAAAATTGGTGTTAGTATTTGAAACTAGGCAATAAATCTGTGAAACAATCAAAAATCCAGGATGGCCTGTAACAATATTATGAAAGAGATAGTTGCTACTCACCATATAGCGGAGATGCTGAGTCTCAGATAGGCACAACAAAAAGCCTGTTACAAAGTGAAATTTCATGCAAAAAGGCTTCATCAAAATTAGACAGCCAAACACACACACACACACACACACACACACACACACACACACACACACACACACACGGAACTCACTCACACATGACCTCAGTCTGTGGCAGCTGAAGTCACACTACGAGTAGTAGCAGCATTTCATGATAGGAGAGGCGACTGGGTGGAGGTAAGAAGGAGGCTGGGGCAGGCAGGGGGGCAAATAGCAGGGTAGGTATGGGGGATAGTTAAGAGCTGCCAGGCAGCTTGCAGGGACGAGGTGGAGAGAGGGTAGGGCAGCTAGGTGCAGTCGGCAGGTTAAACGGAAGGTGGGGGAAAAGTGGGAGGGTGTGGGGGCGGAGTTAGTTGAAAAGGAGAGAAGTAAAAAGAAAGTTGAGGCCAGGAGGGTAGCCGACACACACACTCACGTACGCATGCACACACTTACGCAAACGCAATTCACGCACACAAGACCACAGTCTGTGGCAGCTGAAGCCACACTACGAGTAGTAGCAGCAGTAAGTATACAAAACCATTAGTATCTCTTGCTGTATTTCATTTTAAGGTAGAACAAGGTACAGAAGAATTAAATGTTCATCAGTTACTCCTGTGCCATCAATAAACACTTGAGACATAGTATGCGGTTCTTATTCTGCGACAGTGAAGAAAAATCTCAGTGTATTATAGTTTAATATTTGTAGTATGTATCTGAATGGAACAATGCATTCAAATGTGATGAAATCTATATGGACCCAAAATGAACTGAAAGAAAATTTGAAAGAGAACACTATGTTTGGTGAGAGTTGTCTATCACATCTTAGTGCTGTAAATGTAAAACAAAAATTGAAAAATAATAGCAAATTTTTTTATGTAAAAATGATATTGCTGTAATATTCGTCCGTTTTTTTTCCTTTATCCACTTCTAGTAAAGACATTCATATGAAAGGAAATAGATGTCTTGTGCAATATTTTGAAAGATAGCAAGGAGAAGAAAATTATTTTGTAGTATGGAAAACGTGGCTGTTAAAATTTTTAAATGATTTCACTCCATTTGTATTTGCCAGCTTTTTGTTTATTTGTTGCACTGTCGTACAGTTCTGTCCTTGGACCTTTTCCAACACTCATGTTGGTCATCAAGATGATAATGTCAACAAATAAGTGTACAACAGTAAATCCCAATTCTTTAAATAACTGAACTCCCGTTTATAAAACAGCTTTAGAGTTCTGATTACTTTAGGAGAGAGTTAGTGTGTTAGTTATTTGACATTAAGCATATAAGAATGAAGAAGTTTATAAAAGATTTGATATAAAATGCTCTCGCTATCGTACACTAGTTGAGTCTAGTCTGGGTACTTGATGCTCTGTTTTAATCAGAAACTGGTTTTTTACATATCTCAATATTTGACATTGTAGCTCTTGAACTTTACAGGTACTTTCAGTGGTATATGTGGATACTGTCTCCAAATTGTGTTGCAAATAAAGTCGACAGTAAGGAAATAGTGAATTACATTGTCATTTCTAATGCTCAAGTTTTACTGCATGAACAGCAAAAATGTAATAAGTAACAAAATTTTTTCCTCTCATGATCTTGTGTGTGCATGTAGGGGGGGCTGTCAATGAGGAAAACGGTTCGTAGAGGTCTGAAAGTATGTTTAAAGTTTGTTGCAAGTCAGTAAGTCCCTCATTCTCAAATAGCGAATCTATATAGTCTGGGTATTTACGCGTGGTGAGTTATGCTGCCTCAAGACATGTACACAGTTTCTAATTGTAATACTCAGCTTAATGTGTTAAAGCTGTGACATAAGATTATACTTCTTAATGAGTGTATTATGAAAGTATATTATATTTAAATTTCATCATTCATGCGAAAAACTGAAAGTAAAACTTTTGTTTCCCTTGGAAGCTGTTAGCAAGGCAACCTAGAACTGGGATTGTGAACTAGGAACTGAGATAGCCTTTTATTAATATAGATATCTGAAATTGATCGAAGGCCAAAATTGTGCAGTAGTACAGAAAATAAATTAAAAACAGACAGTTGCAGGCAAAATGGAATCATTTAAAATTTTTATAGGAACCATGGACCCACGTTCAAAGAAAATCATGACAATTGAAGTTAATGTACTCCAGCACTCTATTTCTCCAATTGGATCCCATAGATGTATATTACTTTGAAATGCATATAGATATAGTAGAACACACAGGTATAGTGGAAGTACTAAGAATGCCATAGTAATAGCAGATTGAGTCAACAACAAGTAAATAAATTAATTTGGGAATAGTGCATCAAATTCATGAGAACTGCAGTTCGTATCTACCATATAACTGAATTATATCTAAAAACAAAGATGATGTAACTTACCAAACGAAAGTGTTGGTATGTTGGTAGACACACTAACAAACACAGACAGACACACAAAATTCAAGCTTTCGCAACCCACAGTTGCTTCATCAGGAAAGAGGGAAGGAGAGGGAAAGATGAAAGGATGTGGGTTTTAAGGGAGAGGGTAAGGAATCATTCCAATCCCCGGAGTGGAAAGACTTACCTTAAGCAGGAGAAAGGGACAGGTATACACACACACACACACACACACACACACACACACACACACACACACACACACACAGAGCAGACATATGTAAAGGTCCAACTGAATTAATTTGACAATTCTCTTACAGCAAAATTTAGCTCCATGGGACACTCCATATTTTACCCAGAAAGTGAAACGTGATTGGCTCCAGGTTGGAAGCTCAGAATTTTCACCATATCTTTCCCTGGGAGCATGTATGGAGGGTCTGAATACATTGACGAATAGTCTTTATAACATTAGCTTAGTGAATGATGAAGTACGTCCAGGAGAAGTTTGGTCTCCTGATGTCTACAAGCTTGCAGGTAAAGTAATGCCAATAAATTGTAGTCTTGTGTGTGTTATTAGAACAACTGAGGCAATAAAAATATGATAACAGAAAGTTCGAAGCTTAAATAATTGGAGTAAAGGTAACAACTCACTGAGTAGATGAGGCCCTAAATTGTGGATAGACATAAACAAGCCTGAGAATTTTACTACCTTTGAACAGACCCTGTGTGTGTGAGACTCAGTACTTCAAACAGTTGGTGAGTTGATACCTGCCCTTACGCTATTTAGTACCACTGATGTCATTATAGTTCTTAATTGAGATTTATTTCTGTAAAACATATGTAATTACAAATGCTGAAAAAACTCTGGATGGAATACGAACAATGGAAGAAGTTAAGATAACAACTCACCGTATAGTAGAGGTGCTGAACTGTTGATAGCTACATAAACAAGAATTTTACACATTCTTTGACTTTTCTATATCGATTTGAGTGACACTAGAGTATAATCTTTACCCCTTCTTGCACCTGAGGAAAGTTTACTTGAATTTGTGATGTATTTTGTTTTATTTTCAGCACAAAGAAGGGATATTGTCTATATTTTCTCAAATTTAATGATAAGTCTTTTACATTACGGCACTTTTATGTACACCAGAAAATGTTTTTGACAGATTTACATTGACTGCCCTTACAGGTGTAAAACTTTCACATTTTTTAAATTTTTTTAATTTGTTCCATAGTGGTACACAAAGATGAAGGACTTCTGGGACATATATATTGTGACTTTTATGAAAGACCAGGAAAACCAAATCAGGACTGCCATTTCACTATTCGAGGTGGAAAGGAGTTACCTGATGGATCTTACCAGGTAAATATAGATCCCTGTGGCTAAGAACAGTTTAATGTAGACATTTGGTTACTTCATATTTTATACTGAAGATAACATGAGTGAGTAATTAATTGTTGTTATGTATCTAATGCTGTGCTCACCTCTGCTTACTGTAATATATTGAGTCACTCTTATCTTGTAATCAGGTGTTGGTAATCATATTTTGATGTGGCCAGCTATGCTGGCAATCTCAGTATGGAACTGATAGATGTATTAGTTAAGCAAATGTGCCATTCCATGAATTGCAAGTAATGCTCAGTAGGTTTATTTTGTTAGCCAATTTGTGAACAGTGCATGCTGCTTCAGCTCTGTGCTGTGGCCCATCCTGATCTTGTCCAGCAGAAAAGAAAACATTGCTGACTGCAGGGTATCACGATAAAATGTGTGTCCCTCGCAGTATGTGAATTCACCTAGCTATCATTGTTACAGTAGGAACTTGGTGCATTCGCAAAAACATGGGATTGAAGTATTAAATTTTACAAAATGGGAGCATTAAAGCTGAATTAAATTGTTTGTTTTAATTATAATCATAATTTGTAAGAATTGAATACTACAAATATTATAAACACAAGTCTCCTTTGATGGCTGATCACAGGATAGGCAGCTGCACACGCACGTGCTGATGATTGGTGCTGCCACTGGCACAGTTTGCCCAGCTTCAGATACCAATTTTTCAGAGTTGCCACAAGTTCTGGAAATCAGGGAAATCAAGGAATATCAGGGAATTTCAAACATGTCAGGAAATTTCAGGGAAATTTGAAAAAAAAAAAAAAACCACTGGGAAAATCTCATTTTTGTCTCAGCAGATGAAATGATTTGTTTGTGATGTCATGCAGCATCGCTTGCTGGGTGCTGCTTCCCTACCTCCTCATTCTTACTGTTTCTCCCCTTCCTACCAATCCTCTCAGCTTGCAGTCAGTACTGCCACCACTACTTGTCGCTAGCCTAGCAGCTGCCAATGAGAGGCAGGGATTCATGAGGAGTGGTTTGTTTGGATCCAGTTCACAGAGTGTGTTGATGCAGCAGGCAGTATATCAAATAAGACTTTCATAGCAGTGTGTTCAATTAACAATATAAATATTGCAAACTTTAGGGAAAGCCTACAGCACCTAGACTGGGATGAAGTGTATAAGGAACCCGATGCAAACTTGAAATATAACTTATTTCACGATACATTTTTAAGGGTATTTGAAAATTGTTTTCCCAAGAAAATAGTTAAACATAATTTCAAGAAAACATATAAAAACCTTGGCTAACTAAAGGAATAAGAATATCTTGCGACCATAAAAGAGAACTGCATCTAACAGCAAGAGGGAGTACTGACCCCAAAATTGTTCAATATTATAAAAACTATTGTGTGGTGGTAAGAACAGCTATTAAAAAATCCAGAAGCATGTGTATCATGTCTGAGATCAGTAACTCTGATAATAAAATTAAAGCAATTTGGAATATTATTGAAAGGGAAACAGGGCAACCAAGAGCACAATGACAAGTGTACTAATAAACAATCAGAAATTGAAAATATTTTTAATAATCATTTTTTAAATGTTGTGGAGAAAATAGGATCTAGATCTTCACTAGAAGAGGCAAGGCTACTAATAGAAGAGGCCATACCTGTGCAGTTTGAAACAACTGTAATTCCACCAACCTCTCCCTCTGAAATTAGTAAAATAATAAACTCACTGAAAAGTGAAAGCTCTTACGGAATTGATGGCATTTCCAGCCAGGTACTTAAAGCTTGTTCCCCACAGATAAGTAGGATTCTCAGCCACATATGTAATAGCTCTTTGGAGCAGGGTGTTTTCCCCGATAGACTGAAATATGCCATTGTAAAACCAATGCATAAAAAGGGGGACATGTTGGATGTCAACAACTACCACCCAATCTCTCTTCTGACAGCTCTATCAAAAATTTTTGAGACAGTAATGTATTCAAGAGTAGCCTCCCATATTCGTAAAAATAAAGTACTAACAAAATGTCTGTTTGGTTTTCAGAAAGGCTTTTCAACAGAATACGCTATATACGCTTTCACTGATCAAATATTAAATGCTCTGAATAACCGGACATCACCCATTGGTATTTTTTTGTGATCTCTCAAAGGCCTTTGATTGTGTAAATCATGGAATTCTTTTAGATAAGCTAAATCATTATGGTTTGAGGGGGGCAGTGCACAAATGGTTTAATTTATACTTAACTGGAAGAATGCAGAAAGTTGAAATAAGTGGTTCATGTAATGTTAAAACAACAGCTGCTTCCTGAAACTGAGAGGCTATCAAGTACGGGGTTCCACAGGGTTCGGTCTTAGGTCCTTTACTGTTTTTGATATACAGTAGAACCCCTCTAATCCGTCACCTTCGGGACCGGGACCATGGTTGGAACAAAAAAAAGGTCAGATTATCTGAAAAATCTAATATTTATTGGAAAAAATATAAAAAGACATTAAGTACAAAAAATTAAACGATTTAAGAACTGAAAGATGTCTACAGTACTATAAAAAAAATTTTTACGCAGTGCTAAACAATGTATTAACTAAAAAAGGCTACACACACTGTAATATGTATTGTTTTTAAAAGAAAAAACGACAAACAAATTATAGTACTGTACTGTACTTAATAACGTATAAACTAAACTAAAAAATGTTTATACCACTGCGTATATAAAAAAGGATTTTCATACAAAGAAATAAACTACTGTATGTATAAACTAAGAATGATTATACTGTATGCATTGTTTTGACAGTAAAAATGAAAACAAATTACTTGGAAAAAAAGTCAGTGATACATTTTTGTTCAGCAGATGTTATTCTAGATTTATCTACAGTGTCCTTCCATTTTTTTATCCACAAAAAGTCCATTGGAGTTGAAGTTGGATTCTGTTCGATGTATTGAAGGCCGATGTCAAAAGCGTTTTTTGCGTCGTCGTGTGAAATCCTGGGGGGGGGGGGGTTTGTAGTCTTTGCCGTCAGAGTCCTCATTCACAGTTTCCTGGCTAACAGCAGCAACAATCTGGTCGTCATTGAGCTCTGTAGAAGTGTCACAGTCTTTGTCACATTTGTTGATCCACTCTTCAACTTCGTCGGCAGGGACGTTCGGCTCCAGGGTTTGTAGATCTTCAATGATTTCCAGTGTGTCGTTGTTTTGCTCATCTTCGGTATGCTTATTTTCAGTCATAACTTGTGGCCAAAGCTTACGCCACGATGTCCGCAGTGTGTCAGATTTCAGTTCATCAGCGATTGTGTAGATAGGATCTTCAATGTTCAGGGATTTTTTCGCCTCAAATAAGTTATGACCTCCTTCAGATTTTTTCGAGATTGAGCTGATATACTTTCTGCGATAACGCCTTTTTAACTATCCGATAACGCCCTGATTCATTGGTTGGATGAGTGAGGTCACATTAGGAGGCAGAAAGAGAGCTTTTATTTCCCCTTTCACCAAATCTTCCTCAGATGGATGTGATGGTGCGTTATCTAAAAGCAGTAGAGCACGAACAGGCAAATCTTTTTGCTTCGTCTTTTTCGACCGATGGTACAAACTCTTTGGAAAACCAGGATTTAAAAAGTTTGCAGTCCATCCAAGCAGATTTTTGATTGCGGTAATAAACTGGCAAGGAAGATACGTTTATATTTTTGAATGCCCTTGGCTTCTTAGATTTGCCAATGACGAACAAGGGGAGCTTGTGGGTACCATCTTCTGCGTTGCTAAAAGGAATGACAATGTTAAATCAGGGGATTTTGGAGTACAGAGACGTGTACTGATAAGTCTGCCTTCAGAGAACACTTTGGTGATGTGGATCATATATTGGTTGGATGTGTGAGGACTTGCTTCATCTTATTGGAATACTGCATACAGCTTCCTACATATGTAAACATGCGTAAAAAGATTCAAAGATCTCGAGATATCGGGCACTGTTTAAGGTTTAATGGAAAAATATGGGCCAATAATGTGAATTCCAGACAACTGAATGGAGAGGTTCTTCATGCAGAATATGTGGGTTGTCCTACAATCAGTAGCTGCAATTCTTGGAATTTACATAACCTGACAAATGAAACCAGGCCACGTCTGACACAATGTAAAGCAAGGGGTCCAAGTAATCGCAAGCAATTGATGTTAACAGCCAGTTAGAATAATGAAGTTTTTTCCAGCAAATTTCAACTCTGGAACGCACTCACAAGACAGGCTTTTAATTTCATATCTTTTAGTACACGATGACATGATGTATGAGATACACCAGCCTGCTGCAGTAACCACCTCACTGGCTTGTGAGGACTTTTCATAATGTTTGTGCGAATTCTGTCTGTAGTTCCAAGGGTACTCACTGTCAGTTGCCTATGCCTCTGCACATACTGGACAGTTCCTACGGCCCTCCATTCCTTGTACAAATCTTGAATAACCCAGGTTGTGAGGAGTTGCCTAAGTTGCCTACAGGATACTTCAGTTGAAATATTTCTTTACATTTCTCGATGGAGCCTGTCTGTATGTAAAACTTAACAATATCAGTTCACTGTTCTAATGCAAACAGTCCCATGAGGTACTCTGTATCTGTTCATCAATAAAAAGTCCAACAATAACCATTTAAGTACCATAAGTGTACTAAAACTTAGTACTGTATGTTTCCCCAAATGCTTTGTATGTGCTTTAGCACATTAACCTGCCTTACCCACAGTGCTGTAGATGTGCCGTTGCTCAGATACCTGTGTACTGTGGACGTATTAACACTCACAGATGTATTTTTGTTCTGACCTCCAAGTAGCTGTTTAAAATTCAGGTTGTGTTGAAGTATTTGGTATGAAACTGGAAGATTAAGACTGTGTGCTGGACTGTGACTCAAACTCAGGACCTTTGCATTTTGTGAGCAAGTGATCTACTGAACGATCTACCCAAGCACTATTCATGACCCACCCTCACAGCTTTACTTTTGCCAGTACCTTGTCTAATACCTTACAAACTTCACAAAAGTTCTCCTGTGAAACTTGCAAAACTAGCACTCCTAGAAGAAAGGATATTGCGGAGACATGACTTGGCGACAACTTGAGTATGTTCCCAGAATGAATTAAGCTGTGAGGATAGGTTGTGAATCATGCTTGGGTACCCAGTCAGTTGAGCACTTGCCCATGAAGGTCCCAAGTTTGAATCTCACCCTGGTACGCTGTTTTAATCTGCCAACAAGTTTCTTACCAGTGCACACTGTGCTGCAGAATGAAAATGTCATTCTGAACATTTGCTAGTCTGAACCATGACTGACATTACTTAAAACAGTTGTACTGTCTCATAATAACTGAACTTGATGTTACAAGCAATTACAGCTGTCCATGTGCTATCAGTTGTACTTCATATGTTTGATGAGCTATTAAATAGGGTGAGAGAATGTGTGTCATTGTGACTTGTTTTACATGTTGAATACCTTACAGATAATTAATATGCTCACTTTGCTACAGTCTAAGGAAGAAATAGTCACTTAACTCTTCCAAACAGGCCTTTTTCAGCAAAGTGAAAAATTGTGTTTACTGTTTGCAATAATTGCTGATGTGATAGAACTCTAATGCTCTTGATTAACTCCTTTATTGTGCAGTATGGAAGACATTACTTGAACACTGACACAATCAAAATAATAGCCACGACTGTGACAAGCAAGGTCATCAAATGATCAACTTTAACAAGTTCACAAGGAAGATTCATCTATGTCTGTAATACAAAACTGAGAATCATCATTGAAATCTTTGTGCACATATTCGAGAAAGAAACCAACATCAGTCCAATAATGAAAGCCAGTCTGACATATGATATAACACAAACATAAACAGAGCAGTGTTATAGTGCTATGACATTGACCCATATATGCTAGCTATGGATTACAGTGTTTGCCAGTGAGACCTAATTCCTGGAGCATGGTATCACCAGCAGTCATTTGTGATTTCTCTAGCTGTAGCAGTGACTATGCTGTCATCACTGACTGTGTTGAGCCACTCTTGGCATGTTGCAGTAGGCAGTCTATCGACCATTCTACATGGGAAGAGCAGTATTACAGATGGGTAGTGTATCATGCAAGTAGAATGTTAAATGATGCTGTACACAACAAAACATAGTAAAGTAAACTTTGTTACGGATTATTCCCAGTCCCAGCAAACATAAAAAATTGTAAAATTTGCACCTTATCAAACACTGGCCTCAGATGATAAATCTAAAATTATCTGCTTCATAATTGACAGATTTATTCATTATTAGTTAGTACCATGAGGAATATCAGGTAATATGTTTGGGTTGCAAAGAAGTGACAGATAACAGATTAAATGAAGTGAAAGTAGTACTTCATTTTTGTTAGAAGCTTGAAAAATAATTTCAAAAACTGCCAGTAAGTGCATTATTATGAATCTCGAAAACAATTTTTGCACTTCTGCGAGTTATGCAATACAATAACTTGTTTATTATGAACATCAAAGTCATAAATTAACTATTTGAGTAATGTTTATGGTCACAGTACTTATTTTGCCTTGGACAACAAGACTTGCTAGATCTTCAGACATACTCAACATCGACCAAAGCAGGCTGCTCAAGTAACTTTGCAGCAGGTAGAAGCCCAAATTCAAATCGTTCAGAGCAGATTAGACCATAGTTGCTTAGCACTTTATACAGTATCCAATAAGTTTGTCTGCAGCAATTAAAGGATTAATGTGTATTTCCTTTCCTGACATACAGGGTGTTTCAAAAATGACCGGTATATTTGAAACGGCAATACAAACTAAACGAGCAGCGATAGAAATACACCGTTTGTTGCAATATGCTTGGGACAACAGTACATTTTCAGGCAGACAAACTTTCGAAATTACAGTAGTTACATTTGTCAACAACAGATGGCGCTGCGGTCTGGGAAACTCTATAGTACGATATTTTCCACATATCCACCATGCGTAGCAATAATATGGCGTAGTCTCTGAATGAAATTACCCGAAACCTTTGACAACGTGTCTGGCGGAATGGTTTCACATGCAGATGAGATGTACTGCTTCAGCTGTTCAATTGTTTCTGGATTCTGGCGGTACACCTGGTCTTTCAAGTGTCCCCACAGAAAGAAGTCACAGGGGTTCATGTCTGGCGAATAGGGAGGCCAATCGACGCCACCTCCTGTATGTTTCGGATAGCCCAAAGCAATCACACGATCATCGAAATATTCATTCAGGAAATTAAAGACGTCGGCCGTGCAATGTGGCCGGGCACCATCTTGCATAAACCACGAGGTGTTCGCAGTGTCGTTTAAGGCAGTTTGTACCGCCACAAATTCACGAAGAATGTCCAGATAGCGTGATGCAGTAATCGTTTCGGATCTGAAAAATAGGCCAATGATTCCTTTGGAAGAAATGGCGGCCCAGACCAGTACTTTTTGAGGTTCCCCATATGCGCCAGTTCTGTTTATTGATGAAGCCGTCCAGGTAAAAATAAGCTTCGTCAGTAAACCAAATGCTGCCCACATGCATATCACCGTCATCAATCCTGTGCACTATATCGTTAGCGAATGTCTCTCGTGCAGCAATGGTAGCGGCGCTGAGGGGTTGCCGCGTTTGAATTTTGTATGGATAGAGGTTTAAACTCTGGCGCATGAGACGATACGTGGACGTTGGCGTCATTTGGACCGCAGCTGCAACACGGCGAACGGAAACCCGAGGCCGCTGTTGGATCACCTGCTGCACTAGCTGCGCGTTGCCCTCTGTGGTTGCAGTACGCGGACGCCCTACCTTTCCAGCACGTTCATCCGTCACGTTCCCAGTCCGTTGAAATTTTTCAAACAGATCCTTTATTGTATTGCTTTTCGGTCCTTTGGTTACATTAAACCTCCGTTGAAAACGTCGTCTTGTTGCAACAACACTGTGTTCTAGGCGGTGGAATTGCAACACCAGAAAAATCATCTGTTCTAAGGAATAAACCATGTTGTCCACAGCACACTTGCACATTGTGAACAGCACACACTTACAGCAGAAAGACGACGTACAGAATGGCGCACCCACAGACTGCATTGTCTTCTATATCTTTCACATCACTTGCAGCGCCATCTGTTGTTGAAACTTTTAACTACTGTAATTTTGAAAGTTTGTCCGCCTGAAAATGTACTGTTGTCCCAAGCATATTTGCAACAAACGGTGTATTTCTATCGCTGCTCGTTTAGTTTTTATTGCCGTTTCAAATATACGGGTCATTTTTGAAACACCCTGTAGGTGCTTCACCAACATCTCTCAAGCCTGTCTGCTTTTGACATATTTGACCCTGCATTAACATCTGGTTGCATAAATTGCGATTTCAGTTCATCATACACTTTTACTGGGTCAGTTTCTAGTTCTCCCAAATCCATTTTTGTTTAATTTTTGCTATATGCTGTGATGCCTACTTGTTGTTTGTTCTGCCTCATCTTAGCAGTTTCCTTCGATATTGTCTCTTGTAATACCTTTATGGGCTCTTTTTTCTCTTTTGATTGCAAATAGCAACATGGTTAAGTGGAAAATGTAATAATCAAATTAATTGAATGTTTAACTTATCCTGATCGTAAGACCTATCAGTTAATTGCTTTAGTGCCCGTACTTTCGGCAAGCTGCAGTGCCACTACAACTTAGTTGGCTGGGACAGTAGCTGTGCAGGTGTATGGGTGTTCTGTGTTATTTATCACTAAATAAGGACATCATTTGAGAACTTAGCTATGTTTTCAGTCTTTACGTGGCTATCAAACGCTTACTTCAACTATATGGCTCATTGTTACCTTTACTTCTTCCATTGTAGAATTATTGGTTGGTTGGTTGGTTTGTGGGATTGAAGGAACCATAGAATTATTGTTCATTAACATATGAAATAACTCAGTATCCATGAAATGTATTTATAGTTGTGAATGTAGACAATGATCAGCGGTGTAATTGAATGATGACAATGAAAATTTGAGCTGGACGGGACTCAAACCAGGATTTTCCACTTATCGCAATTAGTTGCCTTACCATTACACTATCATTGCACGCTTCATCACCAGACCCAAACTTCCACATGTCATCAACTGTGTGTCTGTATCCTGCAGTGGCACATCTATTACTTATATTCATGTACAGGTGAGACATTTTTATTAAAGGTCACTTGCCTGGTGTTGGCAGATAGATATGATATTGCAGGGCCTATGTTGTTCAGAAGTATGATGCAATGCTACTTTGGAAATGCATGCATGTCTGAAGGAGCAGGCACTGCAGTGACTGCAGTTGTTTTGACACACAGGAAATGTATTCACAGTTGCGAATGTGGACAATAACCAGCTGTGTAACGGAACAATGACAATGGAAAAGTTGCCGCCGACTGGGACTCGAACCTTGATTTCCCACTTATTCTTTCATATGTTGTTAACCATGTGTCTATAACCTGTACTTGTACATCCATTATGTTTATTTCTGTACAGGGGAAACATTTTAATTGAAAGTTGCTGACCTGGTGTTACCAAATAAACACGATATTGCAGTGCCTGTGTTGTTTAGGAGTATGATGCGATGTTCCTTTGGATATGCAAGCATAACGAGTATTTATGCGGACTTGGCCCTACATTGTTTTGCCACAGCAGTTGTTTCTGTTGAATAAGTCACAACAAAACCATATTTTGAATGTGAAGTAAACAGGTCATCGATGCTGCAGTGGCCCCATCTTTCTGCTAGGTTTCTGGTATTCCAACTCTGGTTCCTCAGGTGTCCATTAATGTTGTTCTTGCGTGGTGATGTAGCTGCAGTTCTTGTCATATCAGCTGGTATTACCTGATGTAACAATGTTCTGGTCTGACCTCATCCATAGCTTGTCATGTGAGCCATAGCAGCACTCAGTTGTGCCCAGTACATTATTTTGCCATGCAACAATATTTTGTTTTTAAAAATTAATATGTTCTCAAATTTATCACCTTTACAGAATCCTGTTGTTGTACTGATGCTGAACTTACCTACTCCACGATGGTCAAGCCCCAGCTTGTTGACACCTAGCATGGTTGATAATTTGTTCCATGAGATGGGACATGCCATGCACTCAATGCTTGCTCGTACAAAGTATCAGCACGTTACTGGAACTCGCTGCAGTACTGACTTTGCTGAAGTTCCTTCTGTATTGATGGAATATTTTGCTGCAGATCCTAGGGTTTGTACATTTTCGGTTTATTATGATTTCCACTCTGTGAGTATTATAATTTTTCTCAATATACAGTTGGTATGTGTGATGTATTCTGCTGCTGAAAAATTGTAATTTTACTTTGTTATGAGCTTATGCATTAGAGTAAACTATGTTTGGGTAGTGGCTGCAACTAACAGTGTGTAAACAGGCAGATACTACAGGGATGATATGTGCTGTTCGCTCATTGTTTGAATTGTAATGAATAAGATCAAACATTAAACAACATTAGACAGACATCTACATATAACGTCTTTCTGATAATTTCTGAGAATTGTCTCATTGGACAAAATACACACTGGACATAGAGTGGAAAAAAAATATTGTTCTACAAGTACAGGATAGTGTGCACTGAGTTTGGCAGCCTAAGATTTTTTCATACTACTAATATTGTTTTCAGGCATATGCTGTGATGTGTTTTTTTTATTGAGTATCCACTTAAACACTTTTACACTGGAATATATAAACACATTCTCATAATACAAGTCGTAGTCAAATTATTTACTGCTGATTTGTTATTTTAGATACCATTGAAGTACAGAAAACCTTTTATTCTTTAGCATTGGTTTACAGTACAGTTCATAAGTGTTCTGCCACAGAAACATTATTTCATTGTTTAGAACAGAGCTTTGTTTTAAATGCCATATATTGGGTTTATAGGAAATTAAACTATTACCTGAAGTAGTGACTTGTGCTTAATAACAAAGTCCTGTTATGTAGGGAGCCTATGCAGAAAGAGAGAGAGAGAGAGGGGGGGGGGGGAGAGGGGGGGGGGCAATGATCCGTGGATACAGATAATGCTGTCAAGTGGCCACCATGTATTTTCCAGAATTCATGTGGAATTGCTGTACCTGTTGACTATCACAAGACATGTATTTGACATGTGGCAGGTCAGCGGAACATGTAGCTTGTTGTTAGTATATGGCTACTAAATGTTCAATATTGGGTAAATTAAAGTGTGGTGCGATGCAGTGTACAAGCCTTTTCTTACAGGGTTCTGAAAAAATAGGAATCAACCAACAAAAAATGAGTTTCATTTATATTATTTCAGAAGCTCTGAAGTGACTTTATATTTTCTTGCTTGGATATTCATTGTTGACATTAGTAGCCTTTAAGCTTTATATATATTTTTCCCCTCTCAGCATATTTGCTGTTTCGATGAGATCATTGTGGATGTTCAGTGAGATCATTGTGGATAAAAATTATGATTCAGTATTTGTTAATTGACATATCCTACTACTAAAATAACTGTATAAAGACTATTTGGTAGTAAAAATGTCACTTTTCTTTTGGTTTTTCTGCTAGCACCATACAAATTTTACATCCCAAACATTGACAGTGCTTTGAAGAACAATTGATACTACAAAATATTAACATCAGACCACCAAGTACATACTTCACACAGAAAAGAATAAATCATCGTTTTCCACAACTTGCCTTTACGATTCACCCCTTCCTGCTTAACATTCAGTGACCACTGTTTCTGTCTTGTAAATACCAGCATCATGAAGCCAAGTTCACTTTGGATTTTATAATCATAGTGGCATGAAATGGCATTGCTATTGATTGTCCATCATAAAGAGGCAAATAAGTTTAGCTATATTTAGTAAATTCCCCTCAATCAACATTTTATCTACAAAAACTGGTGTGTAAAGCCAACTTGATACTTATTGCTGCAGATACGTCTTACAGTTTGACCTTTTTTTAATCAATATTAAATTGCATTAACTGAACTGACAAAGCACATGCAGAAGTGTACCAATACTTACCGTATTTCTGTCTGAAAATCTTGGGAACATCATAATTTAGTTCAGAATAGTACCGCGCACACTACGACAACAGAAGTAATCACAAGACAGGAAAAAAACATGGTGTTGTGAGCTCTCAGCCAATCCGTGTTGCACTGACCTCTCTCCCTCTTTCTCTTTTTCCACCCTCCCCCTTGCCCCTCCCATCCCTCTCACCCCTCCCCTTCCCCCTTCTCTCCCTCCCCCTCCCCCACTGTCCTCTCTCTCTCTCTCTCTCTCTCTCTCTCTCTCTCTCTCTCTCTCTCTCTCTCTCCCCCTTTCCCCCTTTCCACCTCTCCACCCTCTCCCCTCACTCACCCCCTCTCCCCCTCCCTCTCCTACTCACCCCCTCCCCCTCTCCCTCTCTCTGTGCAGGTCCAGGGGTTAGAATAGGCCTGAGGTATTCCTGCCTGTCATAAGAGTCGACTAAAGGGAGTCTATCACATTTGAGCCTTTATGTCATGGTCCTCTGTAGAGTTTGACGGCCATTTCTCAAAATTTTGCCCGAAGAGCAAGCCAATTGGGGAAAAGTGCCTTCCATGGTGCATAGTGTCCATCATGTGCTGAGACCTCTTGCCTCCTTCGTTGACATGGATCTGCACTTCCGCTCATTCTCCAGCTGCTGGGTGAGGCCACCCCCCTGTGATGTAAAGCCATACATCCCTCCCCCTATGCGGTGATTTAAGTGCTGGAAGTTCAGTCATATGTCTTCATGCTGTACTTCCAGCATCACCTGTCGGGATTGGGGACGTCCTTCACATCCCAATACTCCCTGTGTCTCACCTCTCACGTGTGTCAAGTTCAGAGAGCACCATTTGTCTTGCCAGACTGATTCTCCAGAAAGAAAGAAAAATAATGGAATATGAGACCCTGGACCGACTGGCCTACACTGAGGTTAAAAGAAAGTTTGAAAGGTTACATCCTGTGCATATGACGTCAACCTACACTGCTGCTACGACAACGGTTCTATCATTGTCCATTCCACCACGTACAGTTGGCTTTCAGAGCCACAGGCTCCACCTACTTCAGGAGCAACACCCCCCAACCATCGGGGACGATAGTCCCCACTTCTCAGCTGGAGAAGCGTAAGTCTTCTTTGGCTTCTCTCACCAGGAAGGGATCCCTTGGGTTACTCCCTTCCCAGGTTCCTACGAGTGGCAAAGCTGACACTTGGCAGTGTCTGAAGCAATGACAGGTAGCTTGTCATCAGGCTTCACGGTCCTCCTCAGTCCCTGAGACTGAATCAGTGAAGCCCTTCCACCCAGACAAACCTAAGGAGCAGAGAGAGAAATCTAAAAAGAAAAAAAACCCCGAGTACCAAGGCACTGTGGTGGCACACACACCACCACTACCTACATGCTCTGTGTCTGAGGATGAGGTGGAGATTCTGGCATCCGCTGAGGGCCTAGATCTCGCTGGGCCCTGAGGCACAATGGATGTCGATTGCACAGGTACTCATCTGGTGGCATCAGGTGACCCTGAGGCGCAGACTGCCTCATTGAGTGTTTCATGCCTTCCCAGTCTCATGGTCACGTAATCGTCCAGTGGAATTGCGGCAGTTTTTTCCATCACCTGGCTGAGCTACAGCAGCTGTGAAGCTTTACACCTGCTTTTCGCATTGCCCTCCAGGAAACATGGTTCCCGCGGCTATAAGGGAAATTACAGGAGCCGTAGTGACTATAATAGAGTGTCAGGTGGAGTTTGTGTCTATGTAGTGAATCTCTGCCCCTTCTAATTCCCCTTGAAGCTGTGGCTGTCAGGATGAGTATGGCACAGGAAATAACTGTTTTCCTCCAGATGGTTTGGTGCAATACCCCTGAACGTATCGGCTGCACTGATTGATCAACTCCCTAAACCTTTACTACTTTTGGGAGATTTTAACGCTCGTAACCCCTTGTGGGGTGGTGCCATGCTTAGTGGCTGAGGTAGGGAGGTTGAAAATTTACTGTCACAATTTGACCTCTGCCTCTTAAATACAGGTGCCTCCAAATATTTCAGTGTGACCAATGGCACATATTCAGCCATTGATTTCTCGGTTTGCAGTCGTGGTCTTCTCCCATCTATCCACTGGAGAGCACGTGATGATGTGTGGTAGTGACCTCTTGCTCATCTTCCTGTCACTCCCCTCGGACGCCTGCCCAGATGAGTTTTAAACAAAGCAGACTGGGAAGCCTTCACCTCTGCCATCACCACTGAATCTCCCCAACATGGTGCCATCGATTTTGTCGTTGAGCAGGTCAATACAACGATCATTTCTACGGTGGAAAACACAATCCCTTGTTCTTTAGGGTGCCCCTGGCGAAAGACAGTCCCTTGGTGGTCACCGGAAGTCACTGAGGCAATTAAAGAGCGCCGGTGAGCTCTACAGCGACACAAGCGGCGCCCTTCCCTATAGCACCTCGGCTCCGCGCCCACATTCGCCAGCTTATAAAACGACGCAAACAGAAGTGTTGGGAGAGGTACGTGTCGACCATTGGGTGCCATACATCACCTTTCCAAGCTTGGACGAAGATCAGAGATCTTTTTGGGTACCAGACCCCAACAGGTGTCCCTGGCATTAACATCAATGAAGTGTTATCTACTGACTCAAATGCGATTGACGAGCACTTTGCTGAGCATTATGCTCGAGCCTCTGAGTTGGAGAATTACCCCCCAGCCTTTCGCACCCTCAAACGGTGGATGGAAAGGAAAGTCCTCACATTCATTACGTGCCACAGTGAACCCTATAACGCGCCACTTACAGAGTGGGAGCTCCTTGCACCCTTGCAGGTTGCTGTGACACAGCTATTGGGCCGGATCGGATCCACAGTCAGATGATTAAACATCTCTCATCTGACTACAAGCGACATCTCCTTGTCACCTTCTACCAGATCTCATGCTATGGCATCTTTCCATCGCAGTGGCGGGAGAGCACCATTAATCTGGTGCTCAAACCCGGTCAAAACCCGCTTGGTGTGGATAGCTACCAGCCCATCAACCTCACCATCTTCCTTTGTAAGCTGCCGGAACGTATCGTGTGTCATCGGTTGGGTTGTGTCCTGGCGTCGCGTGGCCTACTGGCTCCATGTCACGGCGGATACCACCAGGGTTGCTCTACCATTGATAATCTTGTGTCCCTTGTGTCTGCCATCTGAACAGCCTTTTACAGACGCCAACATCTGGTTGCCATCTTTTTTTCACTAGCATAAAGCATATGACATGACCTGGCGACATCATATCCTTGCCACATTGTATGAGTGGGATATCCAGGGCCTGCTCCCAGTTTTTATCCAAAACTTCCTGTCGCCCCGTACTTTCCGTGTCCAAGTCGGTGCCTCCCATTGTTGCCCCTGTATTCAGGAGAATACAGGGGCAACAGTTCCGTATTGAGTTTCTCTTTATTTTTAGTGGTTATTAATGGTCTAGCTGCAGTTGTAGGGTCGTCGGTATCACCTTCTCTGTATTCGGATGACTTCTGCATTTTGTACTGCTCCTCCAGCACTGGTGTTGCTGAGTGGTACCCACAGGGAGCCATTCACAAGGTGCAGTCATGGGCTCTAGCCCACGGCTTCCAGTTTTCAGCCGCAAAGTCGTGTGCCATACATTTCTGTTGGTGTCACACTGTTCATCCAGAACCAGAACTTAACCGTAATGACGATCCACTCACTGTAGTGGAGACATATCGATCCTTAGGACTGGTTTTCGATGCCTGATTGACTTCGCTACCTCACCTTTGTCAGCTTAAGCGGAAGTGCTGGCAGCACCTCAATGCCCTCTGCTGCCTAAGGAACCCCAACTGGGTTGCAGATCTCTCTACGTTGCTGCAGCTCTACAGAGCCTTTGTTCAATCCTGCCTTGAGTACGGGAGTCTCATTTATGGTTCGGTGGCACCCTCAGCATTGCATTTACTTGACCCAGTGCACCACTGTGGTGTTCGCCTAGTGACGGGAGCATTTAGAATGAGTCCGGTGCAGTGTCCTGGTGGAGGCCGGAGTCCTTCCCTTGAAGGTGAGCCAGCCATGGTAATCTGCTCTCTTGTTTTGATCTCTTCTACATGTTTCTTGGGTCTCTCTGTGATTTTCTTGTCCGATTTTGTCCATTTTAGTGTTTATTTGATCTTCTGTCATTCTTGTGGTTTTCTCCTATCTTCCAGCTGTGTTTTGTATGTCTGAGTTATTTTACACCCAACGTTGTGGAATTATTTTAAGGGGAACAAGGGACTGATGATCTAGTAGTTTGGTCCCTCTTCCCTCTTTTAACCCAACCAACCAACCAACCAATCAATCCTCCCGCTCCCTCCCCTCCCCATCCCTATCCCTCCTCTTCCCTCCCCTCCCCTTCCCTGTCGCTCCCCATCCCTATCCCTCCCATCCCCTTCTCCCTCCCTCCCTCCCCCCCCTCTCTCTCCCCCCCTCTCTCTCTCTCTCCCTCTCCCTCTCCCTCTCCCTCCCCCTCCCTCCCTCCCTCCCCTTCTCTCCCTCCCCCTCCCTCCCTCCCTCCCCTTCTCTCCCTCTCCCTCCCTCCCTCCCTCCCCTTCTCTCCCTCTCCCTCCCTCCCTCCCTCCCTCCCCTTCTCTCCCTCTCTCTCTTTGTCTGTAATTGGTTCTCTAATGTGCTGTACATGGAAATATTGCATATTGGGTTTAAAGCAAATGACTGCCAGAAGTGCTGCTATTGAATTGATACCAAAATTGACTGCATATAAGTGATAAACAAGCATGAATCTTTGAACTTCTGCAACTGTTGAAAGCTCCATAGGCAGTGCGGACATGAACTACTGTAATAGTCCATCATGTATGAAGCATAGAGGTCTTCAACTTCTCTGAAAGAGCTCTGCAATCAAAGTGTTAATTATTACAGTTCAGTTAGGTGGATTACTTTCAGATAGGAGATTTACTCTGGAATTATCAGTATCTTTTCTTTCACAGTCTCTTTAACTTAGACGCATATTTGTTTACATAATTTCACATCCTTTTAATAATGATAATTGTTCACAGTAACATTTGCCTTGCGCAGTCCAGAACCGTGAGACTACTACGGTTGCAGGTTCGAATCCTGCCTCGGGCATGGATGTGTGTGATGTTCCTAGGTTAGTTAGGTTTAAGTAGTTCTAAGTTCTAGGGGACTAATGACCACAGCAGTTGAGTCCCATAGTGCTCAGAGCCATTTGAACCATTTGAACATTTGCCTTGGGCACAAACTTCTGTAAGAAACTGCAGTGAGGTGTTGAAATTTCAGTAGTTATCTGGGTACATTGTTAATCAGAGAATACTTTTTAAATAACTTGTCAGTTTGAATGGGAGTTTGATTTTGGTGGAAATTGAAAGTATTTGAATTTAATTGTTGTATATTCTCCACTTCAAAAGTTCCAGTGCATTCATAAGTTACCAGTAGAAAAATTAAGAAAATAAAAGACGAGGAGGATCATTCACAGTATAACCTTGTCTCTGATGATCTAATAGGAGAGAAGTATATTGCTGATTGTGGTGTAATTTAATTGGATAAATAAGAAATCTACTCACCACTCAACTGCAGAACAACCACATAAAAGAAGGTTGTAATTAGGCAAGCTTTCATAGCCAGTGGCTCTGTGTGCAGGCAGTAGGGTTGAAGGGCAAGGAAGAGTGACGAAGAAAAAGCACTGGAGAGGTCTAACAAAAGGGGTACATTTTGCGAAAATCACCCAGAACTGCGGGTCAGGGGAAACAGGCTGCACGGGATGAGAAGGAAAGACTGGTTATTGGAGATTGCATTGGACAATATTTGAAAACCTGAGACCTTAGAGGTGGAAGACAGGACAGAGATTACTGTTTAAATGGCATGCATGAGTTAATAAGAGTGAAAAGCTAAGTGCATCATACATAACAGAGGTGGGAGGAGGGCGGCAGTGAAATATAGACAGGTAATAAGACAATGAAAGCTGTAGGAAACTAAAATAGAGTGAAGAAAAGAGTAGTTACTGTGAAGAAATGCCAAGATGGAAGAAATTAATGTAAATTAAGGCCAGGTGGGTGGCAAGAATCAAGGTAATTGTGTAGCGCTGGTATATGACGTGTCGTTTCACAGGAGGCTCCCCGTCCTCCATGAAATGACGCATGTTATGTTAACACTGTTCGGCCTTTTACATTGGCATGACTACCACCAAATTATCAATTAGGATAAATGGGCAAATGCAGAGGGTGTACAGTGGCAACACACAATATCCTGTTGCGGAGCACGTTCTACAACATGTCACTCATGGCCTCGGTGCCTGTTTCACCACATGCACCATCTAGATTCTTCCGACAGACACCAGTTTCTCAGAACTCTGAAGTTGGGAACTAGCGCTACAACATTACCTTCCACCCATCTGGCCTTCATTTACATTAATTTCTTCAGTTTCATCATTTGTTCACAGTAACTATTCTTTTCTTCACTCCATTTTAGTTTTCTACAGCTTTCATTGTCTTATCCTTCTATTTTTCACTGCCCCCTCCCACCTCTGTTACATACAATGCCATTGGCTTTTCACGATTATTAACTCATGCATGATGTTTCGACAGTAATCTCTGTCCTGCATATTACCTTTAAGCTCTAAGGTTTTCAAATCTCTTCTGATGCAGCCTCCAACAAACAGTCTTTCCTTCTCATCCCGTGCAGTAAGTCTCCTCTGACATGCGGTTCTTGGTGACTTTCCTGAAATCTAACGTTTTTCCTAAACCTCTCCAGTCCTTTTCCTTCACCCCTCTTCCTTCCCCTTCAACCTTTCTGCCAAGAAGGAGCCACTTGCTTCAAGAGCTTGCCTAATTACAACCTTCTTTTATGTGTGTGTTCTACTGCTGATTAGTGAGTAGATTTTTTTTATCCGCCCAGTTAAATAATTCTATCAAAAACTGATTGTTTTCATTGTTTAGACACTCATGTGTAAGAAACACGAGTGTCTAAAATGAAGAAGGGTCTTTGTAAGTGGAGAATGTGAAAAAGTAGTGAACCTTTAATATCTGGATTGAGAGACAGTTCATTTGCAATTTTCACTTTTTTCTGAGGGTCTTAGGCAAGACCATGCAGGTACATGCAACGTTAGTTGAATGTGGGCATGGGAACTGGGTTAGGACCATGGAATTAGAGAAAAATAGTGCTTTTAATTTTCTGCAATATAATTATGCAGCAGTCCAGACACAAGCACAGAATGTGAGTAGTCCATTTCAGACTTTCTACAGTGCTTTATGATATTTATGAGTTACTAGATGCAGTTTTCTACCACATTCTCATGACATTAATGACATGTGCATTGAAAATTCAAATTTTGTGCCAATATTCTTCATCAATTTATCTTTATTATGCTTTGTTTTTGATCACAGGTTGTACAGACTTTTGCCAGACATTTTCAGACTCAAGAGAAAATGCCAGAAGACATGCTCATTCGTTTATGTGCATCAAAGCATTTGTTTGCTGCATCAGAAATGCAATTACAAGTGTTTTATTCAGCACTTGACCAATGCTATCACAGTCACCACCCATTGCAGGGCTCAACAACAGATGTTCTAGCACAGCTTCAAAATAAATACTATGGAATCCCATGTGTTGCCAATACAGTAAGTAATTCCTTTGTTCTAAGTACATTTGCTCTTACAACTGTAGTATGGAATCAGGGGTTGTAATTAATATTGGTTCCTAAAATAGAAGAATTCAATTTGAAATGCAGTGAGAACTTCGGTACTATGGTAGAGATTGATGTTGGCATGAGTTAGAGCTATGAACAAGCTTAAAAAATTCTAGCAATTTATGAATAGGTGTTCTCTTGTTGGAATGTCGTAGTAGCACTTAATTGAAGTAAAGCCATGATTTTCTGTATAAAACTCTTCTGAGATGACTGCAGGCTCGCAGCAGCAGCAGCACTACTACTTAACACTGGAACCCAGGCTTACACATTTCGTATTTTGTGACACTTCAGAATATATGCTAGAACATATTATCTTCATCGAGGCACAGTAAGTGAGTGAGTAGAGGACTATGTAGAATAGCAGCAAGTTGTGACGTCAGATGAAGCCCACCATAACTTGGGTTAATACAGTGGTCGTCTTGCTGGTGACAGAAAAGTCTGATGAGATGAGCTGCCAGCTTATGCCATTGCCAGCCTTAGCTGGTATCATTTAGTGGTACTCTCAACAGTACCCCAACCACAAGCAAATTGTGGGTGGTGAATTCATATGCGCACTCAAAAAGAAACAAAATAGAGAACCCTGTATCATATCTACTTTCTGTAGTCTCATTCTGGAAAATCTAAGAATGTTTTACTAAAACCTTAAACATGTGTTGCCGAGAATCTTGAGAAATCATTCACAGTATCTTGACACACACACTGTTTCTTCCTTTTGCCTCCTGAGTTGTAAGGTTATGTCCATGGTTGACCATATGTAATAGTTGTCACTTGGTGTGGTCCATCATTCTTTATCAGAGGACTGCTAACCTGCCTCCACAGCCGGATCACCAGTCTTCACCAATACCCTGCACTACATTCCAAACACTTCTTCAGTGCATAGTGAAGTGAGGGGATGTGTCAGTATTGTTGCTGATATGTCCGTCTGAAGGGGACGTTAAGTATGTGAGCACCCCCTCCTCCTTCCTGCCCCCCCCCCCCCCCCCACACACAAATTCCAGGCATTTACACTTAACAGATACACATATGCGTGCAGGCAAGTCTCTTACTTTGCAAAGGAAAGACGCCTGCAGGCACAAAGGACAGTGAAAACCTTTCCAGTTAGGTGGCTAAACCTTCCTTTCAGGATCTCCCAGCCATTCATGCCATAAGCCTGAGTACTGGACCATTGTGTCCTGTAAAAGTAACACTTGTCCGTTGCTAGACTCATAAATCATGTTGAGTCCATAAAACGATGAGTAGAAGATTAAATACCAGTGTCTGAAGACATTAAAAGAAAACAGATTTGGTTCTGGCATTTGCCAGTAATAGACTGAAACTTTAATTTATTTAACTGTATCAACATTTTTGGTAGAAAGATTTTGCCTTTGCTAACTGAAGGGTGATCTGTGCATCAAAGCTGAAATTAAATTGATGAGTATTTGCTTTACGATATTTCATTTCCCTTTTCCGGACTTTCAGTACCAACAACCATGTTATGTATTTTAGTGACTACGGTGTTAAAAATGTAAATGTGAAATGTAGGAATGGGAGGAAAAGGAGAGGAATGTGGTGGAAATGTGATGGCTAGCCACGCTGGGCATTACAGTAAGGCAATAGTGAAAGCTGAAAATCAGTGCTGGATTGGTATCCAAACCTGGATTTACCACTTATTACGAGTCATGGCCTAACTGCTTTGGCCAGCTGGGCATGGTCCATGACCGACTCAAATTTCCAACTTACTGCACAATGCATTGTAGTGTCTCTCACCCATTAAACTCGGTACTCACAAATCCTGATTAATGCAGGTATTTGGACAATATTTGTGCATTCGCACTGAAACAAATTTCAAGGAGCTGTCACCTTCTTTTTTCAAAAATGTATGTATCTGAGTGGTACCTGTTCTGTCAGACATGTCCGACATTACAGACGTCCTTGATGACACGACTGGTACATACATGTAAACATGAAATGTAGGACCAGCTGCATAGTCATGAGTGAGGCCTGTTCTGTCGGACACAGATACATACATTTATGTTAATAACGTTTAAAGTTCAAATCATGAAGCAATAGGCAACTTCTAGATGCATCAATTAAGTGTTGGTCTGACTTCCAATCAGTGCTGATTCCCTATCATTGTAAACCTAACACGTGACTTACAGACCACTGAATCACAGCACTCCCACGTCTCTTTTTTTAAAAAATCCATCAACTCAATTTACAAATTATATTTTCCTGGAGACATATTGAGTCTCAACTTTATCTTCGATAATGTGAGAAGATGAAGTAATAAATTAAAATTTGTGCCAAGGCTGGACTTGGACACAGTTCTCCTGCTTACTAGGCAGATGTGTAATCCACTTCAATCACTCTGGCGTTGTGGCTGACGCAGCTTCATGGGCTACCCTTGTCCAATGCCCTCCCTAACACAAATGTCAGTTCACACCTCAGCCCATCTTGATTTTCTCCTTCTTAAAGTGTCAGTATTGCCTATGTAAAGTGGTGGAAAACACATCTGCCTAGTAAGCAGGGACCCGAGTTCAAATCCAGGCCTTGGCATAAATTTTAATTCCTTACTTCAGCTTCTGTCCTTACTGAAGATAAAGTTGAGACTCAGTCTGCAGGAAAATTAATTACATCTGGTCAGTAGCTCACCTATATCTGAGGTACAGGCAGCGTTTCCCCATTACGTACAAAGCTGTGGTGGTATTCCTATATCGGAGGGCCTCAGCAGTACTTACAATTTAAGGAAAATTAATTAAAATTCAAGTTTGTGTTAGTGAGCAGTTGTATCAGCTGCAATGCCAGGGTGGTGTCATGGATTACACATCTGCTTAGTAAGCAGGAGATCCGGTTCGAAGTCCCAGCCTTGGCTCCAATTTTTATTTGTTACTTCAGATTCTATCCTTATCACTTTAGAAAGTAAGCTGTTGGTCCAATCTTCAGCTTTATAATGGAATTCAAAATGATCCCAAGAGCCTTCATTTCTTTTTATGTTATGAAGTTGCTTAGCCTTAATCATTGTAACATAATGTTTCCATGTGTAATGACATAGTTTGAATTAGGAAACTTCTCACAGATTCAGTCTTCTTCACTTAGTCGCTGTGTGAAATGTGATTCTGAACATTAGAGTCAAAATTAAAATGATGAATATTTGCTTTTCAGTGTTTCTCTTCATCTTTCCTAATTTTCAATACTCATGTAATATCCATCTATCTCCCCCTCCCATTCTCCCCAATTGCTACAGCTTCACTTTTCAGCCTTGCCAATATAAAATCCAGCACAATAGTGATTTAGTGTTTCCTTATATTTCTGACTTTTATTGAATAAAATAATTCTGTTCTGGAATGTCGATAAACATTTGTTACAGACGTGTGAATACAAACATTTCATGTGACCAGTATCTAGGCTCATACTAACTAATGCCTTTACATAAATTCTTATCTTTTTCTTCACTAGCATTGTTGAGTCTTATTTCAATGGAAGCACATAGGAATACTCTTAAGATCCTCCGTGGTGCTCTGTACAGCTCTGGTAACTCCATGCAACATCTGCTGTGATGTAGGAATTCCTGCTGTTTAATATCACCCACCACTGAAGGAGAACGTCAAAGAAGTAATAAAAATACAAAACAAATATCTGAACAGATATAATGGTGTGTTTATAAGGGCAATAAAAATTACATATTGCTGACAATATATTGTAGGGATGTTGATGAGCTTCATTGCCAACCACTTCAGCTAAATGTTCAGCAACATTGCCTACCATTTTTCTCCAACAGTGTTTGCAGCAATACATATGAGATTTGAAGAGTTTACACGGGCCACACTATGACTGTGAAATGAATGAAAGCTGGCTAGTAGAAGTGGGTGTGGCTTTCCTGCTTATGCATTCCACAAAGAAAAATCAAAGTGGAAACTCCAGGTAGAAATCTCAGCAATGTAGGAAAAGATAGATTGCTAATTTCTGTAAACAAGACATGTCAATTTGCAGACAGGCATGATTAAAAGACATTCACGTATAACTTTTAGCCATAGATTTTGTCAGTAAAGCGCGCGCGCGCTCTCGCCCACACGCACACACACACACACACACACACACACACACACACACACACACACACACACACACACACAAGACCGCCAACTCCAGCATCTTGTGCCAGAAATCAACATCATGTGGGAAGCAAGCAGCAAACTGGAGGGGGTGGGGAAGGGATAGTAGTGTGCAGGTGGGGAGTGAGACGGACACTATCTGGTGGAGTGTGCAGCAATTAGACTGCCAACAGGTGCAGTTTCAGGAGTTTGTGGGGCTGAGAGGCGGGGAAGAAAGGAACAAAAAAGGAGAGGAGTGGGAAAGATGGATCGGTGCATTGGCAAAGGGCTACAGTTAAACAGGGCAGGAGATGAGAATGGAAAGCATGTGATAGGACAGAGGGTGTGGAAACTGTTGGGTGAAGGGTGTGGGGACAAGATATTACCCTAGGTTGATGCCAGGATAATTATGGAAGTGGAGGACATGGTGTAAGGATAACTCCATCTGTGCAGTTCGTAAAAGTTGGTGATGGAGGAAAAGAGCCAGATGGCTCAGGTAGTGAAACAGCCATTGAAATTAAGTGTGTTATTTTCAGTTGTGTGTTGTGCCACAGGGTGGCCTACTTTGCTCTTGGCTAGCCGGCCAGAGTGGCCGAGCGGTTCTAGGCACTACAGTCTGGAACCGTGTGACTGCTATGGTCACAAGTTTGAATCCTGCCTTGGGCATGGATGTGTGTGATGTCCTTAGGTTAGTTAGGTTTAAGTAGTTCTAAGTTCTAGGGGACTGATGACCACAGCAGTTAAGTCCCATAGTGCTCAGAGTCATTTGAACCATTTTTTTGCTCTTGGCTATAGTTTGATGGTGGCCTTTCATCCTGGTGGACAGCTGGTTGGTAGTCATATCAATATAAAAAGTTGTGGAGTGATTGCAGCAGAGCTGGTAAATGACATAGCAGCTTTCACAGGTAGATCAGCCTCTGATGGGGTAGGATAAATCTGTGAAAGGACTGGAATAGGAAATGTTGCTGGGTGGATTGGGCAAGTTTTGCACCTGGGTCTTCCTCAGGGATATGATCCTTGTGGCGATGGGTTGGATTGAGAGTGGCATAGGTATGGACTAGGATCTTGTGGAGGTTGGGTGGGTGACTGAACACCACTTTAGGAGGGGTGGGTAGTGTCTCGGGCAGGATGTCCCTCATTGCAGAGCGCGTTGATAAGTAATCTTTACCTGTCATTACGTATCATTGATTACCTATCGTCTTGCAGCATTGTGTGAAAAACTGCAGAAATCAATGTGGGACATACAACAAACATATCCGTTGGGACAGTGTGGCAAAATTTGGTGTTAATGGGCTGTGGCGGCAGATGACTGATGCACGTGCCTTTGCTAACAACATGACATCTTGTGCAGTGCCTGTCCTGTGCTCGTGACCATATTGGTTGTACCCTAGGTGACTGGAAAAACGTGCCTCGTCAGATGAGTCCCGATTTCATTAGGAGTTATCCCATGGCTTGTGTTGCCTCAGTGTAGAAGGCTGTACAATAATTGCAGCACAGCACTGCTGTTGTAATAGAAGTATTGTTAGTGTGTTTGATATGAATAGGGAATACTGTTATCTGAATAATCATGACATTTCCACATAATTGTTTGTGGATTTAACCTTCAGCAACGAAATGTCGGAATGTAGTTCATCATAAGGAGTAGGGAGTAGGTAGTAGGTCTGGTATGTAGAGGACACTGGACAAATATGATCTGAGCATTGGGGATGTTGATGTACAGCAATGTGGATTCCACAGTGACAAATAAGGAGTCTGATGGTAATGGGAGAGAACTGTGGATGTGTGGTGGTGGAAGCAGTTAGTGTGTTGGATGTGTGAATGGACATTCCAGACAGTTGGTTGGAGGTGCTGGTTTATGAAGACAGAGAATCTTTTTATGGGAGCATTTTAACAAGTTACAATGGCACCATTCAATGCTAACTTTTTTTATCTACGTCTATACTCTGCAAATCACCATGAGGGTTTATGGTAGAAGGCATATCCCATCTTACTAGATATTAGGGTTTCTTCCTGTTCCATTCACGTATGGAGTGCTGGAAGAATGATTAATCAAATGCCTGTGTGTGTGTGTGTGTGTGTGTGTGTGTGTGTGTGTGTGTGTGTGTGTGTGTGTGCAGTAATTATCCTGATCTTATCCTCATGGTCTCCATGTGATCAATATGTAGGTGGTTGTAGAATATCCCTAGACTAATCATTTAAAGCCGGTTCTCGAAACTTTGTTGTTCGATTTTCTTGGGATAGTTTACGTCTGTCTTCAAGAGTCTTCCAGTTCAGTTCCTTCAGTATCTCTACAACACTCTCCCATGTATTAAACAAACCTGTGACCATTTGTGTTGTACTTCTCTATATACGTTCAATATCCTGTGTTAGTCCTATCTGGCATGGGTCCCACACACCCTTAGCAATATTTTAGAACCATTTGCATGAGTGATTTTTAAGCAGTCTCGTTTGTAGAAAGATTGCACTTCTCCAGTATTCCACCAATAAACCGAAGCCTACCACTTGCTGCTTTACCCACACTGAACCTATGTGATCATTCTATTTCATAACCCTGAAAAGTATTACTCCCAGGTATTTGCATGAGTCGGCCAATTCCAACAGTGCCTCATTGACTTCTTTTGTTTTGTGAACATTTAGAGTGAGTAGCCAATCTCTGCACCACATTGATTGAATATTTACGCAGCCTCTCTGAGATAGTACTTCATTAAAGCCTGATTTTACTATTAATATGTCTGCAATATGAAAAGGAAAGGTCCCAACACACTTCCCTGGGGCACACCCGAAATTACAAGGGTTGTTGATAAATTAAGGTCTACATTGCTTTTTCACATAGTAAACATCATTTTATTGCAAAACCAATTACAGTTATATAGCTAATTTTTATTGTAGGCCCTGTCATGACTGATGAATTTTTGGAGATGCTCTGGAAACTTTTTCATACCCATCTTGTACCACTCTCCCGCCAACTTGTGAAGGAAGGAATGGACAGCTGCCTTCAGCTCTTCGTCACTTGACAATTTTGTTCCTCCCAAACGTTGTTTCAAGTTGGGGAACAAATAGTGAATAGTAGTCACAGGGAGACAAGTCAGGGCTGTATGGAGGATGGTCAATTGATTTCCCACTTGAATTTGATGATGAGATCTGTCGTGGTGTTGGTGAGGTTAGGGCAGTCGTTGTCATGGTGCAAACGAACTCCCTCTGTCAGCCAAACCCTCCTTTTGTTCTGTATGGTCCAGTGTAGCTTTGTCAGTGCCTCACAGTACCTTGCCACATTGATTTTTGTGCCTCTTTCCAGGTAGTTGACCAGGAGAACACCGTTCCTATCCCAGAATACCGAAGTCATCACCTTCCCCACTGATGGCATTTGCTTGAACTTCTTGACATTTGGAGAACCGGAATGATGCCATTGTTTTGATTGTTCCTTAGTCTCTGGCATGAAGTAGTCGACCCAAGTCTCATCCCCAGTTGTCCATCAAAATTATTTCCATGGTAGTCTTAGCGTTCAACAATCTCTCACATGATCACTTGCTGGTCTGTAAGCAAAACTTCTTTGACTTTCGTCACTGTCTTGTCCGAAACTGATGGACACCCACTGCCAGCCTTGTCTTGCTCTTTTGTACGGTCATCCGCAAACTTCCTACACCACTTATGCACATTTTTTTACATCCACACACTTTCCTCCGTACACATTGGTCAACTGGTGATAGATTTCAATACGGTTTGACCCCTTATGTCATTAGCAGCTGATACCCTAAGAATGCGCAGAGAGGTGGGGAATGGCAAGAACAGTGGTGCGTGAAGCAAGGAACCCCGCTGTTGTCTGATTTAGGCTAGCTCATTCCGTCTTGATGAGAGCTTGTTGGAGACCTTACTTTAAGGACGAACCTCATATTGTACATCTGGCGATGATTCTTCATCCAAGAAAACATGCCATATCCTCCCTACAAAAAGTTCTCATTCCAGTCACAAATTTCACTTGATAGCCCATATGATCGTACTTTTGACAATAAGTATACTTGCAGTATTGACTCGAATGCTTTTTGGAAATCAAGAAACATTGCTTCTATGTGATTGCCTTGATCCTAAGCTTTCAATATGTAATGTGAGAAAAGTGCGGTTGTGTTTCACGTAATTGATGTTTTCGAAATCCATGCTGGTTGGCATAGTGGAGGTTGTTTTGTTCAAGATACCTCATTATGTTTGAGCTCAGAGTATGTTCTGAGATTTTACAAGAAGTCGACATCACTTAGAGGAATTCATCCTACATGCTCAATATCTAAAACCCATTTTTTGGTTTGAATTCATTGACATCATCATATGATCTGACCCATGATAAGGAAAATGCTCTCCCTTCCATAGCTCAACATCTGTTCTCAAATTCATTTGACCTTGTCCTTCTATACTCAATGGGCTATCTGCCATCTGTGGGTGCCACATCTCTTTTACAAAGCAGGAGTTAATCAAATAAACTGTTACTCTTGTCAGATCGTTCCCAGACAAATGATATTGTGCACAGCTAGCATAGAAACAAATTTCACATGTCACCTTTTCCAATGGCATTAACACAGATATTCACTGTAAATCAATGACTGGGCAGTATTCCCATCACTATGTCACAAAGGAATTAAAAAGTAAACACAATTGCCAGGGGTTCTGCTATTGTTGTGCTCTGATATGAAGGATGTCCTACCCAAACTAATACGCTCATCAGTTAGTGTAGTGTTATATTAAAATTATCGTGAGGTAGAGAAGTTGGCCAGTACTTACCTTCAGGCAACAAAATTTCTAGTAATGCTGATGAAAAAACACCTAAATAGAAAAATAATAATCAAAGCTTTTGGAACTATATGGTCATTCTTCATGGAGGAAAAATAACTTGGTTGGTAAGTGGTGATAAGTAATATGTGTGCGCAGGCACATTATATTCCATCTGTGCTCTATGAGGTGTTTCGGGTGAGAATGATAAAACAAATGTACACATGCCTGAATGGCCACTGCCAAAATGTGGCTAACTGCAGTCTTGATCAGCCAACTGCTGATAATTCAGCTCTCCTCATCACATTGATGTCAATAAATGCTTCCATACCTCTTCCATTTACATGTTAACTCCCATTCTGAGAAAAAAAAGAGCACCAGCTCCTCTGAACTTTTTGGAATTTTCACTCCATTCTTGACCAGTCCTGCACGAGTCCCCTTCCCATTATTTTACTCAAAATTTCCCTTCACATCAACCCCTTCTCTCTCTCTCTCTCTCTCTCTCTCTCTCTCTCTCTCTCTCTCTCTCTCTCTCTCAACAGTATGTGAATGTTGCCATTTCAGTCGTCACTCAACTACTTCTGTTGCGAGAAATAGGTCTTCCCCTCTATGGAGCCTCCCTTTACCTCCCTGCTACCTCTCCCCCTAAATTTTACCCATCGCAGCTGCTATATCTTTCTTCCTCTCTGACTTCTGGTAGCCTACCCAACCACTGATCAACAATAACTGTTGTCATAATCACCAGTAGGGGTATTTGGGTGTCTGGTTGTGTGTGAGAAAGAATGTGTGCTTCCACCAGGAAAAGAGCAGCCTCTTTGAAAGCCAACCATCTGTAATGAGAGGTATGTATATCATGACAAATCAGTCAGCTAAAGATGAGTGGTAGCCTTTTCTCATTTGTGTTTATTGTTTCAATCCTGGTGTATCTGCTAATTTACTTGATTTTCTCTTTTCTTAGGCATGGCAGTTACGATTTTCTCACCTGGTTGGCTACGGTGCTAAGTATTACTCGTATCTACTGTCAAGAGCATTGGCCTCCTGGATATGGCAGGAATACTTCGAGGCAAATCCTTTAAGTTCATCTGCAGGTGAAAAATATAGGCGTGAATGCTTGGCACACGGAGGAGGAAAGCCAGCAAAAGAGCTTGTATCCCAGTTTCTGCAAAGAGATGTGACACCAGTGAACCTTGCACACAGTCTTATTACTGAAATAGACAATAAGAGAGAGCATATAAATAATGTAAAAAGAACATCTTCCTGTCAAGCTTAAAGTGTTATATTGTACAGAACTGTAAATTTATAAATATTGCGATTGTTTATTTATTAAAATATAATTTTCTTGTTAATTTGGTTTCTTTTTAATCAATTTCCTGTATTATTAGAGGAAAATGAAGCCGTCATTACATTTGGTTGCACTTTGGTAGCTACATCCTATTTCATAAATTTGGGAATTTACATTAATAGAATGTCACAAAATTTCAGTGTCAGTTATGTAAGAGTATCATTCAAAATACAGATTCACGTTTTATTGACGTTTGAAGAAGTAGTGTAAAGGAATTGTGTAATAGTCATTTATATTACAAAGATTTAACAGACAGGTCCTTTTTAACCAGGAAATTTTGGTTTATGATAGTTTCTGAGGAATGCTCAGAATGCTTTGATAGAGTCAATTTTCTAAACCATCACTTTTACAGCTATATGTTGTAGGTTTCATTTACTGTTGAATTCCAAACTTAATGTTGTGTTACTCAGACTTACATAAAATATAGTAAGATGTGGAATATTCTTCTAGAAATTGAAAGATATTGTATCACCAAATGAAGATGCCTTTTTTCTTAAAAGCTTTACTGTCCAGTTTTCATATCTTCTCTGTCTGATAGTTTGTGTTGAGTGAAGTGGACTTCCAATTCATATTAAATTCTTCATTGCAGGTAGGTGCCATTTTGTTGTTGGATTACAGAAACATAGACTCGCTTTCACCATGAGGGCCATTATGGCTTTGATGAATCACATGATATTTCCTAGTTGGATTGTTAACATCAAGGTATTACAACTAAGTGATAGTGTTAATGATAGGTCTTAGTAGAGACAGTTTAATAATAGTGTAAAAACAGAAAGAAATTGTAGTGCAGCATGTAAAGAATACAGGCTCTTATCCTATCAGAGATTTCTAGATATTTGACTACAACTACATGAAAAGAATAATTACAGTTTCTTAACTTGAACATTACACTAAAAACTTAAATAAAAAGTCAGCAGTTTGCATCTCTGGAGATTTATCCGCATGATGTCTTTTTGTGTGCATCTTTTCACATATAATTTGATACTTAAAACAGAATGTGAAGTATATGTTTCCGAGCATGCATCTTGTGTCAAAGACAAAGAAGTGTGTCAAGACACATGGCCTCCCATCATGGGTGAAATTCCAGTGTGCTACCTGACCATCTATTTCTTCATTTGTATGTTGTATGTTATTCCCTAGGACCAAATTGAGGAGCAAGTCTCCGTGGTCATGGAATGAGTCATTATATGACATTATAACAGAAGAGAAATACAGGATGTATACGCTCCCGGGAAAAACCCAGGAATTTTTTCATCTGGGAGAAAACTGGGAAAAAACACAGGATTTTTTTTAAATTCTGTGAATTTTTCATTGTTTCAGTCTTCAGTTAAATTTTTGTAATTTTGGCTGGTAAGAACTGATAGTCTAACAAAGAATTTTACTGTATCTCACTACTGCAGAATAATACTGCAGCAATGAAACATAAATGAGAGAATAAAACCAAAATAAGTTTTAAGTTGCAAAGAAAATGCACCATTTACAACAACAAAGCACAGTGCACAACAAGCACATGCCAAATGCAAGATGTGTCAAAGGCTTTAGGCAAAGGCTGTGGAATACTTCATAACAGCAAACTGCTCCTGATGAGTGTGCTGTCACAACTGTTTACATTAAGTTCATTTTGAGCAGTTGCCAGTGGGCTCAGGCACTTGCGCAGTTGAGTTGCTTATGAGCAGTGTCTTCTCTCGCTTCTGGCTACCTGAAGTGTGGGTGCGGCAGTAGCAAGAAGCAGTCATGCTACCCACAAAAATTTTCTGGCGTGCCCAAGCTGCCAGTTTCGCGCATGTGCAGAGCAGTCTGGATTGTAGTGGTAAGGGGGATAGTGGCCCAAGTTTAGGTTTAGTGATTTTGCTGTTTCCTCTTAGTTCACACATCGAATGAAAACAAAATGGATTTCTGTGGCTAGGAGCTATCAAGTGAATTAAAATACATTCACATAATTATGGAAGGCTGAAATATGTTATTAGTTTCAGTTTTCTGATTTTATTTTATTTCCACATTTTTTGCAGTCAAACAGTAATCACCTTGCACAATAATGAAGTTATTTTTGTGATTTGCTAAATAAATGTTTCTTTTATTAACCTTTTCTGTAGATGCAGTCAGTTTATAAGAAATGAAGTGTTTCATTCCACACTATTGGATAGTTTTGATTGTACACTGAATTTCTAGTGCACATTTTCATCTTCTAGCACATATAGCATCGTGCCATGATAAAGAACCAAACATGAGACAATACAGTAGTGGTACTCCAAGAAGGATCAAACCTGAACCAAAGGCTGAGCAGTCTCGTGCATTACCATCTAAGCTATGAGAACAATTGACACTAATTTTACCTGGCTGGCTGCTTGACTCTGCATGTGTAATGGCCCTCAGTGTTAATGAACTTGGAACTGGCTCGATTTATTGAACTTTTCTCTTCACAATGTGTCTTCTCAACACAACATACCATGTAACACCCATACAAGCTTTTCAGACTGTTTCTGACCACCACGTGCTTTCGTCCAGCTATTCTTGTTTCCTGATGTAATATGTTATGTTGAGACTATAATAATTTTATTTAACTGTGATGACGTATATTTTAGCGTGCGTGGTGAAATGCACAGTGTCATTCATACTTTTACGATATTGTAGTGTGTGGGTTATTATCATTTCCTTTGGAAAAGCAGTCATACACAAAGTAACAGGCACTGCAGTGCCTACAGCCATTATGAAATACATTAAAGATATTCGCAATTGCGATGTGAACAACCATCAACTGCATAATGGAATGACGATAGTGAAAATTTGTGCTGCATTGGGACTCGGGACTCATCATGTATCACTTAACATAAAATGGTTTTTGCTATGAAATTACCTTATTCTTATTCACTACTACTACTACTTCTTCTTCTTCTTCTTCTGCTGCTGCTGCTGCTGCTGCTGCTGCTGCTGCTGCTGCCGCCATGTTTGTCATCTCGATTCATCATCTGCAAGGCGGCTGCAAATTGTAATTCTCTGGGCAAGGCATCTTGTTTATAGCAGTTGGCTGTGATGATTGGCTGCTCCTGTACTCAATGGCTGCTTCCATAGAACCCGGTCGCTGATTGGCTGCTGTCATACTTTAGCCATGAAACACAAGTGCTGACTGGCTATTGCACTTCCTTCGTTTGTTCTTGAGTTTACTATTCAAAGTTCGCAAATTCTAGTTTATTGTGCCCACATGCAGTATTTTTCATCTGGGGCACCATATGTGATGTTTGCCTCTTTTATTTCTTCATTGATTGTCCTTGGTATCAACATACAGCATTGCTGTACTGGCTGAAAAATAGGGGGTGGGGGTGAGGGGGAGGGGGTGGAAGTTCAACACTGACTACCATAAATGATTTAGCCGATAGGTGCACAGTTGTGTTTCATAGTTCTTTACTTTCACTGTTCACGGTCCCCCAATATTACTAGTTATATGGCCAGTGCAGTTGTTTAACTTCTGATAAGTCTCATCAATAGGTTGCAAGCAAACATATTTGTATTTGTATTTATATTTTTTTATTGGTCCTGTAAATCGTGTTTAGGTACATATTTTGCACAAACGATGTAGGACAAGTCACATTGGTACAGTATATACAACATCACACTCATTGTTATTTTGGAAAGATAAATAATTAAAAATTATTCTATACATGTTGAATATTGCTGACAAAATTAATATAATGAAATAAAATGATAGATTGGTTAAGAATATTTGAGCAGTCACATTATACTTTTCTGGTACTCTAAAAACTCGGAAACAGAATAGAAGCAGTGCTCAAGCAAGTACTCTTTCAGTTTCACTATAAACTTTTGTAAATTTTGCATCTGTTTCAAATAGGATGGCATGTGATTGTACAGCATTGTGCCAGTATGATACACTCCTCTCTTACAAATGTTTGTGCTTACTGTATTGACATGAAAATAATGCTTCTGCCTAGTATCATGAGGGTGGAAATCACAGTTATACTTGAGGATATTTCCATCTTTTAAAATACTTCCTTTTGTGAAATTTAGTGTTTCATACATATATAAGCAAGGAAGAGGCAGTATATTGATATTTTTAACTATTGGTCTACAGGAGTCTCTGTTCTTAGCATGGTTTATTATTCTAACAATCTTTTTCTGTAGCCTAAATGTTTTGTTTGTACCTACGGAGTTCCCCCAAAAGATAATGGTGTACATCAGCAGTGACTGAATACTGCCATGATACATTGTGATCACTGACTGCACGCGTTGTATTTTGTGAGAGGATTCTTACTGCATGTGTAAGTGTGTTTAACTTTTTATTTACATGATTAAGACGTGTCTCCCATTTTAGGTTTTGCTGAATATGTGTACCTAAAAATTTTGTGTAGCTCACAAATGAGACAGTTTTTCCATCAATTGTGAAAATCGGTCTTGCAGGATGTAGTTTCTGTGATTTGTGGAAATTGACTGTCACTGTGTTTTCATTATTTATTATTAGCTTGTTTGTTCTGAACCATTGTGTTAAATTTTGTATTATACCTGTAGCTGTTTTTAGGCTTTCCTCATCACATGATTTGATTAGGATATTTGTGTCATCTGCAAAAAGTACTATTGTCCCTTTAGTTATTTTTCTGAACAATCATTAACATAAAGAATGAAAAGAATTGGCCCAAGGATTGACCCTTGAGGAACTCCAAATGTAATGTTTTGTGCATTACTGTAAAAGTTACAAATTTTTTGTGTTTTTGTCTTTGTATTATATTTGAGTGATCTGTTGATGGCCATGAAGGTAGGAATGTATCCACTTGTTTGGCAGGCCTCGTATTCCATAATTACGTAGCTTGTGCAACACAGTATTATGATCAATTACATCAAAGGCTTTATTAAGGTCAAGAAATATGCCAGGCACACGTTGTTTATTATCTACTGCAGTTAGAATTTCATTTAAGAAGGTATAAATAGCTTGCTGTGTTGATCTGCCAGTTCTGAATCTGTGTTGCGCATCACTTATTATGTTTACTTTAGTTAGAAAGGATGTCAGCCTTGTAAGAAATACACTCCTGGAAATTGAAATAAGAACACCGTGAATTCATTGTCCCAGAAAGGGGAAACTTTATTGACACATTCCTGGGGTCAGATACATCACATGATCACACTGACAGAACCACAGGCACATAGACACAGGCAACAGAGCATGCACAATGTCGGCACTAGTACAGTGTATATCCACCTTTCGCAGCAATGCAGGCTGCTATTCTCCCATGGAGACGATCGTAGAGATGCTGGATGTAGTCCTGTGGAACGGCTTGCCATGCCATTTCCACCTGGCGCCTCAGCTGGACCAGCGTTCGTGCTGGACGTGCAGACCGCGTGAGACGACGCTTCATCCAGTCCCAAACATGCTCAATGCGGGACGGATCCGGAGATCTTGCTGGCCAGGGTAGTTGACTTACACCTTCTAGAGCACGTTGGGTGGCATGGGATACATGCGGACGTGCATTGTCCTGTTGGAACAGCAAGTTCCCTTGCCGGTCTAGGAATGGTAGAACGATTGGTTCGATGACGGTTTGGATGTACCGTGCACTATTCAGTGTCCCCTCGACGATCACCAGAGGTGTACGGCCAGTGTAGGAGATCGCTCCCCACACCATGATGCCGGGTGTTGGCCCTGTGTGCCTCGGTCGTATACAGTCCTGATTGTGGCGCTCACCTGCACGGCACCAAACACGCATACGACCATCATTGGCACCAAGGCAGAAGCGACTCTCATCGCTGAAGACGACACGTCTCCATTCGTCCCTCCATTCACGCCTGTCGCGACACCACTGGAGGCGTGCAGATGTTGGGGCGTGAGCGGAAGACGGCCTAACGGTGTGCGGGACCGTAGCCCAGATTCATGGAGACGGTTTCGAACGGTCCTCGCCGATACCACAGGAGCAACAGTGTCCCTAATTTGCTGGGAAGTGGCGGTGCGGTCCCCTACGGCACGGCGTAGGATCCTACGGTCTTGGCGTGCATCCGTGCGTCGCTGCGGTCTGGTCCCAGGTCGACGGGCACGTGCACCTTCCGCTAACCACTGGCGACAACATCGATGTACTGTGGAGACCTCACGCCCCACGTGTTGAGCAATTCGGCGGTACGTCCACCCGGCCTTCTGCATGCCCACTATACGCCCTCGCTCAAAGTCCGTCAACTGCACATACGGTTCACCTCCACGCTGTCGCGGCATGCTACCAGTGTTAAAGACTGCGATGGAGCTCCGTATGCCACGGCAAACTGGCTGACACTGACGGCGGCGGTGCACAAATGCTGCGCAGCTAGCGCCATTCGACGGCCAACACCGCGGTTCCTGGTGTGTCCGCTGTGCCGTGCGTGTGATCATTGTTTGTACAGCCCTCTCGCAGTGTCCGGAGCAAGTATGGTGGGTCTGACACACCGGTGTCAATGTGTTCTTTTTTCCATTTCCAGGAGTGTAGTCCTTCAAGAATTTTGCCAAAGCCTGACAATACTGATATAGGTCTATAGTTTGCAGCTTCATGTTTGTCCCCTTTCTTCTACAGTGGTGTCACTTTTGCCATTTTCAGATTTTTCGCGAATATGAATGATGAATCGAAAATATCCGTTAATGCTTCTACAATAGAGGTTGCACTTGCTTTGATCATAATATCTAGTATTTCATCAGTACCTGCTGAATACATATTGGGCAAGCTTTTTATGACGACGAATAATTCCTCAGGTATTGTAGGAGACATAAATGGGTTCTTGTAAGAATTTTTGTATCTGACTGGAGTATATTGCTGTCTGGTTGTGCCACTACTGTGCGGTTGATTATTTTATTGTTGTTTTAATGAAGTTCTATAGTTTTGTGGGCTAATGATGTAGTACTTGTTTCTCTTTTTATGATACTCCAGGTTGCTTTAATCTTATTCCTGGAATTTTTTATTTGACAAACTGCTTATTTGCTTCTGTCTCGGGTTCTTCGGCCGACGTTCGTGTGATGATTTTGCTGACGTTTCGCCAGCACGAGTGGCTGGCATTGTCAAAGCTTCACCCTCCATTGCCGGAGGAGTTCACCTCCGGCAATGGAGGGTGAAGCTTTGACAATGCCAGCCACTCGTGCTGGCGAAACGTCAGCAAAATCATCACACGAACGTCGGCCGAAGAACCCGAGACAGAAGCAAATAAGCAGTTTGTCAACAAGTGGCCACGAAAGTCTTAACAATTTTGTAATTTTTTATTTGTTTGTCATTTTCCACATTATTTGATTTTTTTTATAACTTGTCTAAGTATTTATATTGTTTAAAGTAGTTGATAAATACAGGATTTGTGGTTTGCTTTGAGTATTCATATAAGTTTCTTTAATTCTGGCATGATATTTTTAATCCTGTTGTGATCCATTTATTTGGTTTGTGTACAGAATTTATAAGTGACATTTGTTTAGGAAAGGCTATTTAAAAAAAAAAAAAAAAAAAAAAAAAGTTTGTATTTCTCCATAAATTTATAAAACCTGTCATCTGTGTTGTTTTAACTGTAAACATCAGTCCAAATTTCTCTTCTCAAGAGAGAAAAAAGTAATCTATGTTTTCATTATTAAACTTCCTGACAATAGCTCTAGTTTTCTGGGGTTTTGTGTTTCCTGAAATAGCGATTGTTAGTATTTGGGCATTGTGATCACTAAAACTAGTGTTGGCAGTCTATGTGTTGCAGGTATATTTATCTGCATTTACAAACACCTGATCTATGGTTGTTGCAGAAGTACTGATTATACGAGTTGGTTTAGTTATAATTGGTTGTAGGTTGTAACATTACAGGGCATATTGGGACATATTGAAGTATTCGATACTGTAGACTTTTAGGGGATGTCGATACAGATGTGCAAAATGTAAAGGGAAACTTTGGTGATGTTTAAATATTGTACTGTGTCAATATTAGGACATTTTGCACAGAAAGAACAAAAATAGAATTAATGTAAATATATATTAGTGTTAGTAACCTATTTTCATTCAATTTTGTAATTATATTTCATTTTGTAAAAGAAAGACTCACTGTTTGCTGTAGCTCTGATTAATTGTATAAATTATCAGTTTTGAGTTAAATTATTTCGTATAATATGGACAAGATACTTTTAAAAACTCACCAGCTAAAGAGAAAGTCTGTAAATGAACGTTTAATGCACACTTCTGGAACTTTCTATGGAGAAATTCTATATGATCGCAAAAATACGAAAACTGTTTCATGGCCTAGTTTCGAAAGATGATTTGTATAAAAAAATATTGCTGAAAAGATTTATTTACGTTTTGAAACGCGATTTAAGTCGTTTTACATATAAATAGTTGTTCTGGATCACTCGAGAAATATCCAGAATCAAATGTCAAGATATTTCTGGAAACATCGGTGCAAATCTGGTGAAGGTTATCCAGAAGCTGGTAGAGGAATGTTATAAAATCTATTTGGAAATTATGCTTGTAAGAATTTATATGTACTGATCCTTTTACTTACTTTAATCTGTACTAAAATTCTGTAATGTCTAATTTGGTTTTAAGCCGTGAATTGCTGTCGTATTGTAAGCAAAACATTGTCAAAGACTCTCATTGTTTGGAAAGATATTAATACACCTAGGAGTTGTCAGTTGCCAGTTGGGATATGCAGTGCGGTTAGCTCGAAGAGTCAGTTGTTGAGTCTGTGAAGTCTGTCAGTTCTGTTTTGTAAATAAACGTCTGTAATGAAGAATAACTTGCTGTCGTCAATATGAACTCAAGACCTTTTGCACGAAGCAGACACCTCCTAATGCAACGTTTTAATTTGGTTGAGAAAGCTGGGATCGCCATAAGTGCAAACAAATTGAAGTGGAACGTTTTAATTTGGTGTTGAGGAGCTGAAATGTTATAATTTGGTGGAGGAAGCAGAGGATATGACGACCACCCAGTGATTCTTCAAAATAAAATACGTCTCTTCTGGGATCACAAGAAGAAAATACGTCTGTTTTGGGACCACAAGAAGAGGATATACGACGGACCAGTCATTCTTCAGAAGTAAATACGTCGATTCTGGGGTCACAAGAAGAGGAGTGAATCAACCGAGCGAAACCATCCTGGAATTGAAGAAATTTCGCAAAACACGGACACCAACGACCGCCGACGGACACTAAGATAAGTATCTGCTTCCTAAAATAATGGAAAAAGACGCAGATTTCAGTATTGACAGCGGTGTAGCGAGTACACCTATTAGGGAAAGTGCTTCTGACAGTGTAGGAATGTTGGGAATGTTAAAACAAATGTTTTCAGAGTTAAACTCGAAGTTGGATAACATAAACTCGAAGATGGACGATTCTCGTGCCGAATTACGTCAACAAATTGAACTGACACAACAACAGATGCACAGGTCGGTTTCGAAGGCTGTGTGAGATTTAAAATCAGAAATAAATTCAAATATAGAACAGATTGCTCACACTAATCAGGTTCTCGAAGAATGGCGAATTACTTTTGAGTTAAACCAAAAAGAACTTAGTTGTCATGTGGACACGGTTGAGAGCAAAATTTCTGTCTTTGAAATTGATTTAAGTAACAAAATTTCAAATAACCAGTCAAAACTTTAAAAAGTTGTTGATTTTGTAAATGTGGAAAATTCTCAATTGAGAAATGAATTTGACCAGTCACAGAAATTTCTAGTAGAGTAGGTAATGTCGAAAAAACTGTAGACAGAAAATTTGTAGAAATGCAAGAAACTATGTTGCAAAAAGGTTTTAATAATAGTTGTAATGGGGTATGGGGAAATTTTCTCATTAAAACTTATCCCAGTGACAAGAATGTACACCCAAAAGACTTCATGCAATTCTGCAAGGAGCAGTTCACGTCCATAATGACAGATAGTGTTAAGATAAAATTTGTAAAGAAATTACTTGATGGTGAGGCGCTTTCGTGGGCCAATCAGAATTGTTCCGCGGAAATGTCCTTTGAAGATTTCGAAAAATGTTTTCTAACCAAATTTTGGTCTGAAACTGAGCAAGCTCGAATCAAAAGTGAATTCTTGAATGGTCCTAGTTACAGAGAATCTGATGGGTCAATGAAAGCCTATTGTGAGAAACAGTTGCAAAAATTAGTGCATGTGGATAAGCCATTTGATGAGCTAACTCAAATTGATGCACTAAAACAGAGACTTCCGAAAAGAGTACAATGGGGTTTAGTATATGGTCCAGATGAGTCCATAGAACAATCCTTGAAATATGTGGACAGACTTGATAGAGCCTTTGAACAAAACAACAGATTCAACGACTTTGTAGGTTCATCACACAGAGGGTGGGAACCGAACCGTGGAAATAATAACAATAATAGTGAACGAAGAAACTTTAACAACAACAGGGATAATTACAATAGCAATGACAGAAGAAATTTTGGTAGGAATGATCAGCACTTTAATTCAAACAGAGAATGGGAAAATCGAAACAGGTCCTGGGGTAATGACATGAGAGAAGGTAACCCGAGGCAGGGAAACGACAGACATAGGCCTTTAAACGACTAAATGCTCCACTGGGAGTCTGTCAGTTTGGGGCAAGGAATTTTCAAAATCAGGCTAATTTCACCCGAAACAGACAGCACTATAATCAGAGACCTAACCAGTATAGACAGTATGCTTATGATCGATCTGTAGATAGAGGTAATGAAAAAATTAAATTTGACAGGAAATTTAGGAATGTCATCAGAGAAAATACTAGAAACAACTGTAATAGGAACCAGGCTACCTTTGATGAAGTAGGCTTAGAATATGATATAATTGCAAATTTATGTAATCAAGAAGAAGCACCTAATGCTGAAATGAAAGGTAAGGATAACTTTGATAATTTTGGATTGTACAAACTTATGTGTGGTGATGTTTTAGATGTAAGTTGTCATAATGATGTTCGTACTGAAGTTTCTGGAAAGTCTGATATTCATGTGGATGTGGTTGGTGAAGATGGTGTTGTGAGTAATGTTGGTGATACTAGTAGTGTTTGTAGTGTAAGCTCAGGCAATGATGATGATAATATTGATGTTAAGGCTAATGGTGATTATGTACTAGAAGATTTTGATGGTGAATTGGATGGAATAGTTTATGTTGAAGTTAAAGAGGATGTTATAAGCAATAGTGTTGAGAATAGTTGTGCCAGGAACTCTAACTACATTCCACATGAGAATCAGATTGTGCCAGTTCAGCTTAGTAATACATCAGGAGACAGGGGGGTTGATTGTGCTGATGCATCTGAGATTATTTTGAAATCTGTTTGGGACAAATTTAATGATTACAGTGATGACAATGATGTTAAGATCAAATTAAGGGAAATTTGTGAACCAGTTTCTGCTTTTAAGCCTAATGAAATCATCAAACGGGGTACTAGTCAGGATGTGTGTGAGGTAAATAGTAATCCAGACATTCCAGTAAATTCCAGTAGACCTAGAAGTTTGAAGAAAGTATTGCCTAATAAAGAAAACCTAAATATGGAACAGAGGTATGATGAGATAGCAGAAGATCTTTTGTATGAAGAACAGGAAGAAAGGGAAAACACCACTATTGGTAGTCCATACATAAAAATTGAAGCTGCAGGTTGGGAAGGGTATTGTTTGATTGACACAGGGAGTCCAATTAGTGCCATTTCAAGCAAATTAAGAGATATAATTAAGCATGATCCTGACTTTGTTGAATTACCAGTTGTTGGAATAAAAATTAGAGGCATTACCGGCAAACTGAGCAAAATTGTTAATAGACAGGTGTTTTTGTCCTTCAGTATAAATGATGTACAGTTTACTCAAGGATGTCTTGTAATAAGTAACCTAAATGAGAATGTACTGTTGGGTATGGACTGGATATTAAAAGCTAATGCAGCATTTGATTGGGAAAAGAGTTTGTTTACCTTTATTGATCCTAAGACGAGAGTATGTTCCAGTACTGACATGTCGGTTCAAAACTGTGCTGATAAGGGAATTGAAATTAGGGACGTTACATTTTCTAAAGACAGTGGTTATTGTGTAGAGGAAATTACTGAGGATTATGATGGAGAATATGGGGATATAGTTCAAGAAAAATTACGGGAATCAGATAATTTGAACCAAGAACAGAAGGTAGAGTTAGAAAGATTATTGTGGAATTACTGTGATGTTTTTGATGATAGACCTGGCAGAGTAAAGAATTATCAATGTAAACTCAGATTAAAACCACAATGAGAACTGTAAACTGGTCAAAAGTTATTTAGGGAAAAAGGGACATGAAAAAGTGGGAGATTATTACAAAATCTACAAGGGGATTCTATTCAAGAGAAACAGTGTAGATAGTGATGTATGGAAATTATGTTGGCCTGAACAGTACATCAATGTACTCATCAAGTACATTCATGAAAGTTTTGGTCATTGTGGGATTCAAAAGTGTATCCAGAAAATCCAAGAAAATGTGTACTTTAACAACATAGCCAGGAGGGTTAGAAAAATTTTGACGGGTTGTGACAGGTGCCAAAGAGTAAAAGTATCCAACCAAACATGTCGAGGATTGATGCAAAACATCTTACCAAAAAACAACACGAATTAGTCGCTGTTGACTTATATGGACCATTACCAAAGACCAGAGGAGGCTATTGCTACATTTTTGTTATGGTTGATGTTTTTTCAAAATTCATTAAGTTATACCCTCTTTGCAAGGCAAACAGTAAGAGCATTATTTCAAAAATCAGCGGAGACTATTTTGGCAGGGTTGGAAAACCTCAGAAAATCTTATCAGACAATGGGACTCAATTTACTTCTGGAGTATGGAAAGCTTTTGTTGAAGATGAAAATATAAGTCACATTCTTATTTCAGCTTATCATCCGCCAGGAAACGCTTCGGAGAGATACATGAGGGAAATTGGGCGATTCTTTAGAACCTACTCCAATATTGATCATGCTAGTTGGATTGACTATGTTGAGAAATTCGAAGATGTTGTGAACAGCCTACAGCATTCCTCAACAGGGTTTTCGCCTTATGAAATACAGTATAATAGCAAACCACCACATTCAATTAGTGATTTCATTGATTTTCCAGTCTGCAAACCATTAACTACTCAAGAGAGAGAGGAAATAGTGAGAAAGACCATGAAATCTCAAGGTGATAAGAGGAAATGTAGACATGACAAAAGATTGAAGCCTACTCAATTTAAAATTGAAGACTTGGTCCTTATTAAAACACAAGAGAAGTCTAAAGCCATCAGTGGTGAATTAAAAAAGTTTTTTGACATATACATTGGACCTTTCAAGATTCAGGACAATCCTCAACCGAATGCTTACCGTCTAGTCTACCCAAATTCTGGCAGACTGTTTGGCCTACGAAACGTGACCGAACTGAAATTGTATAAAAAAATGTAAAAAAGTATTTTAGATAATAGATGTTTATAGACTTTTATATGTAATCTTACCAGGATATTTTTGTATACTTTGTTATGTTGTATTTATCTGATTCCTCAGGGGAGCATACATTCTTTGTGTGCTAAGTGTTTGGCGAGCACTGGGTCCCCTAGCTATGCAATTGTCGTATTTCATTTTTGTATTCTGGCATTGCATCTTACACTTATTCTGTGATCCTGTATAATCAATTTTCTCCATCTGTCAGTCTATCCTCTCTTAGCTTTAAGAAATTATTTAGAGTAAATTTTCTTGAGTAATTATACTTTAGAGAATTCAAATTTCTGTGTCCTTAAAAACCGGTCCACCGACTATTAAATGCTTTTGCTAATGTTTAACTGGGTTTGACCACTGTATGCTGTATATTCATAGCGGACTGTGCTATTGCAGCCTGTGATAGCCTGCAGTGTATATGGAAACCATACGGACTGTGAAGATGAGACTGAAATACAGTGTGTGGCATTGAGGTATACCGACCTTTAAGGAAGAAGATCACCGACCTTCAAGAAAGAAGATCACCGGTCTTCAAGAAAGAAGACACTAAAGATATGTGTAAAACTTTTCTGTTTTGTAATGTAAGGACGTCAACCCTTCCGTGTTTCACGTGGAAGTGCTGATGGGGGGGGGGTTGTGTAACATTACAGGACATATTGGGACATATTGAAGTATTCGATACTGTAGACTTTTAGGGGATGTCGATACAGATATGCAAAATGTAAAGGGAAACTTTGGTGATGTTTAAATATTGTACTGTGACAATATTAGGACATTTTGCACAGAAAGAACAAAAATAGAATTAATGTAAATATATATTAGTGTTAGTAACCTATTTTCATTCAATTTTGTAATTATATTTCATTTTGTAAAAGAAAGACTCACTGTTTGCTGTAGCTCTGATTAATTGTATAAATTATCAGTTTTGAGTTAAATTATTTCGTATAATATGGACAAGATACTTTTAAAAACTCACCAGCTAAAGAGAAAGTCTGTAAATGAACGTTTAATGCACACTTCTGGAACTTTCTATGGAGAAATTCTATATGATCGCAAAAATACGAAAACTGTTTCATGGCCTAGTTTCGAAAGATGATTTGTATAAAAAAATATTGCTGAAAAGATTTATTTACGTTTTGAAACGCGATTTAAGTCGTTTTACATATAAATAGTTGTTCTGGATCACTCGAGAAATATCCAGAATCAAATGTCAAGATATTTCTGGAAACATCGGTGCAAATCTGGTGAAGGTTATCCAGAAGCTGGTAGAGGAATGTTATAAAATCTATTTGGAAATTATGCTTGTAAGAATTTATATGTACTGATCCTTTTACTTACTTTAATCTGTACTAAAATTCTGTAATGTCTAATTTGGTTTTAAGCCGTGAATTGCTGTCGTATTGTAAGCAAAACATTGTCAAAGACTCTCATTGTTTGGAAAGATATTAATACACCTAGGAGTTGTCAGTTGCCAGTTGGGATATGCAGTGCGGTTAGCTCGAAGAGTCAGTTGTTGAGTCTGTGAAGTCTGTCAGTTCTGTTTTGTAAATAAACGTCTGTAATGAAGAATAACTTGCTGTCGTCAATATGAACTCAAGACCTTTTGCACGAAGCAGACACCTCCTAATGCAACGTTTTAATTTGGTTGAGGAAGCTGGGATCGCTATAAGTGCAAACAAATTGAAGTGGAACGTTTTAATTTGGTGTTGAGGAGCTGAAATGTTATAAGGTTAAAGGACTTTAGTAAATCTTTGATTTCATCTTTAAATTTACTGGGTTTGGAGAAATCAACATTGAAATTTCCACATATGATAATTTTTTTATCACCATCTGCTGAGGTTTATACACAGATGATTATAGAATTCCTAGTTGGCAGTTCTACTATTGAGAGTTCTATGTGTCTTTCTTTAGATAAGCTGCTACGATAGTTTACTGTTGAACATCTACGAGCAGTAAAAACCTAAGCACACAGTTCTTGTTGCATAATATGGTACATATTGAACAGATACTGTCATTGTTTTAGCATACATCCTATTACACTTATTTCACATTTAATGCATTCTTGTTGTTCGAACCAATACAGGTTTCTCACCTGAAACTTGGACGTAAACTGACTATCTTGGGACCAAAAATCGGGCCCTTATATATCATCACAATAACAGGCACTGAAACTACACATTGTTTGATGTTTAATTTACAGAAATTACAATTAAAACTTAACTCATTAAATTAACTGAATCTTCTGCTGCAAGAGTTAGAACGAATTATTTGTTTAAATGATGAAATATACAGATATAATTACACAAACAATACTTTGGGAAAACATGGTAATTAATTTGGAATTAATTAAGGGGTGTCTTTGCTAACGTGTTATTGAATAGAGCCAAATAAATACTTTAAGAATCCTATTAGTTGTTCTTCCAAATGTTTATAATTAGTACAGAACTTATATCTGTTTATAAGTCAACAATAGAATTTAAGTTACCAAACAATTACTGATTTCAACCTATAACAAAAGTATTAACCAGGAATAGTAGAAATAAATTAGAAAATCAATTACATTCACAATACTAAGCACAAAATTAGATCTGATGTTATATTCTTTAAAACTGAGGGCCATCCTTTCTCTTTTATGGAAATGCAGATTATACTCACGTTTGTTAATGGTAATAAGTTAAAAGTGAAAAAACAAATCTAAGGTGGCAAATGGCAAAACAAGAGGGACAGTAAAAATATGTGGCATTGATAGGTCACATCGACCGTGTAAAGCATGATCCTTGAACTCTGAACTGCTCTGACGAGCTGCTGTGTTAATGTTCCAGTCAGCATTTGTACCTTGTACAATGTACACATGTATCTTTGTTTGTGCTGAAATATATGTATGTATAGACATTTATGGGAACAGTTTGAGGGATATACAGTTATCCATATTCCAGTTTCCCATATTGGTGACCCCAAAGTTCTAAGTCTTCTGTGACTTCCGTGCCAGCTGTGTGGAATCAACAGGTTTTACGTTCGACACCATGGCTGCGTCACCCAATGTTTTATATGAGGGTCTGGAGGCTCAGCTACCACTACCTGGCCATTCCAATCCCCTGTCAACAGTTGTTTCGCCGCTAATGGACAGTGATTCATGATCGTGAAGTTAACTTCAAACTTTGCAGCTCTACAACATCTTTACCTCAAACAATGGACTCAGGTTTTGTGTCACCGGACTGTGCATGCCAACATGTGAAAAATGAAGTGGACGATTTCCAGAATAGTGTACTGATTGTTCGCTCGTGTAGTGTTAAAAGGGACCCAAATTCGCTCACCTGCTTTGATCCTCTACACACCAGAATATTGGTAACAGTAGTGCCATGTGCAATGCCACCATTTGTGCAAAATGCACACATGGTCAACTGCTATCAAGCTATGCCAGTTTTGCCTTCCTTTCAATTTAATAACATACACTTTTATACATCAAGTTCTCCAGACTCAACTACCAGATCTGTTGTCCAGTTTCTCGACCATGTGGGTTCGAGCACACCTGATAGTGCTTTGCCATCCAGGAACATTGTATCACGGACCACGACAATGTGACCGTCAGCAGGTTTCACCAGTGATTTATGGTCCTACCACATGGGGTGCATTTGCGATGTGCACAGAAAACTCTCGCTGTTGCCACACCAAGTACCAAACCACCCCTTCTACACCCCCCCCCCCCCCCCCACTTAACAGGGGGCCCCAATTTCGACCTACAGCCAGACACTCTTTCCGTAGTACCTTCTGCGCCTGCTGCACCGGCCTCCCATGTCATTTCCGAGGTGGACTATTTAAGTGTCATGCCTTTAACCTCCGGTCCAGTTTACGGGCCTACCTCACGCGGCGCTCATCCGTTTGTCTCCATGGTACCGACCGTACTTGCAGCGTCATGCTTCTGTGACTCATCAGGGGCATCGCTATTGTCTGTTGTTCGGGACGTGTTTGCTAGTAACATGTCCACACCAGTAGTGCCAGTTTACAGGACAGCCTATGCTACCACCGGACAGCAGGCCTTCCAAGATATGGTGAAGCGCCCCCCCCCCCCCCCCCCCCCGGCCATCTGCCGAAGATACCTCCTTTATAAGAGGCCAAACCCGTTACATGGTTCGTGCTTGTGGAGCACCTTTTCAAGTTACATCAGGTGACCGACGACTGCTCTAAATTTCTATGTCTTGTCACTCACGTTCATGAGCACTCAAATTTAATTTGTGACCTCCTCCTTTCACCACTGCCGCCGCTAAAATACGAGTTCGCCGAGAAGACAATATTGGACCAACTGGCCTGCTCACCACAGGAATTGATAATCAAGATCCTGTACGAGAAACACCTGGGAAACGGCACTCCGTCACAAGTCTGGCGTCGCCTTCGGCTACTTGTGAACACACGATGCTGGACGTTCCCTGTTGACGGTACTGTCTGCCAAGTTACCTAACGACCTGCAGATACACCTGCTACCGCACTCCTTCGCGTCTATCGGCTCTCGCCTTCACATCACAGATCAGCTGTATGCAATATTGCGACAAAAACAACTAGCCCACCTCTCACCTCTGGTTGGCACTACTCCGCCTGTTTACTGGCTGTCAGCAGGCAGAGGCAGGGCTCGTTCCGCCTCCACGCCATCTAAACCACTGGGCAGTACTCGTTCCCTCTCTCCTCTTTCTGAGCACTCAAGAATCGCACATGCACCATACGTCCTGGTTTACATTCCGGAACAGATCAATGAGGACCAACCTCCTCTACTGTCACAATCACCACCACCGCCACATCTGGCTCATCCGTACTGTTGGTACCACAAGATTTTTGGGGATGAGGCCTAGAAGTGCAGATTACCTTGCCAGCACCCAAACACTGACCGCAGGATCTAAAAGACGCCAAGTCCTGTGGGGAACTTCACAGGCGTCCTGAAACACTCCTCTCAACCGAGCGGTCTTTTATATGTGACCGACATTTCGTTGTGGTTTGTTTTCCTATTCGACACAGGCGCTGATGTGTCCATCATACCTACATCGTTGGCTCCTCCCATTTTTTCACCAACGAAGTCGCTTGTACTCACTGTCAACAAATCAACATTACAAACTGTCAGCTCTGCTATAGTTATGGTGCATCTATCTCCTTCTCTACGTTTTCCGTGGACTTTTTACATCGTCGACGTTGACGAACCAATTCTCGGTATGAATTTCTTGTCCCATTACAAACTCTCCCCAAGGTTCAGTGCTACACCACCCTTCTGATACCCAGATACCGTGTACAGGCACTTATGCTCATCGTTCCGTTTTCGTTGCGGCATGTGATTTGGTTCGTGAGTTCTCCACGCTCGTGGACAAAATTGTGATCTGCGTCAGTAATCTATTGTCAGAGTACGATGCAACAGCGCAGCTCCGTTCCCAAAACGACGAGTTGAAACCAAGCATTGCTCACACTTTTGACAAGTTCATCGCAGCTCATACCTTGCTGCTGCAACTACAATCCACAGTTCCTTCACCTGATCGACCTTCATCAGCAGACACCAGCATGGACACTCATCAGGTTAGTTCAAAAACATTCATTGCGTGTCATAATTCGTGTTCAGTGATCTCTGCACTCGCCACACGCTTGCTATGTGCTGTGCCATGTGTTTTAAAAAGTGCTTCTAATGACAGTCGCACGCGTGATGCAAACATGCTCACTGTTTACGCAACCCGCCCCGCATGTTTGTAAAGATTCTCCCTCTCTCGCCTGCACTGGTTACTCAAGGCAAAGCTGATAACAGACAGTCGCTGCACACACCCTGTCGCACTCTGTGCTGCGCGCACAGCTGACCTCTCCAAACAAGTTGTTGCCGCACTCACATAATAGACACGTGACTTTCGTGCTGCCTTTTCCCACTCGTGCTAACGCCTACGCCTCATCGCGCCTCACTCGTCCCAGAACTTCACGTCAGGATTTTACTCAGCCTCGTGTGCAGTTCACAGTCTCTTCCGTCACTGACGGAACGACACACAAGATAATTACCAGTGCCGGCTCCCCTATTACGCACAAGGTTAGATGCCTCAACCCCATTAAGTTGCACGTGGCCTAGCAGCAAATTAACGAACTTCTGGAGGCATGCCATTCAGTTTAAAGAATGAGGCACAAACGTCGCAAGGTTTCATTGACTCAATCTTACGACAGCTCCAGTTCTGTTTTGCATACCTGGGTGGCATCCTCATTTTCAGCAAGTTGACTGAGGACCACGAAGATCATTTACTCCAGATCCTCCAGACCTTGAACTCCAACAGTATCGAAGTCAGCAAAGATAAATTCCAATGGCACCAGTCTTATGTGACATTTTTGGTTATGCCATCTCCACACACAGAATACAGCCTCCCAAATCCCGCGTGCAAGCTATCATGTCATTGCTACCCCTGGATACGTACAAAGATTTCCGACGTTTCCTGTGTACTATAAATTACTAATGCCGACATCTATCTTCTGCCGCCGCCGTGCAGGTCCCTGTGACAGACTCGCCGTCCGGCAAACAGACTTCGTGCCTTAAGCTAGTCCATTGAACTGAACATATGCTAGAGGTTTCAGGGCTCTAAAGACAGCATCAGCTCACGCCGTCGTACTCGCCCACCCCGATCCGTCTGATGAGTTGTTCATCACTACGGATGCCAGCGACATTGCAGTTAGAGCAGTATTACAACAAAGCAAAGGCGACACGGTTTCACCCCTTCATTTCTTCTCTAAAAAACTGTCTACAGAATAGAAGAAACATTCTGCTTTTGATAGAGAACTTCTGGCAGTCTATGAAGCTGTCAGACATTTTCACCCTGACATCCTTACCTACCACAAACCACTGGTGGATGCCTTCTGCAACCCTCCCAAGGACCCACCACCTCGGCGTTCCGCCACTTCGACCTGGTCTCTCAATTTACTATGGACGTGCACTACAACAAAGGCGTGGAAAACATCCCTGCCGATTTCTTTTCACAGATCAATACTGTCTCACGCATCGTTGATTTATCTGACCTCGCCGCTCTCCAGGCATCAGACGAGGAATCTCAAGCTCTTCTCACAGATCCTCAGACATCACTTGTGTTCACCAAAACCAAGTTCACCGGCGTTTCGGACGAAGTGTGATGCTAATCTTCTACTGGCACACTGTGGCTGTTGCTCCCTCCCACGTTGCGCCGACAAACCTTTGAGGATTTGCTTAATCTCGCCCACCCTGGCGTCCGCACCACCACACGCCTTGTCATCGAGTGTTTAGTTTGGAAAAATGTTAAGCAGGGCTGTCAAACCTGGGCACGCAGCTGCATTTCCTGCCAATGCAACAAAATCGGATGCCACACCTTCCCCCCCCTCCCTTTGGCAAGTTTGACATTCTGCAAGGACGTTTTCGTCATGTACATATCGACCTCATAGGCCCTCTGCCACTGTCACAGAGCCACAGAGATATCCTCTACACAATTGACCACGTGTCTCTTTGGGTGGAAGCTGTTCCTTTACTTAACATCACAGCAGAAACTGTAGCCAAGGGATTCGTCTCATCATGGATCGCTAGGTTCCGTTGCCCGTTCACCGTCACCACTGACCAGGGTCGACAATTCGAGTCTGCACTTTTCACAATTCCATGTAACCTTCGCGGCATTAAAAAAATTCATTCAACAGCCTACCACCCGCAAAGCAACGGTTTAGTGGAACAATGACACCGCACCCTTAAAACAGTACTCACGTGCCATTACTGCCTCTGGTCTGAGGCGCTTCCTTGGGTGTTACTCAGTCTCCATTCGACCTTTAAACCTTACTTAGAAGGAACCATCTCCGAATTCGTTTTCAGCAACAACCCGGCTCTACCTGGGGAACTTGTCCTGCCTCAAGCACTCGAGGATTTCCCCACCTCCCCAGACTTTGAGTACAATGTATACCCACTTTAGACATGCACGGCTACACCTACCTGTCAGTCATTCCCTGCCTGACACTTAGGTGCTCCCACGTTGTGCTCAGGGACGATTCCGTTAGACAAACCCCATACCTCGGCCCCTTTGAAGTACTCTGGAGATGCGAGATGACATTCGACATTACGGTTAAAGATCAACCACAGACTATTTCGCTACACAGGCTCATACCTGCTTTCGTAGACTCCAACGCCTCCCTGCCATCCCACTCAGACCATCCGGTCGAATTTTCCATTGCCGAGTCTGATAATGAGTTAGCTCATCCCCTGGTAGGGTCTCCTCCTTCTGATGATTCATCACCGCAGTTTGCGAGTTTCCCATGCATGTCGTCATCAACCCCATGCGCAGGTTTTGATGACGTCTTATCCACTGGAGAGACTTGCTCCCCGACTTTCAACTTGCGCTGCAATGTACCATATAACCGAGTCGATGACGTGTCGATTGTCGCTTTCGACGACCATGTACTTGTGCTCCTTACAGACACTGCAGACTCGACACTCAACGAGGAACTAAATGTCAAGCAGTGCATAGCCTGTCTCTTCCCCAAGAGTGCGATCCATCGAGAGTTCGCGAGTTCATCTCCTCGGACGGCTCGATGGCACGCCTCCCCACACCTCTACTCCCAGGCCGGCCGAAGCATCGTCCACTCGCACTGTCTGTCTACTTACGACGTGGACCTGCAGCCCGCGACCGCGCCTTCACACGCCGCCCTGACTGAGGAGGAGCTTTCAGCCTCGCACTACTCACTCAGACGCCAACGCCCACACGACCTCCCCTCAGGCCATACTCCGTACATCGTGTCAACTTTTGGATGTCACACCTCTCCCTAGTCCTGAATCGGTATAAGGCAGTAAACGTCGGAAGGCTTTGGTAGGCACGCAGTTTAGGCTGCTTCCAACATTACGTAGCTGACTGTTGTACAAGGTAGCCATTGTCTGCTTCGTTATTGTTTTGCGCTGTACTGTTCTGCGTGTTTTTATTGTGCAGGTGTGCTAAACATGATCAAAATGAGTGAAGAGGCAGTTGCTGGCCCATCTCAGGAGTCGCCAACAACCCCTACTGGTAGGCCTACGGTTAGAAGGAAACCAGTATTACGTAGCGATGCTCGCAAAATTATATTGCATCTGACTGAATGCAGCGAAAGGGAAAGGGAGCAGAAAAAATTGCTTCACCCCATTTACAAATCTTCAGTGAGAGCTGCTACATACACAGGACAAAGCATGCTTAGCATTGGAAGATTCAAACAGTTTTCCAAGAATCATCCTGGCGCATCACCACAAACGCCTGGCAAGAAAAGGTGAGTTTCCATTTCAGATATTTTGTTTGCGATCACTTTGAAGGAGCCCTCTATTTCTTCCAAATTACCTTATATTTCATTTTTCCTATCTACTGTATTGCCTTGTATGGAAACACCACTGGTTACTGTATTATTTCGAAACACATTCATATTACAGTATATTTCCAAATAAAAAAAAAGTACAAGCAGTGCAGAAGGCATTTTCTTATAAATCTTTCTCTCTTTTAACTTAGGAAAAGAAGTGGAGAAATCGAAGTAATGATCAATGATTTCAACCAGCGTGTCATTCGCAACACGATAGCAAAATTTTATTCAGTGTGGAAGATTGTGCCGAGCCTGCGAACCAGTTCAGAGAACAACTCACCAAAGTTTCATTGCAATCGGTGACAATTTCAGTTTCGTTTACAAACAACATTTAAAACGAGTTTTACATCCAAGCCTTTCGTCTGCTTTCGTGTAAGCATGACGCGCAATTTGTAGTGCCAGCACTGCAACTGGTAGGTGTGCTTCCCCCCCCCCCCCCCCCCCGCCAACGGCTCCTCTCCTCCTCTTCCTCCTCTCCCCGCACTCCCCTCACAACTCGGCCGTCTTACAGTTAACACACTGTACTGTAGGAGGGGGGGGGGGGTGGCGTCGTTACGTCACATCGACCACATAAAGCATGCTCTGTTAACGTTCCAGTCAGCTTTTGTCCCTTGTACAGTGTAAAAATGTATCTTTCTTTGTGCTGAAATATATGTACGCATAGACATTTTTAGGAACAGTTTGTTGTGTATATAGTTATCCGTATTCCCATTTCTCATAAATATCCCAGCTTGTTTCGTCACAAACGGTCACTGGTACTTGCTGTAGGACTTGTGACAGTTTGTGGATAAATACTGCCAGGTTGTGGTTTGTTCATTGTAGCCTGTGTATTATTTACACACATATTTCGAGATGCGGTAATATTTTCTTCTAAAAGACTGCAGATCCTACCTTCCACGGCTTGTAGGTTAATGTTTACCTTGTTCACTATTTCATTTTCTTTTTTCTGAATAGCTTTTTCTGCTACAGCTGTGTATAACTTACAATCGGTTACTAACTTCTCCCCAACGGTAAATACCTGCTTCGGCTTGGCTAATGATATCCATTGATCTTCTCTCTCCCCTTCTTAGCACACACTAAGTCAACATCTAATGTTGACACCCTTAAAGTAAGCTCTTCTACAGCAAGAGGTACACCTTCATAGTCTTTGTTTAGTTTATTAACGACAGTGCTTACCTTTTTTACTGTCGAACACAACTGGTTCTGCGTGGCTTCAGTGTTTGTGTTTGCGTCTGAGATTTTCTTTACCTGTTGCTCTACTAGATCATGATGGTCGTTAAAATAATCTACCTTCTGTTTTAACTCCATAATGTTAAACTTCAGAAAGTACTTCATGCTTTCAAAATCAGATTTTCACTCTGCAGCGGAGTGTGCGCTGATGTGAAACTTTGGAAGGTAGGAGACGGATACTGAGAGAAGTAAAGCTGTGGATACCGGGCTTGAGTTGTGCTTCGCTAGCTCAGATGGTAGAGCACTTGCCCGCGAAAGGCAAAGGTCTCGAGTTCGAGTCTTGGTCGGGCACACAGTTTTAATGTGCCAGGAAGTTTCACTTCATGCTTTACTTGTTTTTTCATATCATTCAATTTTTCGTCAATTTCAGTGCACAAATTTTTGGCTAAGTCACTGTGAGACCATGTCTTGCAAATACTTCAATACTTGTTTTTGTTCTTGTTTCGTCATATTTAGATATTGTCTAACAGTGTTCTGTTGCTATTTTATGGTGTTCATATCTTGTGTGACGGTGTTCAGATTCTGTGTCAAATAATCAATTTTGGTATTAATATCTTGTTTCATATCACTGAAATTAGTGTTCATACACTCCTGGAAATGGAAAAAAGAACACATTGACACTGGTGTGTCAGACCCACCATACTTGCTCCGGACACTGCTAGAGGGCTGTACAAGCAATGATCACACGCACGGCATGGCGGACACACCAGGAACCGCGGTGTTGGCCATCGAATGGCGCTAGCTGCGCAGCATTTGTGCACCGCCGCCGTCAGTGTCAGCCAGTTTACCGTGGCATACGGAGCTCCATCACAGTCTTTAACACTGGTAGCATGCCGCGACAGCGTGGACGTGAACCGTATGTTCAGTTGACGGACTTTGACCGAGGGCGTATTGTGGGCATGCGGGAGGCCAGGTGGACGTACCGCTGAATTGCTCAACACGTGGGGCGTGAGGTCTCCACAGTACATCGATGTTGTCGCCAGTGGTCGGCAGAAGGTGCACGTGCCCGTCGACCTGGGACCGGACCGCAGCAATGCACGGATGCACGCCAAGACCGTAGGATCCTACGCAGTGCCGTAGGGGACCGCACCGCCACTTCCCAGCAAATTAGGGACACTGTTGCTCCTGGGGTATCGGCGAGGACCATTCGCAACCATCTCCATGAAGCTGGGCTACGGTCCCGCACACCGTTAGGCCGTCTTCCGCTCACGCCCCAACATCGTGCAGCCCGCCTCCAGTGGTGTCGCGAGAGGCGTGAATGGAGGGACGAATGGAGACGTGTTGCCTTCAGCGATGAGAGTCGCTTCTGCCTTGGTGCTAATGATGGTCATATGCGTGTTTGGCGCCGTGCAGATGAGCGCCACAATCAGGACTGCATACGACTGAGGCACACAGGGCCAACACCCGGCATCATGGTGTGGGGAGCGATCTCCTACACTGGCCGTACACCTCTGGTGATCGTCGAGGGGATACTGAATAGTGCACGGTACATCCAAACCGTCATCGAACCCATCGTTCTACCATTCCTAGACCGGCAAGGGAACTTGCTGTTCCAACAGGACAATGCACGCCCGCATGTATCCCGTGCCACCCAACGTGCTCTAGAAGGTGTAAGTCAACTACCCTGGCCAGCAAGATCTCCGCATCTGTCCCCCATTGAGCATGTTTGGGACTGGATGAAGCGTCGTCTCACGCGGTCTGCACGTCCAGCACGAACGCTGGTCCAACTGAGGCGCCAGGTGGAAATGGCATGGCAAGCCGTTCCACAGGACTACATCCAGCATCTCTACGATCGTCTCCATGGGAGAATAACAGCCTGCATTGCTGCGAAAGGTGGATATACACTGTACTAGTGCCGACATTGTGCATTCTCTGTTGCCTGTGTCTATGTGCCTGTGGTTCTGTCAGTGTGATCATGTGATGTATCTGACCCCAGGAATGTGTCAATAAAGTTTCCCCTTCCTGGGACAATGAATTCACGGTGTTCTTATTTCATTTTCCAGGAGTGTATTATCTAATTTCATGTTTAAGTTAGATAAACTGCCACAGCAGTGCATCAGTTGTATTACTGTGGCTGCTCTCAACTTTAGGGGACTGATGACCATAGATGTTAAGTCCCATAGTGCTCAGAGCCATTTGAACCATTTTTTGCTTTTAGCTTTACTTTCCAAGTTAATGTTTGTTTTGTGAACAAGTGGTGTTAGTAATGTGCTGTCAAGATTCATATTTGTACCGGTTTCCAATGTTTCACATAAGAGTGGTATATCACTCTGGGTGATGCGTGACATTGTCTCATCAATTGTTAACTTCGTGTTATCAAAGTTATTCTGCTGTGGAGCGTTGTGGTCATCTGTCTCAACTGCGACACTCATCTGTGACCTACTTAAACTTTCTGCTGTAGGCATACATGGCGCCTGAAATTAATATTGTTCAAACGCGCAGCTCTACGCCTTCTTGGCTGATTGCGTTTTTGCTATTGCTATCAACAATGGACATATATTTTTCTGCCATGTTGTTTGTATTTGAAAAAATAAAAATTTAAGAAATAATGGAAAAATTTCGTATGCTAATTAATACACTTGATAATTGTAATTTATGCGATATCAAAGCCCATTTTATGTCTACAATGCAGACTATTGTGTTGAAACTCTTTATGTTTTACTGACAATGCGTATCACACTGAAAGATTTATGTAGATTTTCCACAATAAAATTTAAGGAAGGAATAACGAGGAAAAGGTTTCTAAGTACATTAAAAGAGTCACTACCAAGCCGTGCTATCTTTGCTGTGCCTAACAAAACTGTTTACTATGGAAAATTTTACGTAACCTGGACCAATTCTTATTTCCTTCCACACATTTCTCCTCAATTTTCAGCTTTTTGTTTTACTTGCCCCCCGTTGTGATTCATGCAAACAGAAAATACAGACAATTAGTTTTTATGGCTCATAACAATATCATAGAAATTTCTTACTATAACAATAATTAACAAACCCTACTTGCAACAGGTGTCCTGAAGTCGTGGCAATTAGGTCGCCAGTTGTATAATAATAATAATAATAATAATAATAATAATAATAATAATAATAAAATCGATGGATATATAGATAATTAAAATGGAAAAATTAAAGGATAGTAAAATTGCATTATTATTAACTGTTCTGCATGTACGAAAGTGTGCTATTGTTCATACACTTTATGTTGTGTCGTTTCTCTTTTTTCTGTGTCCCTCACTATATATTTTTTAATTCTATTTTTAGATTTTTCGTCTTCTAAAAGCTTCTCCTCGTTAATCTATCGAAAATATGACCGTGGGCTTCCTTTGCTACATTTCAATTGTAGATGCAGGCAGCCGACTCAGGGGAACACCAGTGCCTCTCAAGGTGATATAAAACATGAAGGAATTCCTCCCAACTTGGTTCCACTCCACTTCAATACAAACTTAATACTGTTATTAAGCCTTCTCTTAGTCAGAATCACATATAAATCAAAACACTTGTAGTACATTATATTCCGAGCAATACATCTTAACCATCTTTCAACATACGAGAGAGGGTGAAACAAAATCATGTAAAAAGTGAATGATGATTTTTGTTCATTTGTGTGCACCTTGCTGTGCATTCATATTTAATATCTTTGCCAACACTTATGATCGATCTTTGATTCTGTCGCTATCGCTGTTTAATTTTTTAATAAATTTTAACTCTATCATATACAAGGGTCTTTCACCATGTACCTACAAAATGTGCAGTGGAAAACAGGATTTGTCAAAATGTATCAATAACCTTACCATAGCCTTTACTGACAGACTGTATCCTACCCATCTCATCCATAAACAAATCTCTCATGCAGTCTGCTCCTCGGATACCAGTGAGTCTGTTAATCAGCCACTGACTAGCACTCCTCTGATCACCAGTATCACCCTGGCCTTGGAAGCTCAGCCATGTCCTATGCTATTCCAATACCACGCCCAATTCTGTGCCTGATTGGTCATTCCATTGTGGTCCTCGCTGGTGCAAGAATTGTTCCATACACCCACCAATTATCTCCTACCACAGTCCAGTCATCGGCATTTCATATCTAGTAGAAGACAGGGCCATGTTTGAAAGCAGCCATTTTATATATCAGCTATGCTGCAATTACTCTATAGCATTCAATGGGGACATAACATATAAACATGTAACCAACTGTCTACTTGTATGAAGGGCCATTGCCAAACTGGAGCAAACTGCAGATTTGACCATCCATGCACTGAATTTTCTGCACACCACAACACAAATGATTTCAACAGCTGCTTCGCCAGTGGTCGATTTGGACGCTCATTTCCAGCAGAAGTTTCTCTGAACTATGCAGATGGGAGTAATGCCTCCAACACGTCCTGAACTCTCAGAATCGCACTGGCCTAAAGCTCCGCTAACCTGTTTCTGCTTACATTTTCGCTTCACTCTTCTATTCACACCACTACTTCACCATCTAGATTGTGCACTGCCTTCTCCCACCAGTGTTTCTCCCTCTCCTCATCTTCAGTCTCTCTTTCTCGTCCGAACCCTTCCTCTTTCCTCTACTTCTCTCTCCCTCTCCCACTTCCCTCCCTCTTCTGCAGCTCCTCTTCCTTCTCTTTCCTCTCCATTTTCCTCTCTTCATCTTCCCCTTTTACTCCCGTTTTCTTCCCCAGTATCCCCCTTTTTCCTATTCCTACATATGTTTTTTGTTGTATCCTCTGTACTCTTTATGTCTTCTTGTGTAGCTGTGGAGTCATCTGTGCAAGGACCTGCATCTTCCTGCAACTACCTCCTTGCATCCTTTCCTATCCCCTCCACACCTTACTCTGTTCAGACAACTATTTCAGTAATTGAGTATCAGTAATTAGTCCTGCTGTGGTCACGGGAGTGCACATTTGGGTGTCCGTGTGATCGTGTGTGTGAATGTGTTCTTTTGCTGCAAAAAGAGATGGTGCTCAAAAACTAGTGTGAATGCTGATAATATTCTTCTCGGGTGAGCAGCCGGATCATAGCATCATCTTGACACAATATTTCAGCGGTCAAACTGGCCGCCATCTTCAGGTGAGGTGCTGGTACACGATCTCGCTGGAACTGACCGCTCAGAGCAAGTGGCTGCAGAAGGCCCACAACGCGTGTGCGAGGAGGTGCCGTAACTGCCCTCTAGCGCAAGTAAACATACAGCGCCCCAGTGGTGCAAACAGGCGAAATCGAGATATCGCTATCAAAAATTAAAAATTATACCAACGATCGAAACACACACTGTTGTTTTTTAATGTTTGATAACACTGGGTTCCAAGTCTTACTTAAAAGGTACCCTTGTCTCTATTAATAACATTATCAGATAATCAAATCTCTATGGATTCTTTTAAAACACAGTCTCAATAACGAGACCATTTGTGTCTCGTCACACAGCATTCTATGTCCCTCGATGAGACAGTTCTCCGCCACTGCAGATTTCTCAGGCTGAAACAACCGTGCGTGCCACTGGTGCTCAATACATCGGTCCTGAATGGTCTGGATAGTCTGAGCAATATAAGCCTTCCCACAGTGGCAAGGGATCTTGTACACACTGGGCTTCCTCAAACCCAGGTCATCCTTAATTGAACCAAGAAACACTCTAATCTTGGCTGGTGAACGAAAAATACATTTGATATGATATCTTTTTAGAATTCTTCCTATTTTCGGGGAAATGATCCAAGCAAAAGGTAGAAAACCCACCGATTTGCAGGTATCTTCTGCTGGTACAGGTGGAGGTCCAAACTGGAAAGCACGAAGGATCTGTTCATCTGTGTAGCCATTCTGCTTGAACACAACCTTGAGATGATCCACTTCTTGTGTCAAGCTTTCTCCTTCTGAAATGGTATATGCTCTTGTCGCCAACGTCCACAGGAGCCCCGTACGTTGGAACGATGCATGACAGCTAGAAGCATGCAGGTAACCGACCATGTGCCTAGGCTTTCGAAAAACACTGTGTCCCAGTGTCCCATCATCCTTTCTGTACACCAGAACATCCAGAAACAGAAGCTTTCCATCACATTCCATCTCCAAAGTAAACTTGATGCTAGGATGCCCCTATATAGGGGCCACCGCTTGCACTGAGTGGTCAGTTCCGGCGAGATCGTGTACCAGCACTCTCACCCGAAGATGGCGGCCAGTTAGACCGCTGAAATATTGTGTCAAGATGGCGTTATGAACCGGGTGCACACCCGAGAAGAATATTATCAATTATTACGCCGGGAAAGACTCGTAGACACATTACCGTGAATGCTGTTTTCTGCTATATGTTTCTGTGCTCCAAGTGTTGATCGACTACATATGAGTGGTTGCTTTTTCCTTATTTTTTGTATTCCTCCATGCAGGACTTTCCATTGTTGTGTGTAAGTAGTTGGTGTTGTTGTGTTACAGACTGACATCTGCAAAAGCGTGGCAAGACCACGAGTGAGGCTTGCGCAGGAGACACACCACGCATTTGGCCAACGTCACGAGACCTGTCCATTGCTGCTGCAACCATTTGCAGTTGCTTAACTTTCACCCCCTGCCGCTGAAACACTTGCTGCTTGAAATGTGCATCAGGCAGCCTACTGTCGTGTAGTGCCATTCTTTGCACACTGAAGTTTTGTTTTCATTTCTTACTTTTTCAGGGGCAATAATTTCTGTTTTAGCTTTTTTTTTATTGACTTCAGGCAAAGCCCAGTGCACCTAGCACTGTTATTTCACGTAATGAAACAACAGGACATTCGGTCTTCCATTACAAAATATAAAACGTGATTGAGCCGATTCGCACTCGACAGAACGTTATGTCATGTCAAAACATTCCACAGCACTTTTCAAATGGCGTCATTCACACAGGCCATCAGTATCCCAGAATCTCAAGAATTCCAAAAACAGAACTACTTAATGAAAGGACCCAAGACCTAGGTTAGTGATGTAAACAAAGATTTCAAGGATGATGTGGGAGAGATAATAGTTCATCTCAGTCAACCAGACAATTGCCAACCCTTGAGTAGCCTAGTAGTGAAAGATCATGACAAAACAGTTAGAGATATTAAATTACCAGTAAATTTTGCGAAGAAGAGTATGAATAGACATCGTGTTTCCAAGATGAAACTCGTGGAGAAACTGAAGAAAAATGTGCTGTGTCTTTATTTTGCACAGAAGAAATGCTAGCAAAATATGAATGCTCCTAGTGTTGATATGGAAACAATGGCAGGAGAACAAACAGTATGGATACTGATAGAACGGGAAATATGCACACTGACTGAAACCAAAATATGTAATCTACAGGTGGACAAAAGGTGTAGAAGCACTGGCGCAATGAAGAGCGATATTCAAGTAACAGAAGTGCATAAAGAGGTCGCCGGAAAAAAAGGTTATTTGACGCAGGCGGACAGAAGTTTTCTGACTCGGGTGGACAGAAATATCTATCTGGTGCAAAACAGGAAACATCGTAAATATGGGGGTTATAAGTTCAGTTATGATGATGACAAGGGAAGAAGTGGCAGCATCACTCGCTGCAATGCTAAGAGTGAGGCGTCAGAGGAGAATGAAGTGGATGAGGCGGAAAAAAAATGTAAACAATGAATTTCGTGTGCCGCAATGCAATCAACACGAGGAAAGCAAACGTCTGTGCTCAAAGCGTCTAGAATTCATTCAAATGGTTTGACATGCCTGCACACACAACAGAGGTTTTCGTTGGCAGTTGCAGCTTGATGTTCACAGGTGGTGTCGTATCTACGAGTCGATACAGTTCTGATACCAGATCAGGAATTTCTTTGTTTTACCCTTAGGTACATAAGGGATTCATGAATCAAATCGCTTGTCGAACTCTATACAGAGGTAATTTACTGACAATGCTGTCTTGTCTGTTCCTGTCACTCAAGTGCTTTCATATTTGCTTTTTATATCCTCTTCCTAAAATTGCGCAACAGTTTTTCAATTTTTCTCTTTCTTTTTTTAATGAATTTCGATTTTTCCCCATTCTAGGCATTACTATGATACTTCATAGGGTGAGAGTCCAGTATTGTTGTATACTTTTAGAGTTATTTGTAGACTTGCCAGATAGAAAATACACATCCCAATCATTGTGATGGGTATTTATTTATATAGCTCAATATCTTGGAAATTGTACAATAAATACGTTCCATTCAATTGAGAATGGAAAGAGCTAGCCCGAAACTTACGAGTATGAGATAGATGACATAGCTATTTCCTCAGATTATACATAATATTTATGCCATATCAAGTAGTAGCCAATTGACCACCATGATCTGAGCCACTGTATTTGCCTGGTGATTTGGGATTGCAACCATTGTGACATAATGTGAAAAGTGACTCATCGTTCTATTTGAAACAGTAACTGATCAGCCGGCCGAGGTGGCCGAGCGGTTCTAGGCGCTACAGTCTGGAACCGCGCGACCACTATAGTCGCAGCTTCGAATCCTGCCTCCGGCATGGATTTGTGTGATGTCCTTAGGTTAGTTAGTTTTAAGTAGTTCTAAGTTCTAGGGGACTGATGATCTTAGAAGTTCAGTCCCATAGTGCTCAGAGCCATTTGAACCATTTGTGACTGATCAATTTTTGAGCGATCAGAAAGTAAAGTTCTAGGATTACACAGCACCTCTCGCTGACATGTGGCAACATTTCCATGTGGTCCTGAAATCTTATTCCTATGCTGAAACTGAGCAGTGTTGTGCCCAATAATAAAACACATAATCTGTGTCATGGAACATTAATCTCTTCCTACTTAAGAGGTTCAGACTATTGACTAACACACGAGCCCCTGTGTTCACTAAAAATTTATGTTCTGTTCCATTTACCATGCCCAACAATCAACATTTCATCTGTGCATATATTTTTGTAGTATTTCATTTTACTGGGAATGCTGACCAACAGTTGAGGCAATCCCTTTGTCGTTTAACGAACGATTGCCTGTTCTGGTTCTTACTTCAAGAATGAAGCACTCAGTGCCCTACTTCCTTGCATTTCCAACATTGACAGTAGTGCCATTCCTTCTTAGTGTGGTCCCTGTGCCCACGTGTCAGAGGAAAACTCACTTCAGTCATTTCATTCTCAGCACATGTCAACCCTAATAGCAGTAGCTAAATCTCATGTGTTTTTCATCTTGACCCTTCTCGATATTTCACAAGCTGTGACATGGTCATGAACATAGCATTCCAGAGAGTGGGGAATAAATTGCTTTTATTTCTGTCTGTGTCACAAAAGTGTTAGGTCCTTAGGTCACCAGTCACATCTAGGAGTGAGTGGGAAACTGCATCTGATCAGTTGTTGTTGCCTAGGATGCTGCAGCAGGAGATTGATCCAGCTGCTGTGGGTCTGATTATTCCATTTTCTGGCAAGGCATCTGAGGATGTGCGTTTGTTTGTGGAGGACTTGGAAACTTGAGCTGTGATGAATGGTTGGTAAGATGGACAGTTGTTACACGTAGCCAAGATTAGATTAACGGGTGAAGCGAATACGTATGTGAGGTATTCCGAGGCCTTAAGGAAGGCAGGACAGTTTAAGCAGTTAAAGAAGGGGCTTTTACAAAGGTGCAAGAAACAGACTAGCGCTCGGTACTTTAGGGAGGGGTTGAGTACAATTTCGAAGAGACAGGGGGAGATGGTACAGAAATTTGCAGACAGGATAAGGGAAATTAACGAGTACACTTACGAGTTGGGTCAGAGCGATGAAGTGAATGGTGTTCTGTTGCAGGAGGCCGAGCAAAGAGCGCCTGATGTATTTTTGACGGGGTTACTGGAGCATATATCACGGAAAGTGCGTGAAGGGACTCCGAAAGATTTGTATTCAGCCATTCAGCTGGCAAAGCAAAGTGAGGAAATAGACGTGGCAAAAGGTTACATGAAAGACAAACAGTGTTTACAGCGGGTATAAAATGTTATAAGTGTGGCCGTATGGAACATGTGGATAGGCAATGTACCCAACTACCGAGGAATAGAGGAAGGGATGTAAATCAGCAGTGTGGAGGATCGAGAAGTGGAGTGAGTAGGGGTGGTCAATCGTTAAACGGCAGAGGGGGCCCAAAACCCACCTAAGGGAGCTCCCGTTTATTTTCAATGCTACAAATACGTATGCAGAGGTGGAATGTTAAGTGGTAGGATCTGTAGGAACTAAAAAGTTTAAGATATTGTTGGACACAGGGGCGCAAGTGTCAGTGGATACTAAGAGTTTAATGGCACGAAGGAAGTTAGACCCACCACGTTGTAGGTTGCATGGAGTGGGGGATAAGGAGGTCACACCTTTGGGGTCAGTGACAGTTGACTTTCGCATAGGAAAAGTCCGATTTGATGCATGCAAGGAGGTAGTACCATGGATAACCGAGGGCTACGACATGATCCTAGGAGTAGATTTCTTGCCTCAACGTCATGCCAAAATTGACCTTAGACAACGAACTGTGAAACTTGGAGGACTGTTATTTCAGCTAGGGGAAACTGTTGTCGATGCAGAGCTGTCGTGAGGGGCGTTCAACGTAATGAACAAACCAACTGAACCACGTACATTAGCATTAAGGCTTAATTCGCATGAGTGTGTGTCTGGTGGCACCAGGAAGTCGCTTTGGGTACAGTATGTCTTATTGAACCATTGGAGGATAATGAAGTTTTGGGTCTATTGGGTTGTTTTGCGAAACGTATTATTGTTACGCGTACAGGAGGGGAATGATGGGCGAGTAGTTTCCGTGAACGTGCATAATTTTAGCGCTGTAGACGCGAATTTGAGAAAAGGAGTTTCAGTAGCGAATTTGGATGTGCCAGATGACGAAAACTGGTGTTCGAGAGGTAGGCGAAGCAATCAACCACTACCTGCCGATAGAACTGCATTGCGTGACAAAATTAATCATTTGAAAGAAGGAGAAAGAGAATATGTGGAAGACTTATTGTGGGAATTTAAGGATTTGTTTTTACTGCAACGGCCGTTGCCAGCAATTCCATTAGTTCAACATAGGATACCATCAGGGAATGAAGCACCTTCCTACCATAAACCAATAACAAGTTATTTGCAACCGATTGTGAAGGATTTCATTGATCAGCAGCTTGTGGATGGTATTATAAACCATAATAATAGCTGCTTGGGGGCAGGCATTCTCGCTGTGCCTAAAAAACCTATGGATGGAACTAAAAAATGCAGGTTCTATTGTGACTACCGATACCTCAATAATAAGACAGTAACGGACGCACACCCCATTCTAGATATGTCGGAGACTTTGGATCATTTAAGACAGTGCCAGTATTTTCCTACAATGGACTTGACAAGTGGTTATCATCAGTTAGAGGCGGCTTCAGAGGATCGTCAAAAAACTGCGTCCCCTACTCCTGGAGGCCATTAAAAGTACATTAGAATGCCATTCGGTTTGAAAAACGCTCCGGCAACGTTTCAGAGGTTGCTAGACAGTGTCTTGAGGGGTTTGAAACCACAGCAGTGTCTTGTCTATTTGGATGACATTACAGTGTTTTCTAGTAGTATGGAGCAACATAGACAGCGGTTAAGGGAAGTCATTATGAGGTTAACAGCAGCTCGTTTACGTTAGCCTGTAGAAGTGTCATTTTGCATTAGAAGAAGTAAAATATTTGGGTCATATTATCGGTAAGAACGGAGTAAGAACACATCTGATGTTGATACAGGCTGTAAGGGATTTTCGGGAGCCGAAAACAGTTAATGAACTGCAATCATTCGTCAGAATTTGCAATTTCTATCGAAAGTTCGTGAAGGGTTTTGCAGATTTAGCACAGCCATTGACGCGATTGTCGCGGAAGGGTGTGAAATTTGAGTGGACAGAAGAGTGTCGGAAAGCGTTTGACAGACTGAAAGAAGTGTTAACATCAAGTCCAGTTCTTATTTTTCCAGATTTTGAAAAGGAATTTATACTAGCATGCAATGCATCAAATCAAGCATTACGGTGTGCTCTTAGTCAGGAAATTCCCGGGGAAGAACATCCTGTAGTCTATGCGTCTGAGCAGTTGAATGCATTAGAGAGGAATTACTCAACAACAGAGAGGCAGATGCTTAGCGTAATCTACGGAATCACATATTTTAAGTGTTATTTATATGGGAGAAGATTTCGGGTAGTGACAGATAATGCTGCGTTGAAGTGGTTGCTGGGGTTTAAGGATGCATCCACTAGGCTCACTACGTGGGCTGTGAGGCTTAGTGAATTCGGTTAGGAGGTGGTGCACAAGCCTGGGAAGAAACATGGTAATGCGGATGCATTGAGTAGAAAGGTGGCAAAAGTAGAAGTCATAGGTTATGACCTAGTGGTACGGTCGAATTACAGGACAAGGACAATGATTGTAAATTGTATAGGACGCAGCCACAATTTAATATGTACGATAGTCTTCTGTGCAGGGAAACGAAGTTAGCGCCAAGGGTAGTAGTACCAGTGAAGCTGAGGGATGAGGTTTTAAAGTAAGCACATGATCATGTGTTATCTGCTCATGGAGGGTGTAGAGCGACGAATAGGAGAGTGGCGGAGAGTTATTGCTAGAGAGGTAGGAAAGAAGATGTGGATCAGTATGTCAAGAATCACCATCAGTGGGACGAGTATTTGAAGCATACTGTATGCGCTTACAATGGAAAGTCCATACAAATACCGGTTTGTCTCCATATGAGGTGGTGTACGAGCAAAAAATGCCATCACCCTTTGATTTAGTGAAGCTACAGAAAGGAAGGACCGGTGAATTGGTACATCAATTCGCGAGAACAATTCGCGATGTTTGGAAACGAGTACAAAAGGCGAATATGAAGGCTTTGGAAAGGCAGGAAGACGCAGTGAAGTGCAAAAGGAAGTTTACTGCAGTATAGAGTGGTCAATGTGTACTGCTGTCCATCCCCTATACGCAAAAAGGGAAAACGAAGAAGTTCCTCACGAGGTATTAAGGGCCATACCAAGTTGTTGAAACCACATCCCCCGTTCATTTTAAGCTTCAGCTTCCAACTAGAACAACGATAGTACACATTGGGCAGTTACAGCCATTTAAGGATTGCCCAGATGTGATTCCAGGCGTGTCACAGGAAGGAAAGGGAAAGAAAGAGAGACTGAAGAGAGGTGCTAAGCACAGAGAAAACCAGAAAGATAGAGTACGGCATGAAGTACCGTATGCTTTGCAATCCAGAAAGTAGTAGAGTATTTGTAGTTTTTTTTGTTTGTTTTCTTGTCATGTATCACTGGGTTTGCTTAGAGTAATTAGGCATTGTATTTTCATATGTTGTATGTATTTTTGAATATAGCCTGCTGCGGACAGCAGTCCTTTTGTAGAGGAAGGAAGGGTGATGGTGATCCCTGTACTCAGGTCACTGAAAAGGGGAGCGTTGAGCAAGTGGGTAGAAGTAAAAAGCTGAGGAGGTATTGCTGATCTCGGCAGTTAACAGCCAGTACGGCGAGATGAAAAGGGAGGAATTACGGAGTAGCCATAGAGGGAAAGTAACGGTATGTCCAGCCTGGAAGGTAAGCACCAATCCGTACACATGCTCGTTGCAGTTGCTTTCAGCCTAGAGGGAAGAAATAGACTGTCCAAGGAACATCATGGAGCCAAAATTGAGCTTGCAACGGGTCGGGATTCATGGGATCTTCTTCACCTACGAAAATTTGATAGTAGTAGCAAGTTGTTTTGAACAGGGAGTATTTGCAGAAGCGAAACGTATAGAGCTCGAGGGGAACGGAATTTTTATCAGCGGAACTAAGTGTAATATAATAGGACCAGCCTTCCATCTGGCAGAGTCAATTTTAGCAGCCACACAATCGAATGTTACACAGCCACAGCTGTATTGGCCAGAAGCAAATTTAGAGCTTTTGCCAAGGCAGAATCTGACCTTGTTAAATCAAACTGTGTAATCAGGTCTGTTGAGATCCGTAAACCAGTTTATTTTAGAGCAAGAGGGGCGTATATCAGCCGAATAGCTTGTGCATGTCGCTCAGTATAGCGAAAGGCAGTGGCAAATAATGATCATTTTGAGCACCTCTGTGCCAAGTGTCTTCGCAGTCTTAACGTTGTTATGTGTTGTTTTCATACTGATCAGGCAGAGAGCCATTTCCAGGAGGGAACCAAGGGTAGTCCAAGTCCCAGAGGATTGGATACCGAGGGCGTGAGACAAGTAGGTAAGGGGGTTGATCGAGCACTGGTCGTCCAGTAAGGAATTTTTGCGTTTTGTTTCATGTCATGTGTTTTAAGGGGCACAAGACCACATTTAAGTTTTCTGGAAGTAAGGAAATACATCATAGGTGCCAACCCAAACAAGTTAAGAGTTAGTTAAAGGTCTACCCGGGGACCATGTCTTTCCAAAGGGGGGAATAATGTAGCAGCACCACCGTTTAAGATAGGAAAAGGTTAGATTAGGTGCAATATTCTAGAGTGCACAAGTTGGGGCCATGTGCGAGCCTGCTTACAGTGAGTTACGCTCACCAGCAGTTGCAAAGTAAAATAGAGGCCATAGGGACGTAGAACTGCCGGAAAAAGTACACGCAGCGGTTTGCATGGTGCAAGTCACAGGCAGAAGGGCCCACTGGCCAACCTAAGCGTTATGAGTAAATGACACAGAGCGACCTGTTTTGCAAATCAGAGGTGCACAGCCGCATGTAAATAAGTGCTGGTTCACTAACAAAGCATTCAAGTGTGGCAGCTCTCCTGGACGGTGGGTTGTGTTACACCAGTGGCTACACACAGCAGCAGATAGGGCGCCAGCGTTCCAGTCCACGGCAGGTAGCTGTTTCTACCCTCTGAGGCTAACACAGGGTCTGCAGCCCGCCAGCTGCGGGCCACGCCATGACTCGCTACCGTGGGCAAACTTGTTGGCTCCTAACACACGCTAAAGGCATCCTGAGGTGAAGGCCGAAGATTCGGACATCGGATCGCAGGCGCTTGTTGTTGCCCGCGATCTGAACCACGATGGTGCAGAAGCATGCAACGGGCCGCCTGCAGCTCCCAGTGAGTGGCACTGAGGTGGCAGGGGTGAAGACTGCTGCGTCGGCTGCGGGCTCACGCTGACGCCGATGCAACTCTGCGGCTGTACAAGGCCGATACACAGGTCACTGAGTCAGCCATTATGCGCCAAGCCATTTCGTAGACAGTGAAGTGGTGACCTCAGCATTGTGGGACGCAGTGATGCAGACCAAGCGAAATGGGGGCACTGAAGCTGGAAATAATAAATCACTTGGGAAACTCAGACAAGTCTTAATATGGTGCCTCATACCTCATCCCTCTACATTTGGTGTTGCAGTTACATTTGATGACTGAAGTTGCCACTACAGATGTTTTTTTTTTTGCTGTTTTTGGCCTAAGGAGAATTTAAAACTGATTTTACCCATCCGACCTGTTATGACCTTGCCATGGTGGATTGGCTTGCTTAACTAACAGTATCACACCTGTAAACCCATCCTCACAGAGTAGTACAGTTTGTTTGAAATCAAATGTACAGATTAGGGCATTATTGTATGATTCATTTGTCATTGGTAGTCAACCACTATTAAATGATGATGGTTATAACGCCATCAATTGCTACAATTGATAACTATTTGTTTTCCTTTTGCTACACATATCCCCCCTTCTCCGATGATATTCTGTTGCAATTTCACGTCATTCCTGACCAGTGGTGTTATTTGTACAGTCGTTTGAAAGTTTAATTATACTCACCCTGTATATCAAACACAAATGTGACAGTAAAATTTTAAGTAATACCATAAATGGTTGGTCTCTCTGGCCCGAAATTTTTCATAGTGGCTGATTCTTAGCGTTAAGTTTTGAAAGAGAGTCTAACGTTTCAAGATTTAAGAAATTCATAGCACATTGTCACATGTAACATAATTAATCTTGTGTAAAAGGAAATTAACTTTGAAAGTAATGCTTCTCAAACCACCATTTCCAGTATACTCCACTGACCTGATAGAAATGTAAACAGTTGTGACGTCACGCTCATCAAAACGAGACCTACGAGAAAGACATACTGAAAGCAGTTTGTTGTTACGAAGTACTGCATGGTCTTTTACACGTTTTGCTTATTTTGGTGGTATTAACAAGAAATACTAGTTCAGTCTCTTACAATTTACTCCTGCGTAAGCTAAATTATTGACAGTAGCCCCCCTGGATAGTGCAGAGGATAATTGCCGAGGATGAGTGGTTCAGACTAGTGGAGCTGTAGGAGTATTGGCATATCACTGGTTTTAGTTGCAGAGTATCTTTGAGGGCGGCAGAAACTGGAGACGTTCAAACGAGACAAGTGTAAACTTAGGTCTGAACTGTCCATCGTTGACATGTAGTAAACATCACTGCATGATAACAAACAGTTAAAGGAAGATATTATGGGACAGAAAGAAGATATTAAGCGATCGGTAGAGCGTGAGAACAAACAATTAAGGGAAGATATTATGTGCCAGAAGGAAGATGTTAAGAGATCGGTAGTGGAGGTAAATGGGCGACTCAGTAAAAAGATCGACGAGACTAATGAATCTCTAAAGGAGATGGCTGGGTCAAGTCATCAAAGGATAGATGAACTTACAGTTTGGTTTGAGGAGGGCGTTGCAGCAAATACTAAACGTTTTGAAAAGGTAGAATCGGATGTCAAAGAAGTGAAGGAAGAACTTACTAAAAAGGTTGAGGTTTACGGTGACCATTTCGAACAACTGGATGAGGAAGTGAAATACTGTAAATACAGGATATCAGCTGTTGCGCTAAACCAGGATGCTTATGCATGGCAAGTGGAAGAGGTGTATAGCGAGGCAGGCAAGACTAAGGAACAGGTCGGTCAGCAGCTGAAGAGCAAAGTGAAATCACTGTTACGTGATGGAAGCATTGCGAGAGGTAGCTTCGAACCAGATGGAAGATGGCATTCCAGAGATTTCCTAGATCAATTTAAGGGTGTGTTACTTGAATTATGGGGCGAGCAGAGAAAGGTACACTTCGATGCAGCAAGATTGGAAGGTGAAGCTGGAACCTGGTGTATGAGAATAGGACATTAGTGTAAAATCTTTGCTGATTCTGAAAAGGAATTTTTGAAGCAATATTGGTCGCAACGGAAGCAAAATGAAGTACATAACAGTCTATACCAAGGTAAAAGGCCTGAGAGAGGGCGTGAGCAGAACTTGAAGATATTTTTTCAAGATTTTTATGAGAGGAACTTGTATTTAGATGAACCAATGACGACAGAAGCAATAGTGTCCCAGATCATAAGTAACCACCAACTGGAGATTAGCATAAATTGCTAGCAATCCCTAGAGATGATGTAAAGGCAATGAAGTAAGTTTAGGACAATTAGACACATTGTCTGAGTCACGGGGAACAGGAGCAGGAGAAGAAGATGAGAGAAGAGTATCAGGGAACAACGAACCCAATACAGATATCTATTGAAACCATAACAACAGACCAAATGATGACACTGGAATAATAATAATGGCAGGTGACATGACTGTGGTTTCCGTGGCCATGTGGTCACGGAGGACACCATGGCAGCTACGGATATCAGAACTCAGGGCACGATGCTTCGGATGACCAGTTGCGAAACTGGAAACATAGCAAGTGGAAAGAGTATATAACATATTTTAAGGACATAATCAATAGCCTACCTCATGACTTGTGTGAATCAGTATATATACACTCCCGGAAATGGAAAAAAGAACACATTGACACCGGTGTGTCAGACCCACCATACTTGCTCCGGACACTGCGAGAGGGCTGTACAAGCAATGATCACACGCACGGTACAGCGGACACACCAGGAACCGCGGTGTTGGCCGTCGAATGGCGCTAGCTGCGCAGCATTTGTGCACCGCCGCCGTCAGTGTCAGCCAGTTTGCCGTGGCATACGGAGCTCCATCGCAGTCTTTAATAGTGGTAGCATGCCGCGACAGCGTGGACGTGAACCGTGTGTGCAGTTGACGGACTTTGAGCGAGGGCGTATAGTGGGCATGCGGGAGGCCGGGTGGACGTACCGCCGAATTGCTCAACACGTGGGGCGTGAGGTCTCCACAGTACATCGATGTTGTCGCCAGTGGTCGGCGGAAGGTGCACGTCCCCGTCGACCGGGGACCGGACCGCAGCGACGCACGGATGCACGCCAAGACCGTAGGATCCTACGCAGTGCCGTAGGGGACCGCACCGCCACTTTCCAGCGAATTAGGGACACTGTTGCTCCTGGGGTATCGGCGAGGACCATTCGCAACCGTCTCCATGAAGCTGGGCTACGGTCCCGCACACCGTTAGGCTGTCTTCCGCTCACGCCCCAACATCGTGCAGCCCGCCTCCAGTGGTGTCGCGACAGGCGTGAATGGAGGGACGAATGGAGACGTGTCGTCTTCAGCGATGAGAGTCGCTTCTGCCTTGGTGCCAATGATGGTCGTATGCGTGTTTGGCGCCGTGCAGGTGAGCGCCACAATCAGGACTGCATACGACCGAGGCACACAGGGCCAACACCCGGCATCATGGTGTGGGGAGCGATCTCCTACACTGGCCGTACACCTCTGGTGATCGTCGAGGGGACACTGAATAGTGCACGGTACATCCAAATCGTCATCGAACCCATCGTTCTACCATTCCTAGACCGGCAAGGGAACTTGCTGTTCCAACAGGACAATGCCCGTCCGCATGTATCCCGTGCCACCAAACGTGCTCTAGAAGGTGTAAGTCAACTACCCTGGCCAGCAAGATCTCCGGATCTGTCCCCCATTGAGCGTGTTTGGGACTGGATGAAGCGTCGTCTTACGCGGTCTGCATGTCCAGCACGAACGCTGGTCCATCTGAGGCGCCAGGTGGAAATGGCATGGCAAGCCGTTCCACAGGACTACATCCAGCATCTCTACGATCGTCTCCATGGGAGAATAGCAGCTTGCATTGCTGCGAAAGGTGGATATACACTGTACTAGTGCCGACATTGTGCATGCTCTGTTGCCTGTGTCTATGTGCCTGTGGTTCTGTCAGTGTGATCATGTGATGTATCTGACCCCAGGAATGTGTCAATAAAGTTTCCCCTTCCTGGGACAATGAATTCACGGTGTTCTTATTTCAATTTCCAGGAGTGTATATATCAGCTGATTGTCCTCAAATACAAACATTCATTTCTGCTTATGTATAAGGTTTTATGAGGACACTCGAATCGAGTGATATTTAACTAGGACGTGTTACCACCATATGCAATGTTATAATTTTTTTCTCTTTCTGTCTTTTCAATCTGGATTATATGTATTATGTTTCTTCCTTCCCAGACAGAGATATGGTTTGAGTGATTACTAGCGTCTACAAGTTTCATTTAAAAAGTCCTTATTACTCCTGCTTAATGATTATGTACCTGTTATATTTTTGTATTATTCACTTAGTAACTGAATTTATCCTAGAGGAGTTTCATTTATTTTTTATTTTTATTAGCCTACGTGTTCATTATATCAGATAGAACATTGTAATGTCCACTGTAGTAGTAACAAACTGTGAGTATGTTCAATAGGCACTGTTACGACAACACTGAGAGAGTCATTAACCTGTTTAATGTACGCCAATGGACGGATTACAGCAAGGCGAGAGTGGCGAGCAGCCGATTATACTGCACATCTGTCGAGCTGTGCAACAGAACCACTTCCCACCCCTCTTTCAGTGCAGAGAACACACGCGTGTGATGCAGTGTTGAGAGTAGTGAAATAATTATTTTGCTGGATTTTGATGGCCTAGTGCTGGTGGAGATTCTCTAGTTTTTTATACCTAATTGTGTCATCAGTGATACTGTCTACCTGGACTAGCAGTGAACACGTGTGTTTTTCTAATATTTATTTTATCTCCTCTCAGACACCTGTATATCATATGTAACCTCTTGTATTTGTAAACCTTTCTATTTCAGAGACTTAATATTCTTGTCTCTTATTGTGTTAACTCTTTTTTTGTCCACTGTATTGTAACTGTATTTTGCTATACAGGTTGCACAGTGGGTAGGGTTCTTTTGCTACGTATTTTTTCTCTATTTGACATCTGTTTACTTACTATTCTTTATGTTTCTACTATTGTGAATAACTCATGTCTCATCCACAATGAGGCAATGGTCTATACCCGTGGGATGGGGCAATATACCCCCTCCCCCACACCATCTCTTTAACTCCCTCTGAGAAACAATTATCTAGATTTCGATCTTCTCTTCGACAATTCAAAAACTTTTTCGTGCGAGAATGTAAGTGTATTGTCACATCGCTGGTTTTGGTTCCGGAGTATCTTTGCAAGTGGCTGCTATTGCAGAATCGAGCGTGGTACACGCAGCTGTAATGTTGTGCTTTGTGTAGCTCTAAATGTGAAAGGCATATTTATGGAAGTTCAAGTGTTGCTTCAAGTACTATTACAGTGAATTGATAAGATATGTAAGTGGATTCAGAGAAAAGTGTGTAAAGAAGTAATTAAATATGAGCAGTGCCACCGATAACGTGTTTGAGTATCCACCCATTGCATGGTGTACCATACAGCATCAATCATCCGTGTGTGTTCGGCCTACCATAATAAAATAATGCGAATCAGTAAAAATAGTTACCACAAAAGAGTTCAAGTGCCAGTGTCTTGTAACGAGCGTGATAACGTGTGTTTGGTCATAGCATTCCTCATCAAGAATCAGCCGTGTTACAACGGTTACGCTTATGCTCATACAAGTGAGATGTGAGAACTGTAAATTAACTTTATGAACAGTGTTATGTTATTACAAGTGTCAAGGAACTGGTACCAGATATCTGTGTGTGCGCGACGAGCGCAGGAACTTTCGTTCGATCATTCTGCTTCCACATCATCAACAAGCACCCGCATTGTGTCGGTCACGCGTACACTGTTCCAAGTGATATTGTGGACAGATAATCATCATCAATGTTAATTGACATCAACACTTACGATTTAGAGTGTAAACAGTGCAACTTGCGATTTTCTTATCGTCTCAGAATATAGTTGTTCATACCAGACATAGGACAGTGTTGTTTTTAATATTAAGTGCCTCCTCTAAACCAGCAAGCCAGCAGCAGTGTAACAGTACAATATGACTGCTGCGGGAGTATCAGGTACGTGGTGTGGACTAGGTGCTCGGTCGAAGTGAAACCAGTTTAAGGACCCCAACCATTTGTACCCATGGGCATGTTACAGTGCGTTTCGCCTGCAGTGCCGACGTTCCAACACAAAATGGATAACGGTGGTATTTTGATGAATTAATTAAGGTCTTCACTACGGAAGCTGTGCATTTGACATCAGTGTTGATGGTTCGGTATTGGTGATTTATTTGACTAATTTAAATCCTAACTTGTGTGTCGTTTTGCATCACATACGTGGCAATGGTTGCTGGACATACAACGTGGACAGGATTAAATCTGAATGAATATTCTAAGTGGAAGAGAAACATATAATCTGTCGGACTAAATCTTATGGGCGTTGATATTTTTCATTTGGCTATGGTACCAGTAAAACGTCAAACGCTGCGAACGGTCACGCGTACACAGGTGAAAATAATTGGTAATACCACTAGGATAGATTAATGTTAATTGTAGTAACTGTGCCACACTTCTGGACTTACAATAATCTATTTCAGCCATGAATTTTACTAGACTAACTGAATGTTTAACACTTCAACAATAAACTTTATTATACTTACAACAGATTATGAGGCCTACGAGGCAGCAAAGTTTTATCTGATGAATATAATCGTAAGTTATTTGTTGTGAACAGTGCAGACAAACTATCAGAATTTACGGATACACTGGCATGCAGAAGTTAAGGAAGAAAATAACTTCTCAAATGTGTGTCACTGCCAAATAATATAGATCTTTGAAACTTGGACCATACATCGTAAGAGCTTCTCCAGTATAATGCAAAAGGTAACTGAAAGCAATATGAAATGAGATGAACAGTCCGCAGCTGGTGGTCGTGCGGTAGCGTTCTCGCTTCCCGCGCGCGGGTTCCCGGGTTCGATTCCTGGCGGGGTTAGGGATTTTCTCTACCTCGTGATGACTGGGTGTTGTGTGATGTTCTTGGGTTAGTTAGGTTTAAGTAGATCTAAGTTCTAGGGGACTGATGACCATAGATGTTAAGTCCCATAGTGCTCAGAGCCATTTGAACCATTTTTTTAGACCAGAAACAATGGTAACTGCACTGAAGTTAATACAAAATGGAGTGGATCACAGTTAATAGCAAAATGGTTACACTGATGAAAATATACAATAACAAATAAAAATTGTTGGACTAATCGAGGGTACATGAACAAGCCGTTTGCTAGATAACTGCGAACTTTGGTTACTAGCCCCATAGATTTCAGTATGAATTATTGTCCTGTAGTTGAGACGGTGAAAGAGGCCACCTCACAGATCATAACTGGGAGGGCAGCCTTCGTTCTGCCCCACTCTCCTTTGTTGCCATATGCATCCAAGATGTGAGCGATGACTCATTCAAGGTGGCACAACAGCACATCACATCAACCAAGATGGCGAATTTTGGCGGGAAGATAGGTCAATTGGGCTACCTCCATTAACCTAGCTCTCCCTCCCCTCCCTTCCCCAGAAAATGGCGGGAAGTTCAAATTCCATAAGGACAATGCAACACACCTCTACTAACCTAAGAAAATGGCAGGAAAAAAGTCATTTGGGCTACCTCCACTAGCCTAAGAAATCCGACCGCCACCTCTTCCTAGAAACTGGTGGGAAGCTTGAATTTTTGAGGGAAGATCTGTCAATTGGGCTATCTCTACTAACCTAAGAAAATGTCAGGAAAGAAAGGGCAGTTGCGCTACCTCCACTAACCTAAGTCATCCGACCGCCACTTCTTCCTAGGGATTGGTGGGAAGAGGGCTCGGAATGTGCTGAACACAAGTCTTTATTTTGCATGCACTATTCATTTAAACAATTAGAGGTGGTACAACCATCAAGTGTAGTCGCCATGGGGACCGGAGTCCAAATGACCTAGTACACAGTACTGCCACCAGAGGGCGCTGTCGCCCATTCCATTATGTAATCCAAGATGGTGTGGGAAATGGAGGGAAACAGTGTGGTCGCCATGGGGTCCAGAGTCCAACTGATCTAGTACACAGTATTGCCACTAGAGGGCGCTGTCGCCCATTCTGTGACGTAATCCACGATATCGGGGAAATAGAGGGAAACAGTGTGATTGCCATGGGGTCTGGAGTCCAACTGACCTAGTACACAGTACCGCCACCAGAGGGCACTGTCACCCATTCCGTGACATAACCCAAGACGGATGTCTGGAGGGGAAAATGACTGAGCCTGGGCTTGGCTGCTGGAGAGAGGAAGGAGTGTACTTTATTTATTTTGAAACAATTTATTTAGGGATGGATTTTAGATAGTATATTTATCACAATGATACAAAACTTACAGACCTGTAAACTACTCCTAAATAAAGCTTTGCAGACATGCAAACAACAACTAAATTACCAAAATAATTTCAGTACACAGAAATGCAAACTCCTCCTAAATAATGCAGTACACTGATGCGCAGACACGAAATCAACTTGTAAACTGTCGAAATAATGCATAACACAGCCTGAAGACCTGCTCGCATATCAATTCAACAGACATGCAAACATCGTGTGCATGCATCATCCACCACTCCCGCTCCACGGGACCACACAGGAGACTACCCCTCATGCTCCCAGAAGTCGTGATGCAGCGACAGCCCCCATGAAGTTATGTGGCTGTCAGCTGCCAAGCCACACACGGGTGCCCGTTCAGGCCCTTAGGCATGTGGCGGCGCCATCCCTTTCATACTTGACACCTGAGAAATTCATCTCAAAACAGGCGATCACCTAGGCACCTTCGCTGACGCAACCGGACAGGACCGAAGACCTATTTGCAGAACACAGATACTCCAAAGTCATGCACGTGTCGGTGCCACCATGACCTGCCATCGGATGCAGCTCAGTGTGAGCCATTGCTCTCATGCAGCTGCTGCCTACAGCGAGAAGGTGAAAGTTGGCTTTATTTTCAGGTGTACAGTTAGAGTTCTTGGAGTGTTGTACTGATATCACAAAACTTGAATGCGCATTCATGATGCTCCCATATGAGAGATGCCTCTGGGCAGCACGTGTTTACCATTATTGATGCGATACCTATGGATACCGATGTCACAGAATAGCACAGGGTGCATTGTTCCTAACGATCCTAACGGAACATGCGAGCTGCATCTATCTGTGCACGTGTGCCCAGCATGGCTGACACATCGCACGAAATGTTCGTCCTGCCATCAATATACATCTCAGGAACGTTAAACGATCTCACTGCTAAAAGCCTGTGCACGCTCTCGAAAACACCGTTAATCATAAAAGCATTCTCTTTGTTTGGTAAGAGAGCACTCTCTAAGCACAGACGGGACGGGGGGGGGGGGGGGGGGGTTATCAGAACAATTATGCTAACAGAATTCGACGCACTGTCTTACAGAAGAGAAAAAAAAGCTATCCAACACATACTTAGTATTAGTTCGCTATTCAGTCGTCTAGAGGACAATACGGTTAAGTCATCTACATTACTACACTTCAAAAGGCCTCTCCATTCTGACAGCTCCTACAGTTAATGGGAAACGTGAATCATCCCCACACAGGCCACCGGCGCTGCACGATGAGCATGTACAGGTAGAATCATCATCGGTCACATGTATATTTTATCCCTCTACTTACAACTAAACGTTATGATTTCGGTCTCTGTTGAAATACATTCGACAATGAGCGAAGTACCCCCGCATGGTATATTGTGGATCCACATCCCAACATTACTCCGGATGTGAAGCACTGCAGATGCACACTCGAGTCTACTGTGGTTCCTGGAAGCCTTCTGCGACACATGGATATACGCAGACATCCAGAAAACAGTGCAATCTCTCTCCAAATGTGGATGTGACTGGATACAATTGAGTACAGTTCTATACTACGCCTCCCAATAAGTGCATTTGGGATAGGTGGTGGCAGATGTAATACATTTACAAGCAATTTTAGAACACGGAACAAGAGGCTATGTCATGATTGCATGGATGGAACTGAAATTAAAAAAAAATCGATAGAATTGCGAAAAATTATGTGGGCATAGGTATAAATTGACTAAATATACACGGAAATGCAGGGAAATTGAAGAAGTACTTGCGTATCCTCTGATTTGCACAGCACAATTTGTACATTGGAACAAGTATGCGGCAGCAAGAGGAATCCGAAAAAACGTCGACATGGATGTGAAGGGAATCAGGGAAGCAGTCAGTTTTTTTCCCTCGAGGCAGCATTATACTGTATGTCTACTGAGGTACCAGTGATACATATGAGTTGATTACTGTATTTGACACTTTTCAGGAAGGCAGAGAACCATCCGCTTCTAAACTTACATGCATCTGCGTTAAAGGATGACAGAGAGTGTACTGGGTGATCGATTGAAATGGAGGTGTAGGTACTATTTAATGGTAGACTGTTGATGCATTCTAGAGATGGGGGGGGGGGGGGGGGAGTTGCTGTAGGTCAATTTTTCCACTGCTCTGTCTGGATGCATCAGTCGCGTGACATAGCCTGCGTTCGACTCGTATACACCCACGTTATCTGTATGTGATTTAAAGCACTGTCTACTTGCCATCGTTAACGGTAAACCTGTCGGTCATCAGAGGACTTCCATCTCATGTGTGATGAAACGTTGACAAATTCCTCTAAACGAACTATGATTTTTGCGATGTACTCCATCCCCCTGTCGCATGTTAAGTGCACAATCGGTACTTCAGTTTCATAACTAAGTTAGCCATAGGAGTTTGTGAGACACTGCAATCCCCTGAGTATACATCTGCTTGACAGATGCGCTATTTACAGAGTTAGTGGCCGAATGACTTGTAATTTTCACCTGTCGGACGCTGCTGCTATGCGTTTATCCGTTTCCTTGTAAGATGTATTCCCCGTTACTAATCATAATTTTATATAGGGCTGATGAAGGCATAATATAATTTCTGAAGCGTGTTCGGATGTGAACAGTGGATGCTATATATCTCTGGAAAGGTATATTGTGCTTAATGTCTTAAGGAGGTAGTTTTTTGCCGGTTGGTGTAGCCGAGCAGTTCTAGGTGCTTCAGTCTGGAAGTCCCATAGTGCTCAGAGCCATTTCAACCATTCTGAACTACTCGCACAAGCTAAACAGAAATATTTTTCTACGTTCTTTAACATTTCTTTTAATACCAGTAGTCACTAACAGAGTAACAATCCTATAGTTGTTGATTTACGTCAACTGAATCCAAAAGTTCATGTTTGCCTGACATCGGTAAACCTAAAAAATCTCTAGCTAGTTCAAATGGCTCTGAGCTCTATGGGACTTAACATCTGAGGTCATCAGTCCACTAGACTTAGAACTACTTAAACCTAACTAACCTTAGGACATCACACACATCTATGCCCGAGGCAGGATTCGATCCTGCGTCCGTAGCAGCAGTGCGGTTTCGGACTGAAGCGCCTAGAACTGCTCGGTCACACAGACCGGCTCTAGCGTGTTGCTCTGCGTAATTTCCCTCCTTTCATTTGACAGTGTTGCTGCTTCTTTGGTTCTGGAGTTCTTTATTTGGGCTCACGAGACTGTTGAGTACATTATAGGCAGTCTCTTTCTCTCCTTCTCCTCCATTTTTAAATGGCAGTCGAATCTCGCGTCTCCGCGTTAACAGCGAGTGATGACAGCAACTAGTCCACAAAAGTGATACAGGTAGTATTAGGGTATTCCAGATCTGAAAGACATAAAAAATAAAACGAATGAAAGAATGGTTTGTTGACTTCAGTGTATCTTGAAAGTTACTGGCGGATTAATGCTGTTTGTGTATCACGAAACGAACCCAAAATATTGCCTTGTTCCGACCATGCTGTTATCGACTGCGCTGTCAATGCACCGCTCACGTGCTCTCTCACAGACCCAGCCGCACAGGGAAGCCACCTGGTGTGAGGCCCTTGCCACAGTCCGTGCGGCTCCCCCCGTCGGAGGTTCCAGTCCTCCCTCGGACATGGCTGTGTGTTGTCCATAGCGTAAGTTATTTTAAGTTAGATTAAGTAGTGTGAAGGCTTAGCCAGCCGAAGTGGTCGTGTGCTTCTAGGCGCTGCAGTCTGGAACCGCGATACCGCTACGGTCGCAGGTTCGAATCCTGCCTTGGGCATGGATGTGTGTGATGTCCTTAGGTTGGTTAGGTTTAACTAGTTCTAAGTTCTAGGGGACTAAGGACCTCAGAAGTTGAGTCCCATAGTGCTCGGAGCCATTTGAGCCATTTTTTTTGTGTAGGCTTAGGGACCGATGACGTAAGTAGTTTGGTCCCTTAAGACCTTACCACAAATTTCCATTTTTCACAGCCCCACTTCCGCAAGCACCTCCTACCATCAAACTTCACAGAAGTTGTTCTGCTTACTATGCAGGACTAGAACTCCCGGGAGAGAGGATACGGCGGAGAAATGGTTTAGGCCGGATTTCACTAACAAATTTTGTTTGAGAAAATTGCTTTGTCAAATATATTTGACGTTTGTAAGTGTTGCCTTTCGTCAAATTTATTTGATCAAATCAATGCCTCGCCATAGATTTGATCGAAGAAAGCGATCGTCTTCTGTTTAATGAAAGCGGTTGGGTTGTGTAAAGGACTGCGAAACTATTGTGTGTATGGAGCTGATAAGCACATTAAAAATGCAAAGTAGGTCGTATTTTGGAGCTTATTGTGCCGCTATAAATACATAAATATGTTTTTTAATCTGGGATGAAAGAAAATGTTTTACCTTTTTACCTAGTCATGGACATGAAAACTCAGTTTCTTTCTTCAATGAAAAATTTTAATAGCCTGCACTGACATTTGTATAAGAAGTCTAAATTAGGAAGGATGTAAGGCAAGTTTGTAAGGTATCAGGCAAATCCAACATCTTCCATGAAAACCCTGACATGATAAGCAAATCCAGTAGTATGTCAGATAGCTCCGAATAAATCGTGACATTAAATTAACCAAAGCAATACAAGTAACGAGTGAGCAAATGGAATACCACAGACTAACACAAGAATGCCTAAATGCATGTCATACCTTCCCACCGTGAGACAGACGCAGTTCCGAGGGGAGAAACGAGAACAGAAGCCGAGAGCAGAACCGTGTTAAGCTAGAAGGCCCTACGAAAAGGAACGGACTGGACACCCATGTCGCCAGCTAACCACTAGGACAACGCCAGCTGCAAGTTTTAGCGTGAGACTTTTTCGCGTCTCTGTTATGTTGCAAACTTTAAAAACATTGCCCCACCATGAAAAGTATAACGTTTCTCATTGGATAGATAGAATTTTTGTAGACGGAGCTTAAGGTTAACATTGAGACCCTGATTGGTCAGATGAAAACACAGCCAGATAGTTTCTTTTAAACCAACTTCGGTAAATTGTAGTAAGGAGAAGTTAGGAGAAGTTAGTTAGTTCCGAGACGGCGAGCTGGATGGCTGCTGCGCCGGCCGCTGCCCCCCTGAAGCTGCCTAACCAACGACAAGGCAATGAACGCACGCGATGCTGCATAACAGCGTATAAAGCTTCACTTACACCTGCAGAAGTTTCATCTGTTACACCCCCTTTTTGCGTAATACTAGTGTAGATCGTAAATTAAAGCTCATTGTGTTCACATTTGCCACTTGAAGTAAAAATCTGAAATGCGATGATTTTTCTGTTATATAGTTACTGAGAAGCCACATCAGCCACTGTAACTAACGACAAGCTAGATAAGTAATGAAAGATAATTGAGGGTCACTGTAGACCATTTTGATAGTTTTCTCTTTTGTGAAACTTAATTTAAACCTAGATTATAGATGTGATATGGCATAGGTCATCCTTCGATCCATTGTAGAACTTGGAAACCCATTCAGGGAATATTCGTTCACATTTTTGTTGAACGCAGTTGGTTTTTACCATCCTGTATTAAAACACTTCCTTTTATCAATAGTGCAATTTATAAACAATGTTTTGTGAGTAGAATAAAATTTCCAATGGTAAACTTAACTGCTTTTTCGACGTTATTTTACCAGCTAACTAAAAATAGGAAAGCCTTGAACCCCTTCCACTAAATTTAGTTAGTATTAAGATTCTTTTACAGGGAGTGCAGTGGAGCTGACGCTCAAATCATTAAGTATCATCGCTAGTCTCACTGAAATCTTCTGAATTCTACATGTCATGTGTGGTCTGACGTCTCCTTACCAGCAATAGGTCCCAGGTTCAAACTTGTCAATTCCCTAAAAAACACGCTCAGAGCGTCGTTGCGCGAAAGTGGTAGGGAGACACGACTTAGAACCGACAGACACCACCCAGAATGTTAGAAGTTTATTGTCATCAATGACGTTTATTTGTTCATTGAAAACGGAATTAAAGATCTGTTGTTGTTTGTTAAGCACAGAAAATTAGCACAGCACGACACACTGATGATGTAGCAATGGTAGCAAAGTGAATATGAAATGAGTTTTGTGGTAAATGTAATGGAACATGTCCTAGCTGTAGGTTAAAATATGTGAATAAGGAAGAAATCTTCATAGGTGGACATGCTAGAGGACTACATGTTACAGTCAGGAAAGAGAAACATGTGAGGTGCATAGAAGGCATAGAAACAAGGACAAAATCAAAAGGTGTTTCATAAAGGTAAACAGCAGTTAATGTGCAAGAACGTAAATATCGTGCCTAGATTTGAATATACTAAAATGAGTCCGAAATCAGTTAAGAATTTCGTGAAACGTTCTATAATGGGCGTAAAGCACCAGAAAATACTTGGAAAGCAGTTGGGTATATTCATAATCAGTTGTTCCTTCTGAACTTGAACATAAAAGGTCACAATTCATTTCTTATGTTAAAGGATTTTCGATGATACGCTTACGATTCGGCTACTGTGAACTGCACAAGTTACGCTGGAGCAGGAGGTGCGATATCAGTTCAATTACATTTAGTAGTCTTGTCACAAAAAATCACTGCCCTGCTTAGTGACTGGGAATTATGAAACTAAAAGTATTAAAAACTGCAATTTCTTAGTTCTTCTGTTATTACGAGGTGCATTCAAGTTCTAAGGACTCCGATTTTTTTTCGAATTAACTACTCACCCGAAATCGATGAAACTGGCGTTACTTCTCGACGTAATCGCCCTGCAGACGTACACATTTTTCACAACGCTGACGCCATGATTCCATGGCAGCGGCGAAGGCTTCTTTAGGAGTCTGTTTTGACCACTGGAAAATCGTTGAGGCAATAGCAGCACGGCTGGTGAATGTGCGGCCACGGAGAGTATCTTTCATTGTTTGAAAAAGCCAAAAGTCACTAGGAGTTAGGTCAGGTGAGTAGGGAGCATGAGGAATCACATCAAAGTTGTTATCACGAAGAAACTGTGGCGTAACGTTAGCTCGATGTGCGGGTGCGTTGTCTTGGTGAAACAGCACACGCGCAGCTCTTCCCGGGCGTTTTTGTTGCAGTGCAGGAAGGAATTTATTCTTCAAAACATTTTCGTAGGATGCACCTGTTACCGTAGTGACCTTTGGAACGCAATGAGTAACGATTACGCCCTCGCTGTCCAAGAACATGGACACCATCATTTTTTCAGCACTGGCGGTTACCCGAAATTTTTTTGGTAGCGGCGAATCTGTGTGCTTCAATTGAGCTGATTAGCGCTTTGTTTCTGGATTGAAAAATGGCATCCACGTCTCATCCATTGTCACAACCGACGAAAAGAAAGTCCCATTCATGCTGTCGTTGCGCGTCAACATTGCTTGGCAACATGCCACATGGGCAGCCATGTGGTCGTCCGTCAGCATTCGTGGCACCCACCTGGATGACACTTTTCGCATTTTCAGGTCGTCATGCAGGATTGTGTGCACAGAACCCACAGAAATGCCAACTCTGGAGGCGATCTGTTCAACAGTCATTCGGCGATCCCCCAAAACAATTCTCTCCACTTTCTCGATCATGTCGTCAGACCGGCTTGTGTGAGCCCGAGGTTGTTTCGGTTTGTTGTCACACGATGTTCTGCCTTCATTAAACTGTCGTACCCACGAACGCACTTTCGACACATCCATAACTCCATCACTACATGTCTCCTTCAACTGTCGATGAATTTCAATTGGTTTCACACCACGCAAATTCAGAAAACGAATGATTGCACGCTGTTCAAGTAAGGGAAACGTCGCCATTTTAAGTATTTATAACAGTTCTCATTCTCGCCGCTGGCGGTAAAATTCCATCTGGCGTACGGTGCTGCCATCTCTGGGACGTATTGACAATGAACGCGGTCTCATTTTAAAACAATGCTGTTTCTATCTATTTCCAGTCTGGAGAAAAAAAATCGGTGGCCTTAGAACTTGAATGCACCTCGTACATGCCGACCATTATGAAGGAACTGTGACGAAATATTAGATGACAGTCTAATACCCCTTTTGAGCCACGTCAAAGATGTTTCCAAAGACGTATGATGAATATTTAATAAAATTTTTCGTTGAAGAAATTTGATAGTGTGCACTGAGGTGGCATAAGTCATCGCATAGTGATTGCACAAATACAAATTGCGTTAGTATGACGTACATGAGGCAGAAAAGGACAATGAATTGGCGGAGCGCTCATCTGTACTCAGGTGTTTCATGTGAACTGGCTGTAACACCTATATCAATTAGAAGTAGGTTTACAGAATGCCACTGTGTATCTGTGATTGTGAAGTGTTTGCTCTTTGTTACTTAAGGTCGTTGATTTGTAACAGAAAATTTAAAGTTTTTATGGAAACAACTAAATAATGTTTAACATAATGAAATTTTATAATATATATATGTTTATAAAGAAAGATTGTATATTGGAAGCTGGTTCATGCTTAGGACACTTGTACTGTACAATGTAAAAGATGTAGGGAACTCCCTCCGTAACGCAAGTGGCTTGGAGTAATGTAAAAGGAGGTTTTGGCGGTCGACCTGTCGCACGGTATTAGCCGAACGGTCGGGGGCGCTGCAGTCATGGACTGTGCAGCTGATCCTGGCGGAGGTTCGTGTCACCCTCGGGCATGGGTGTGTGTGTTTGTACTTAGGATAATTTAGGCTAAGTTGTGTGTAAGCTTAAGGACTGATGCCCTTAGCAGTTAAGTCCCATAAGATTTCACACACATTTGAAAATTTTTTGCGGTCGGACTGGGCGGCTCCTTGGTGGGAACGGTAGGCAGTCAGTGGCTAGTCGTTGCACGGTACACATCGAGGGTGCCAAGGGAGGCAATTGGAAGGCGTTTTGCAAGGAATTTTGCCTCGGATGTGGATTTGGCTGTTGCATGGTACTCTAGTAAAAGAGGAATGGCTCTAACACGTTAAAAATACGTCGCCAAGAAGAAATTGGAAAGAGCATACAAATATTAAGAGCGAGTACAGTTAACCCCCACGTCGTTTGCCACCACTACGTCGCCACTGCTCCACCAACTTCATGCATACAGATATGTATCAGAGCATGGACCAGTTAATTTGTGTGAGTGACTTAATAATAACCCAAGTGCTATAAACCTGTGTTGAGACCAGTATCTTTTATCCTAATCATGAACCTATGCAGGATCCCCTCTTAAGTGTTCAGAAAACCGAGTATCCTGTTTCAAACAAACTAGTGATGTATTTCAGTGTATTAAATGTGTAAAATTTCAGTGACAGACAGTGTAAATGTTGCTTTTTAAAATACCTGCTTCAAAGGTGATGAAAAAGGCACGTAAGTTAAACTTACTTGAAACATAATTTAGCCTTGATTGCTATCATGAACGATTTTTTGAGCCACTCGAACTCAGAGTTGGGTAATTTGTCTTGAAAAGAGTAAGACCATAAATTATTCCAAGTGAAGTTAAGAATTAAATTTAGATGAATTGAATTTTGCTGCTGAAATAATCATAGAGTTTGACTAGTGACAGTATCAGTTAATGGGTCTCCAATGTATCCTTCTCATATTAGAAATATAATTGGAACGTTATTGCTACTAAGGAAATCTGATATACAGGGTGAGTCACATAACATTAGCGCTGGATATACTTCGTAAACCACATCAAATACTGACGAATCGATTCCACAGACCGAACGTGAGGAGAGGGGCTAGTGTAATTGGTTAATACAAACCATAAAAAAAATGCACGAAATGATGTTTTTTAACACAAACCTACGTTTGTTTAATGGAATCCCGTTAGTTTTTGTTAGCACATCTGAACATATAAACAAATACGTAATCAGTGCTGTTTGTTGCATTGTAAAATGTTATTTACATCCGGAGATATTGTAATCTCAAGTTGACGCTTGTGTACCACTCCTCCGCTGTTCGATCGTGTGTATCGGAGAGCACCGAATTACGTAGGGATCCAAAGGGAACGGTGATGGACCTTAGGTACAGAAGAGACTGGAACAGCACATTATGTCCACATGCTAACACCTTTTTATTGGTCTTTTTCACTGACGCACATGTACATTACCATGAGGGGTGAGGTACACGTACACACGTGGTTTCCGTGTTCAATTACGGAGTGGAATAGAGTGTGTCCCGACATGTCAGGCCAATAGATGTTCAATGTGGTGGCCATCATTTGCTGCACACAATTGCAAATCTCTGGCGTAATGAATGTCGTACACGCCGCAGTACATTTGGTGTAACGTCGCCGCAGGCTGCCACAATACGTTGTTTCATATCCTCTGGGGTTGTAGGCACATCACGGTACACGTTCTCCTTTAACGTACCCCACAGAAAGAAGTCCAAGGTGTAAGATCAGGAGAACGGGCTCACCAATTTATGCGTCCTCCACGTCCTATGAAACGCCCGTCGAACATCCTGTCAAGGGTCAGCCTAGTGTTAATTGCGGAATGTGCACGTGCACCATCATGCTGATACCACATACGTCCACGCGTTTCCAGTTGGACATTTTCGAGCAACGTTGGCAGATCATTCTGTAGAAACGCGATGTATGTTGCAGCTGTTTGTTACAACACGCAACTGAACGTCGGAGGTTTCAAGCGTCAACTTTAGGTTACAATATCTCCGGATGTAATTAACATTTTACAATGCAACAAACGGCACTGATTACGTATTTGTTTATATGTTCAGATGTGCTAACAAAACTAACGGGGTTCGATTTAAAAAAAAAACGTAGGTTTGTGTTAAAAAACATACTTCCGTGCATTTTTTTATGGTTTGTATTAACCAATTACACTAGCCCCTCTCCTCACGTTCGGTCTGTGGAATCGGTTCGTCAGTATTTGATGTGGTTTACGAAATATATCCAGCGGTAACGTTAGGTGACTCACCCTGTATTTCTATAAATGGGAGTATAAACAGTGTGATTGTGGTATTATTTATTTCAACTGTGGTATCTGTGTGTCAGTGAAGCCAGAAGTCTGTCCTGGCCAATTTCAGTTCTGCACTATTTGCGGGAATAATTCAGTAATGATCCAAGTAACAATCTTGAGTGTGAGTTTGGTACAATTTTGATTTCTCTGATTATTAGTATGTGTATAACTGGTAACTACTGCTACACACAGCTCATAGTGCCCTGTGTCCGTTTTGTATCGTGTGTACTATTCAATGGGGAATATTAATGAAAGTAACTTCAATACCTAATATTTAATTTTCTTAAACATATATTTCCAAATTCATGTGCCTAATTGGGCTAGCAACCTTCATTTTTTTATATGTATACGAAATTTACTACTTTCATTAAACCCCAAAGTTTAAAGCCTGTTCAGTTTCTTTCTATTAAATTGAAATATATTCAAAATTACAGTTCGATACGCTTATCCGTTAGACAAACACGCGGTCAAAATTCCAAAATCCTTTCAGAAGGTAACATTACCTTATGTCACGGTAGGCTAGTGTTATACGTGGCTTTTCTCGTGACGGGACTTGAGATGAGGTTGTTATGGAAGAGTGACATATAACGAAGCTAGTGTTATAAGGCTTCCGACATTATGATTATGGCCGCACGACGGGGATTAGCAGACTCTGAACGCGAAACTGTAGTTGAAGCTAGACGCATGGGACATATGTGTTTAGGAAATCGCTAGTGAATTCAGTATTCCAAGATCTATAGCGTCAAGAATGACACAGAATACGAAATTTCAGACATGGACAACGCATTGGCCGACGGCCTTCACTTAATGACCGAGAGCAGCGGCATTTGCGTAGAGGTGTCAGTGCTAACAGACAAGCAGCACTGCGTGAAATAACCTACGACGAAAGTATCTATTAGCGCAGTGCGGCGAAATCTGGCGTTAATGGACTACGGTGGCTGACGACCAACGCAAGTGCCTTTCCTAACAGCACGACATCGTCTGCAGCGCCTTTCTTGGGCTCGAAACCATTTGGGCTGGATCCTAGACGACTGGAAAACGGTGGCCTGTTCAGGTGAGTCCCAGTTTCAGCTGGTAAGAGCTGATAGTAGGTTTCGAGTGTGGCACAGACCTCACGAAGCCATGGGCTCAAGTTGACAACAAGACACTGTGCAGGCTAGTGGTGGCTCAATAATGGTGTGGGCTGTGTTTACATGGAATCTACTGGGTCCTCTGGCCCAACTGAACCCATCGTTGAATGGAAATCGTTAAGTTCGGCTACTTGGAGACGATTTGCAGCTATTCATGGATTTCATGTTCCAGAACAACGATGGAATTTTTATGGATGACAATAAGCTATGACACCCGGCCTCAATTATTCGCGACTGGTTTGAAGAATTTTCTGGACAGTTCGAGCGAATGGTTTTGGCACCCAGATCGCCTGACAAGAATGCCATCGAACATTTTGGGACATAATTGAGAGGTCAGTTCGTGCACAGAATCCTGCACTGGCAACATTTTCGCATTTATTGACGGCTATAGAGGCAGAATGGCTCAATATTTCTGCAGGGGGCTTCCAACGACTTGTTGGATCTATGTAAAGTCGAGATGCTGCGACATAATTGAGAGGTCAGTTCGTGCACAGAATCCTGCACTGGCAACATTTTCGCATTTATTGACGGCTATAGAGGCAGAATGGCTCAATATTTCTGCAGGGGGCTTCCAACGACTTGTTGGATCTATGTAAAGTCGAGATGCTGCACTCTTTGTCACCTCAGTGTAATACTGGCTTAGCCACAGGATAGGGGATTGTTTCCGGAATGTATCTGTAACTCTGCAGCGAGTTTGCGCTGTTTTGGAAAGTGTTGGCGGAATAAAACTTCGTCGGAACCGATAAAAACATTCCCAGCGAAGACGAGGTCTGGGTTAGAGTCCCCTTGGGCGCACAGTTTTAATCCACCAGGAAGTTTCAAGAGAGTACACACTCCGCTCTAGAGTGAAAGATATATTCGGGAAATCTGCACATGTTCTTGAAAATATATGGCTAATTTCATTTGTTTATTAACTAAAAAGTCATCTAAAGACTAGACAGGCTGATACTTACCGATTAACTCTCATCTCGTTTGTGGTTAACATTGCCTTAAACAGCAGAGGTGAACGCTCTGAAGGGGGCACGTTCGCCAGACATTCCGTACATGCTACGTGTGTTCGGTTCACTTAATTGTTTCCCTTGTTAAGAGAGTTCCGTTAAATGTCATTTGGACTCTCGGAAGTGCTGGTCCAGGAACCGGTTCCGCAGAGCGCTGGGCCACCCCGGAAACCGGCGTCGAGGCCGTTCACGGACTTATCTTTGTTTTGTTCACATCCACACCGTCTCCGTGTGGTACAGTACGATACATCACATCGCGAGCCTACCACAGGGTCTGTTACACCGTCTTAAGGCTCTCAGCCATCTTGATTTTTCCGTACAGTTCCTGTGTTTAATACAACGCTCTCCTTGTCCCTTATTTTCGTCTTTTCGGTTAACTAATCATCTGTCTCGCCAGCGATCTGACTTCCAAACTAATGGAACAGTTTCCCCTAAGTTGCTTGAAACGTTTCTTGAATTTGAGTAATATTGCGATTATGCTAAGTTGTATAGAAAAACTGAATCATTTCGTTTAAAATACTATAAATAGTCACGCCGGCCGGTGTAGGCCGGCCGGTGTGGCCGAGCGGTTCTAGGCGGTTCAGTCTGGAACCGCGCGATCGCTACGGTCGCAGGTTCGAACCCTGCCTCGGGCATGGATGTGTGTGATGTCCTTAGGTTAGGTAGGTTCAAGTAGTTCTAAGTTCTAGGGGACTGATGACCTCAGATGTTAAGTCCCATAGTGCTCAGAGCCACTTGAACTATAAATAGTCACTCAAAATCTGTGCCTTTCCTTGAATACGCCTGGGGATTAAAAAGTTCTCTAAGCACTATGGGACTTGACATCTGAGGTCATCCGTCCCCTACACTTACAACTACTTAAATCTAACTAACCTAAGGACATCACACACATGCATGCCCGAGGCAGGATTCGAACCTGCGACCGTAGCACCAGCGCGGTTCCGGACTGAAGCGCCTAGTACCGCTCGGCCACACCGGCCGGCCAAAAAGTAACAATTTAATGATATTTCAGTAGAAACAGCCATGTTAGCTATTTGACACACTAAATTGATTTTACGTTTCAAGTACAGAGATGCCACTTTTTCTGTCCTTTTTACACGTCCACACAGTTACATGGAAAAAAAGTAAGTCGGTACTTGTTTGCTGGATGTTTTTCGCAATCGAAACTGCACTGAAGGAAAAAAAATCGCGTCACCAACACGGAATTGTGTAAAATAAGAGAAATTTGGTAGGCTTGTTTCTACAACTCACAGACGACGTCTTTTCCAATCTCGTACAGTCGCATAAGAGTGGCGGTAGTAGCGCCACTACGAGGATACAAATCAGGTTTGCTTTGAAGAGTCGCGAGCGTTAGTTAGCTTTGCGGTTGAACGTATTGAGCTGATGTTAGTAAAGAATACCTTTAAAGCGGCAAACTCACTGAGTCTGAACGATTTCGTGTAAAAGGACAACAAGAAGGTGGGAGAAAGACCAGTCAGGAATGTAGCCAATGTAGGTGATTACTCGCAGCGATGATCACGAGAAAGTGCGGTAGCACGAAGACTGGACTCCGGATGGCCACGTGCCACTGCCGAGAGGAAAGATCATCCTGTTCAACGTATGGTGGTGCATGGTACCCCATCTGCAGCAGCAATTGCACCACGGTGACACAACTAACTGTTACAAATCGGTTACTTTGAGGACAACTCCGAGCTAGATGTGCTATAGCGTGCATTCCACTGATCCCAAACTAATTCCATTTGCGACTTCAGTGCTTTCAAGCAAGAGCTTATTGGAGGGCAGAGCAGAGGCCTATTGTGTTTTCTGATGAAAGTTGGTTTTGCCTCGGTGCCATTAATGGCCATGTGTTGGCTAAGAGGAGGGTCTGCAACCAACCTGTCCATGTGGTAGACCCACTGGACCTGCATCTAGAGTTATCATCTGGTGTCCGATTTCGTATACTACACTGGCTGTAAATTTGTACATCAGTTTGATGATTCGACCTATTGTGCTGCCATTCATGAACAGCAATCCCAGGTGTTTTCCAACAGGATAACGCTCGTCCAATAACCTCTGTTGTAATCCAACATGCAATGCAGAATATCGAAATGTTGCCTTGGCCTGCTCGATCACCAGATCTACATGTACATGTATTCTCTGATAACTACTGTGAGGCGTATGGAAGAGGATACATTCCATTATTCTAGTTATTTTGGTTTCTTCCCTTTCCATTCACGTATGGCGCGCAGGAAGAATGATTGTTTGGATTGCTCTGCGCATGCAGTAATTATCCTCACGATTCCTATTTCGGTGATGTGTAGGGGACTGTACCATATTGCTGGAGTCATCATTTAAAGCCTGTTCTTGAAACTTTGTTAATAGACTTTCTCAGGATAGTTTATGTCTATCTTTAAGAGTCTTCCAGTTCCTTCAGTATGTCAGTGACACTCTCAAACAAAACTAAGAAACCGGTGACCACCTGTGGTGCACTTCTCCGTGTACATGGAGTATCGCCTGTTACTCTTATTTGTTATGAGTCCCACAGTTTTGAGCAGTATTCTAGAACTGGTCGCACAAGCGATTTGCAAGCAATCTCTTTTGTAGCTTGATTGCACTTCCCCAGTATTCTACCAATAAACCAAAGTCTACCATCTCCTTTACCCATGACTGAGCCAATGTGACCATTCCACTTCAAATTCCTGAAAAGTGCTACATCCAGGTATTTGCATGAGTCGTCGAATCCAACAGTGACTCATTGACATTATAGTCATAGGACACTACGTTTTTCCTTTTTGTAAAGTGCACAAGTTCAGTTTCTGAACATTTAAAGCAAGTTGCCAGTCTCTGCACCACTTTGAAAGTTTATCAGGATCTACTTAATATTTATGTAGCTTATTTTAGATAGTACTTCATCATAGATAACTACAGCTGCAAAAAACCTGTTGTTGCTATTAATATACTTTACAAGGTCGTTAATATACAACATCAACAACAAGGGTCCCAACACAGTTCCCTGGGGAACACTTGAAGTTACTTTTGCATTTGATGATGGCTCCTCATTCAAGATAACTGGCTGCATCCACCCTACCAACAAGTCCTCAGTCCAGTTACAAATTTCACTTGATACCCCATATGATCATATTTTTCACAAAAGCGTAGGTGTGGTACTGAGTCAAACGCTTTTCGAAAATAAAAAAAAAATTGCGTCTACCTGACTGCCTTGATCCAAAGCTCTCAGTATCTCATGTGAAAAAGTCCAAGTTTGGTTTCATATGATCAACGCTTT